>NC_041731.1:132136261-132440379 GCF_004115215.2 Ornithorhynchus anatinus | reverse complement strand
TTACAGATGAGGGAACTGAGGCACAGAGAAGTTAAGTGACTTGCCCACAGTCACACAGCCAAGTGGCAGAGCTGGGATTCGAACTCATGAGCCCTGACTCCAAAGCCCGTGCTCTTTCCACTGAGCCACGCTGCTTCCCTGAAGTGACATGACTGGCCCAAGGTCTCACAGCAGACAGGTGGCAGGATCTGGATTAGAACTCATGACCTTCTGACTCCCAGGCCCGGGCTCTATCCACTACGCCAGGCTGCTTCTCTAGGGATAAGGGAGAGGTGGAGGGGAGAGAAGAGGGAGAGAGGAGGGGGAAAGAAAAGGGAGGGAAGGGGAAGGGGAAGGGGAAAGAGAAGAGTGGGAAAGGAAGAGAGGGGAGGATAAGAGGGATGGGAGAGGAGAAGGGGAGGGAGAGAATAATAATAATGTTATTATTATTATTGTATTTGTTACGCACTATGTGCCAAGCACTGTTCTAAGCGCTGGGGTAGATTCAAGGTAATTAGGTTGTCCCACAGGGGGCTCACAGTCTTAATCCCTATTTAACAGATGAGGTAACGGAGGCCCAGAGAAGTGAAGTGACTTACCCAAGGTCACACAGCAGACGAGCGGCGGAGCCGGGATTAGAACCCACGTCTTCTGACTCCCAGGGCCGGCTCTTGCAACTAGGCCACGCTGCTTCTCCGGGAAGAGAAGAGGGAGAGAAGGGGATTAGGAGAGGGGAGAAAAGGGTGGAGGGGGAAGGGAGAGGAAAGCGGGGAGGAGAAGGGGTGGGAGGAATTCTCCTCTCCCCGCAAGTCTCTGCTTTTTTTTTTCCCTCCTCCACATTTCTGCAAGGGAGGAAGTGGGAAAGTGGAGGAGAGAGGGGAAGAAGGAGAAGGAAAAGGAGAGAGAGGGTTGGGAATCGAGTGGCTTTCCACGCGTGGCAGCCTGATCAGAAGATCTGGAGGATGAGAGAGGTGGGGCTCGGTGAGGGAAAATAATGATAATGAATAATAATGTTTTTTGTTAAGCTCCTACTATGTGCCGGCCACCGTTCTAAGCGTTGGGGTAGACACGAGGTAATCAGGTTGTCCCAGGTGGGGCTCACAGTCTTAATCCCCGTTGAAGTGACTCGCCCAAGGTCACACAGCAGACAAGCGGAGGAGCCGGGATTCGAACCCAGGTCCTTCTGACTCCCAGGCCTGTATCCTTTCCACTAGGCCAGGTTGATTTTCTACGCCCAAAGCCTCTGTGGTGAGACAGTGAAGAGGGTTCCAGGCAAGTAATGCAAGAGAAGCAGTCAGCCAGCCAACTGGAGAAGCAGCGTGGCTCAGTGGAAAGAGCCCGGGCTTCGGAGTCAGAGGTCATGAGTTCGACTCCCGGCTCTGCCACCTGTCAGCTGTGGGACTGTGGGCGAGTCACTTCACTTCTCTGGGCCTCAGTTCCCTCATCTGTAAAATGGGGATTAAAAGTGTGTGAGCCCCACGTGGGACAACCTGGCTACCCTGTATCTCCCCCAGCGCTTAGAACAGTGCTCGGCACCTAGTAAGCGCTTAACAAATACCAACATTATTATTATTATTATTAACTGTACTTACCGAGCACTTACTTTGGACGGAGCACTACGCGAAGGGCTTGGTAGAGAACAATTTAACAGTAAACAGGCACATTCCCCGCTCACGACGAGTTTACAGTCTAGAGGGAGCATGGCCTAATGGACAGAGCCTCGGCCTGGGAGTCAGAAGGACCCGGATTCTAAACCTGGCTCAGCCACTTGTCTGCTGGGTGACCTTAGACATGTCACTTCACTTCTCTGCGCTTCAGCTCCCTCGTCTGTAAAATGGGGATTGAGACTATGAGCCCCTCTCTGGGTCCAACCTGATTATCTTGTATCCATTCATTCATTCGATCATATTTACTGAGCGCTTACTGTGTGCAGAGCACTGTATTAAGCACTTGGAATGTGCAATTCGGCAAGAGATAGAGACAATCCCTGCCCAACGACAGGCTCCCAGTCTAAAAGAAGGTATTCCAGCACTTCGTACAGTGCCTGGTACGTAGTAAGCGCTTAACAAATATCATAATGATTATTCACGTCTCTGTGCCTCGGTTCCCTCACCTATAAAATGGGGATTAAGACTGTGAGGCCCACGTGAGACAGGGACTGTGTCCAGCCTGATTAGCCCCAGTGCTCAGAACAGGGCCTGGCACAGAGTAAGTGCATAACAAATACCATTTAAAAAAAAAAATATGAGTTAACCACAGCGGGCAGTACACAGGAACAAGGTAGGTCTGAGTTTAGCTCACCACTGACACTATTCATTCAATCGTAATTATTGAGCGCTCACTGTGTGCAAAGCACACTACGGAGAGAAGAGCTGAGAAATGTCATTTTCTTGCAAAAATTCACCTCGCTTGATACTCATGCCCCACGCAGAGAAGATCGTCTGCAGCATGGCCGTGGGGTTTGGAATACATAGAGAAAGAAGCAAGCGTGCTTCTTGTTTTTCTAAATAGCTCACAGTTGCCCCTCCGTTCTCTTGTATTCGTTCATTCAATAGTATTTGCTGAGCGCTTACTCTGAGCAGAGCACTGTACTCAGCGCTTGGAATGGACAATTCGGCAACAGATAGAGAGACGATCTCTGCCCAATGACGGGCATATGAACCTTGAAGGAGATGCAGTCGCTTCTGATAAAGCCCCCGATTCCATCGATCGTTTATTGAACGCTTACTCCGGGGAGAACACTGTTCTGAGAGTTTGGGAGAGCAGAGTCCAGGGGAGTTGGTGACCATGACCCCTGACCTCAAGGAATTTACAGTGAAACAGTGTGGTTTAGTGAGAAGCGGCGTGGTTTAGTGGCAAGAGCCCGGGCTTGGGAGTCAGAGGACGTGGGTTTCAAGAAGCAGCGTGGCTCAGTGGAAAGAGTCTGGGCTTGGAAGTCAGAGGTCATGGGTTCGAATCCCAGCTCGGCCACTTGTCAGCTGTGTGACCGTGGACGAGTCACTTCGCTTCAGTTCCCTCATCTGTAAAATGGGGATTAAGACTGTGAGCCTCCAGTGGGACCACCTGATTACCCTGTGCCTACCCCAGCGCTTAGAACAGTGCTCTGCACATAGTAAGCGCTTACAAATACCAACATTATTATTATTATTATTAATCCCAGCTCCGCTGCTTGTCTGCGGTGTCACCTCGGGCAAGTCTCTGAACTTCTCTGTGCCTCAGTAACCTCATCTGGAAAATGGGGATTGAGAGTGTGAGCCCCACATGGGACAACCTGATTACCTTGCATCTACCACAGTGCTTAGAACCGTGCTGGGCACATAGTAAGCGCATACCAAATACTATTACTATTATTATTACTATAAGAAGAGATAGACACTAAAATAAATTAAAGATCGGGGATGCAACAAGGTCTTTGCTGAGTGCTTACTACGTGACAGCCACTGTGCTAAGCGCTGGGTGGAGACAAGGAAATCGGGTTGGACACAATCCCTGTCCCACGTGGGGCTCACAGTCTTAATCCCCATTTTACAGATGATGATGATGATGTCTGGAAACGGAATCAATCAATCGATGGAATTTATCGGCTGCTTACGCGG
Organism: Ornithorhynchus anatinus; assembly: GCF_004115215.2. Taxonomy (NCBI): domain Eukaryota; kingdom Metazoa; phylum Chordata; class Mammalia; order Monotremata; family Ornithorhynchidae; genus Ornithorhynchus; species Ornithorhynchus anatinus. Next base: position 132,436,804 of record NC_041731.1, on the reverse strand, counting down.
TGCAGGGCACTGAACTAAGTAATTGGAAGAGTACGATACAATATGGTGCGTAGACGCAATCCCTGGCCTCAAGAGACGTACAGTTTAGCAGGGAAGGCTGTCATTCAAAGCAGCATTCATTCAGTAGTATTTACTGAGCGCTCACTATGAGCAGAGCGCTTGGAATGTACAAATCGGCAACAGAGAGAGACGGTCCCCGCCCAGTGATGGGCTTACAGTGAAGCAGTGTGGTCCAGTGAATAGATCATGGTCCTGAAAGTCAGAAGATGTGGGTTCTAATCCTGACTCTGCCCCATATCTGCTGTGCGCTGGGGTAGATGCAAGCAAATTGAGTTGTCCCACATGGGGCTCACGGTTTTAATCCCTATTTTACAGATGAGGGAATTGAGGCCCAGAGAAGTGAAGTGACTTGCCCAAGGTCCCACAGCAGACCAGTGGCGGGGCTCGGATTAATAATAATAATAATGTTGGTATTTGCTAAGCGCTTACTGTGTGCAGAGCACTGTTCTAAGCGCTGGGGTAGATACAGGGTCATCGGGTTGTCCCACGTGAGGCTCACAGTTAACCTCCATTTTACAGATGAGGTCACTGAGGCCCAGAGAAGTGAAGTGACTCGCCCACAGTCACACAGCTGACAAGAGGCAGAGCCGGGAGTCGAACCCATGACCTCTGACTCCGAAGCCCAGGCTCTTTCCACTGAGCCACGCTGCTTCCCATAACCTAGGATTAGAACCCATAACCTTCTGACTTCCAGGTCTGTGCTCCATCTACTCCACCATTCGCCATGGATATGGACATAAGTGCTGAGGGATTGGAATTAGTTGAGAATCGAAGCGCTTAATAATAATGATGATGATAATAATAATAATAATAACGATGGCATTTGTTAAGCACTTACTATGTGCCGAGCACTGTTCTAAGCACTGGAATAGATACAAGGTCATCGGGTTGTCCCACGTGGGGCTCACAGTTTTAATCCCCATTTTGCAGATGAGGGAACTGGGGAACAGAGAAGTTGAGTCACCTGCCCAAGGACACACAGCAGACAAGTGGCGCAGTTGGGATTAGAACCCGCGACCTCTGACTCCCAAGCCCCCGCTTTTTCCACTAAGCCACACTGCTGGGATACAGACCCAAGAGCATAGGAAATGCTGAATGAATAAGATGGGGGAAAAGAAGGCTGTTAGTCAGGGAAGGCCTCACGGAGGAGGTGTGTATTCATGGAGTAAACTGCAAAATGATAATAATGATGATGATATTTAAGTGCTTCCTAGGTGCCAAGCACCGTTCTTAGAGCTGCAGTAGATACAAGGTAATTAAGGTGTCCCACGTGGGGCTCACAATTTTAATCCCCACTTTTCAGATGAGGGAACTGAGGCACAGAGAAGTGAAGTGACTTGCCCACAGTCACCCAGCTGACTAGTGACGGAGCTGGGATTAGAACCCACAACCTCTGACCCCCAAGCCCCTGCTCTTTCCATTAAGCCTCGATGCTCCTCACAGGAATTGCATAGGAACTGTCGGGAAGGAGGAAGGTACCTTCTTCCCACAACATAAGCATGTTCTGGCAGAACACCATCCACGCACTGGCACGGGGGGATTCGGTGGAGGAATAATAAGATTATTTTCAAGTGCTTATTGTGTGGCATGCACTGAGCTAGATTAGAGAAGCAGCATGGCCTAATGGATAATAATAATAATAATGTTGGTATTTGTTAAGCGCTTACTATGTGCAGAGCCCTGTTCTAAGCGCTGGGGTAGCTACGGGGTTATCGGGTTGTCCCACGTGAGGATCACAGTTAATCCCCATTTTACAGATGAGGTCACTGAGGCCCAGAGAAGTGAAGTGACTGGCCCACAGTCACACAGCTGACAAGTGGGAGTCAGAAGGACCTGAGTCCTAATCCCAGCTCTGCTACTGGTCTGCTGCGTGACCTTGGGCAAGTCACTTCACTTCCCTGGGCCTCAGTTTCCTAATCTGTGAAGTAGAGACTTGAGGCTGTGAGGCATGGCTTAGTGGAAAGAGCCCGGGCTTGGGAGCCAGAGGACGCCGGTTCTAATTCTGGCTCTGCCTCTCGTCTGCTGTGTGACTTTGGGCAAGCCACTCAACTTCTCTGTGCCTCAGTTACCTCGCCTGTAAAATGGGGATTAAGACTGTGAGCCCCGTGTGGGACAACCTGATCACCTTGTCTCTACCCCAGGGCTTAGAACAGTGCACGGCACATAGTAAGTACTCAACAAATATCAACCTTATCATTATTATTATTATTATCCAATTGTATTTATTGAGCATTTACTGTGTGCAAAGCACTGTACTAGGCGCGTGGGAGACTAGAATAGAACAACAGATACATTTCTGCCCACAACGAGCTCAGCAGTGTGGCTCAGTGGAAAGAGCCCAGGTTTGGGAATCAGAGGTCGAGGGTTCGAATCCCAACTCCGCCACTTGTCAGCTGTGTGACTGTGGGCCAGTCACTTACCTTCTCTGGGCCTCAGTTACCTCATCTGTAAAATGGGGATTAACTGTGAGCCTCACGTGGGACAACCTGATTACACTGTGTCTACCCCAGCGCTTACTCTGTGCAGAGCACTGTGCAGAGCAATGGTACCAACATTATTATTAGAGGAGCTCACAGTCTAGCCCCTTTGTGGGATTGTGTCTGCATCTAAGGCCGTCTGCTTGTATCCACGAGAAGCAGCGTGGCTGAGAAGCAGCATGGCTCACTGGAAAGGGCACGGGCTTTGGAGTCAGAGGTCATGGGTTCGAACCCCGGCTCTGCCACTTGCCAGCTGTGTGACTTTGGGCAAGTCACTTCACTTCTCTGGGCCTCAGTTACCTCCTCTGCAAAATGGGGATGAAGACTGTGAGCCCCACGTGGGACAACCTGATTCCCCTGTGTCTACCCCAGCGCTTAGAACGGTGCTCGGCACCTAGTAAGCGCTTAACAAATACCAACATCATTATTATTATTATTATTATAATTACGGTGCCTGGCCCATAGTAAGCATTTAACCAATACCACAGTTGTTATTGTTAGAGAAGCAGCGTGGCGCAGTGGAAAGAGCACGGGACTTGGAGTCAGGGCTCATGAGTTCGAATCCCAGCTCTGCCACCCGTCAGCTGTGTGACTGTGGGCGAGTCACTTAACTTCTCGGTGCCTCAGTTCCCTCATCTGTAAAATGGGGATGAAGACTGTGAGCCCCACATGGGCCAACCTGATTCCCCTGTGTTTACCCCAGCGCTTAGAACAGTGCTCGGCACCTAGTAAGCGCTTAACAAATACCAACATTATTATTGCTGTTATTCAAAATCTTCAGATTGGACACAGACCCCTGTCCCACATGGGGCTCACAGTTGAGTTTTTTTCCACAGTTTTTCCTAAAAAAAGCATTCAGTCCGTGTTTCCCCCACTCCTCAAGAGCCTCCAGCGGTTGCCCATCCGCCTCTGCATCAGATAGAAATCCGTCACCGTTGGCTTTAAAGTTGTCCATCCTCTTGCCCCCTTCTACCTCACCTTGCTACTCTCCTACTCCAAAGCAGGCCGCACACTGCGCTCCTCTAATGCCAACCTTCTCGCTGTACTTCGATTTCCTCTGTCTCACCCCCTTCTCGGCGCCCCGTTCTGCCTCGGGCCTTCGAAGGTGTCTTCAAAGCCCCCCTTCAAAGCCTTACTGAAGGCCCACCTCCTCCAAGAGGCCTTCCCAGACTAAGCCCCCGTTTCCTCTTCTCCCACTCCCTTCCGCGTCACCCTGACTTGCTCCCTTTATTCATCCCCCCTCCCAGCCCCCAGCACCTATGTCGATATCTGTCATTTGATTTATTTCTATCAATGTCTGTCAACCATCTAGACCGTAAGCTCGCTGCGGGCAGAGAATGGGTCTCATATTGTTTCTCTCCCAAGCGCTTAGTACAGTGCTAGCCACACAGTAAGTGCTCAAGAAATAGGATTGACTGATTAGAGAAGCAGTGTGGCTCAGTGGAAAGAGCACGGGCTTGGGAGTCAGAGGTCATGGGTTCGAATCCCGGCTCGGCCACCTGTCAGCTGTGTGACTGTGGGCAAGTCACTTCACTTCTCGGTGCCTCAGGGACCTCATCTGTAAAATGGGGATCAAGACTGTGAGCCCCACGTGGGACAACCTGATTCCCCTGTGTCTACCCCAGCGCTTAGAACAGTAGTCTACACATAGTAAGCGCTTAACAAATACCAACATCATTATTGACTAAGGGAGAGAGAGCAGGTATCTCATCCCATTTTACAGATAGGGAAACCAGGGTACATAGAGGTTAAATGACTTGCCAAAGGTCACAGAGCAGGCGAGGTAGGAAAAGGTACGAGGCGTTGGTTGGGGTGTGCTGCTGCTCCTCTTTCTATTTTTTAAAGGGTACTCGTTAAGCTCTTTCTATCGGCCAGGCACTGTACTAAACGCTGGGGTAGGTACATGATCATTCATTTATATCTTCAATTTATTGAAAGCTTACTACATGCTCAGCACCGCACTAAGCACTTGGGAGGGTATGTTCCTGCTGAATCGGACCCAGTCCCTGTCCCACATGGGGCTCACAGTCTTAATCCCCATTTTCCACATGAGGTGACAGGCACAGAGGAGTGAAGTGACTTGTCTAAGGTCACACAACAGACCAGTGACAGAGCTGGGATTAAAACCCAGGTCCTCTGACTCCCAGGCTCCTGCTTTTTCCACCGGGCCTTGCTGCTTCCGCTTCCCCGCCCCTGCCTCGGTCTCCCCACGCTTTTCCACAAAGGACTCTGGGTTTCTCGATGATTGTGCTACTTTACTGCATTTACTGTGATAGAGTAGCTATGGGCGGCAAGGGTGCGAAGCATTCTACCAGTGACGGATAGAGCCCAGGCCTGGGAGTCAGAAGGTCATGGGTTCTAACCCTGCCTCCGCCACTCGTGTGCTGTGTGATCTTGCGCGAGTCACTTCACTTCTCTGGGCATCAGTTATCTCAGCTGTAAAATGGAGATTAAGGCTGTGAACCCTGGGTGGGATAGGACGGTAGCCACCCCAATTATCTTGTGCCTACCCTACAGTGCCGGCACATAGTAAGCGCTTACCAAATACCATAATTATTAACAAATACCATAATCATTACTATTCATTCATTCATTCCATAATATTTATTGAGCACTTACTTACTGCTTACAGAGAAGCAGCGTGGCTCAGTGGAAAGAGCATGGGCTTTGGAGTCAGAGGTCATGAGTTCGAATCCCAGCTCTGCCACTTGTCAGCTGTGTGACTGTGGGCAAGTCACTTAACTTCTCTAGGCCTCAGTTACCTCATCTGTAAAATGGGGATTAAGACTGTGAGCCCCATGTGGGACAACCTGATTCCCCCGTGTCTCCCCCAGCGCTTAGAACAGTGCTCTGCACATAGTAAGCGCTTAACAAATACCAACATTATTATTATTATGTGCAGAACACTGTACTAAGCACTTGGAATGTACAATTTGGCAACAGATAGAGACAATCCCTGCCCAATGATAATAATAATAATGATAACGTTGGTATTTGTTAAGCGCTTACTATGTGCAGAGCATTGTTCTAAGCGTTGGGGTAGATACAAGGTAATGAGGTTGTCTCACGTGAGGCTCCCAGTCTTCATCCCCATTTTACAGATGAGGTCACTGAGGCACCGAGAAGTGAAGTGACTTGCCCACAGTCACACAGCTGACAAGTGGCAGAGCCGGGATTCCAACCCATGACCTCTGACTCCCAAGCCCGGGCTCTCTCCACTGAGCCCCGCTGCTTCCCAATGGGCTCACACTCTAATGATTATTATTACTGAATCAAAAAATGACTGTCATCGTCATTCCCACAACCCATTCATTCCCACAACACAAGAACACCCCACTGCATTCATTTATAGGCAAACTGGGGGTATTGAAAAATGCTGTAATTTTATCATTGCTTTTTGTCTGATGGCAAAACATGATTTCATTTACTCATTCTGTTCCTGTCTGCTATGAAATTGAAATGTAAATTTACTGGTAGTATATTGTTGGCTGTTAATATTTAATTTTTAAAAAAAATCTAATCTTTCAAAACCTCATGCTTGAGTTGAGTGGGCAGCTAAAAAACCCTTCTGATAAACAATGTTGGGTTTAAGCGCTTTAAGAAGGGATACCATTTTTCTGTGCTATATATGGGTTCGATTGTATTTTACTTCACATCTGCTGGGGATGATTAAAATATCAAAATTTCACATCGGATGGAAATGAAAGTTACAGTAAAGTCACGTAGATTTTCACAATAGCACTGGCTTAACACCTAACTGTTACAAACACACACAGACACACACACACAAAAGCAGCATGGCCTAGTGGCAACAGCACGGTCATTTGCAAAATCGGGATTGAGACGGTGAACCCCATGTGGGACAGGGACTGTTTCCAACCCAATTTCCTTATATCCATCCCAGTATTTAGGACAGTAAGTGGCATACAGTCAGAGCTTAACAAATACCACTATTATTATTATTATTACTATTATCTAAATGGATATCGAATCCCCATTTTACAGATGAGGAAATTGAGGTCCAGAGAAGTTGAGTGACTGCCCAGGGTCACACAGCAGGCAAATGGCAGAGCTGGGATTGAAAAAGAAACCAGTCCTCCTACTCCCATCCCTGTGCCCTAGACCATGCCACTTTTTGATAATCACAACCAATCTCATTTTAAGTTTATACTCCTTTTCCTTTCAAACAGAGTAGCTAAGGAACTGAGACAAAACTGGTTATTTCCTTCTTTGATCTGAATAACTGCATCATTTCTCCACTTCACTTTTTGATGGTATTTGTTAAGCATTTTCTGCATCAGGCGCTGTACTAATCGCTGGTGTAGGTGTAAACTAATCAGGTCGGATACAGACTAATATGGTTGGTTACAGATCGTGTCCCACATGGGGCTCAGTCTTAATCCCCATTTTACAGATGAGGTAACTGAGGCATAGAGGAGTGAAGTGTCTTGCAGCATGCTGAGAAGCAGCATGGCCTAGTGGATAGAGCCTGGGCCTGGGAGTCAGAAGGTCTAATCCCAGATGCACCACTTGCCTGCTGTTTGACTTTGGGCAGGTCACTTCATTTCTCTGTGCCTCAGTCACCTCATCTGTAAAATGGGGATTGAGACTGTGAGCCCCTCATGGGACAGGGACTGTGACCAACTCGATTTGCTTATATCCACCCCAGCACTTAGTACAGTGTCTGGCACATATTAAATGCTTAACAAATATCATCATTGTTATTATTTTTATTACCCAAGGTGACACAGCAGACAAGGTGGCGGGGCTGGGATCAGAACTCAAATCCTTCTGATTCCCAGGCCCGGGCTTTAACCACTAGGCCATGTTGCTTCTCACTATCAATCAATCAAATGGCCAATCAATCCATCAGTCAGTTTCGAGAGGGATTTTCCGTTGTCCTCTTTGGGTGAAGCCAGTTAGGATCTCAACATGCCCAAGTTTCTCTTCTTTAACTCGCATTTGCATTTCAAATGGGACATTTATTATTCCTTAACTCCCAGAGCTTCCTCTATAAACAAGTAAACAGAAGAAAAGAAGAGAGTTGAATTATGATCTGCAGTCTTATTTTCCAGTCAGGATGTTGAAAAACTCTTCTACAAATCAAGTTCCCCGGGATACAACCACCCCACGAGAAGCAGCTTAGCGTAGTGGATAGAGCACGGGCTGGGCAGCCGGGTAGGTCATGGGTTCTAATGCCGGCTCCGCCACTTGTCTGCTGCGTGACCTTGGGCAAGACACTTCACTTCTCTTTGCCTCAGTTACCTCATCTGGAAAATGGAGATTGAGACTGTGAGTCCCGTGTAAGGTAGGGACTGAGTCCAACCCAATTTGCTTGTATCCTCCCCAGCACTTAGAACAGTACCTGGCACATAGTAAGTGCTTAACTAATACCATTATGATTATTATTATTATTATTTCATACAACTCTAGGGGCAAAGTCTGGGTTGTTGGCTGATTTACTTGGGGTAGCCTCTTTGTTGACTTCCCTGTCTCCAAACTCCCCTCTTCTTCAGTCTGTACTTCACTCTACCGCCTGGATTATTCTTCTAAAAATCGTTCCGCACTTCTTCAAAATCTCCAAAAATCTCTCTCACCATCGACTCCTTGGCCATCATCAGATTATCACTGTCTCCTTGACTCCTTGGCCGTCATCAGATTATCACTGTCTCCCTTTTCAGAGCTCTGCTAAGATCATTTCGCCTCCAGGAAGCCTTCCCTCAATCAATCAGTTGTCTTTATTGACCACTTACTATGTGCAGGGCACTGTATTACACAACAACATATTCATTCATTCATCCAATAGTATTTATTGAACACTTACTATGTGCAGAGCACTGGACTAAGCGCTTGGAATGTACAAATCGGCAACAGAAAGAGACAGTCCCTGCCCATTGATGGGCTTACAGTCTATTTGGGGGAATAGGCTGTATATATAGTAAAGTATATATATAGTATATATAACACAAACTCCTTGTCTGCAAAGAGTTGACAGTGATTAAAGACTGTAAACTCCTTTTGGGCGGAGAACATATCTACTAATTCTGCTATATTGTACTCTCCCAAGTGCTTAGTACAGTGCGCTGCACACGGTAAGCGTTCAATAAATACAATTGATTTCAAACCTCTGTACTAAGTGCTTAGGAAAGTACAATACAATAGGGTTGGTATTATTATCATTTTTATTATAACATTTGTTAAGCATTTATTATGTGCAAATCACTGTTCTAAGCTTTGGCATGGGTACAAGATTATCAGGCTGGACACAGTCCTTTTCCCACATGGGGTTCATAGTCCAGGAGGGAGGGAGTAGGATTTAATCCCCGTTTCACAGATGAAGAAACTGAGGCACAGAAAAATGAAGTGACTCACCCGAGGTCACACAAGAGACAGGTGGAAGAGCTGGGATTAGAACCCAGGTTCTCTGACTCCCAGGCCCGCTTTCCACTGGTGCACGCTGCTTCTCATGTCCCTGCCCACCAAGAGCTGACGGTCTACTAGGAGAGACAGACATTAAAATAAATTACGAGTAGGGGAAATAATAGAGTATTAGAGTATTTACATAAATGCTGTGTAATGGGTTGAGCATCAAAGCGCTAAAAGGGAAATGAGGCTTTGGTCATAATAATAATGGTATTTGTTAAGTCCTTACTGTGTGCCAGGCACCGTTCTAAGCACTGGGGTGGATACAAGCAAATCAGATTGGACACAGTCCCCGTCCCATGTGGGGCTCACAGTCCCAATCCCCATTTTACAAAGCAGGTCACCTAGGCATAGAGACTAATAATAATAGTGATAATGGGTTTTGTTGATGATGTTGGTATTTGTTAAGCGCTTACTATGTGCAGAGCACTGTTCTAAGCGCTGGGGTAGATACAGGGTAATCAGGTCGTCCCACGTGAGGTTCACAGTTAATCCCCATTTTGCAGATGAGGTAACATCTGCACAGAGAAGTGAAGTGACTTGCCCACAGTCACCCAGCTGACAAGTGGCAGAGCCGGGAGTCGAACCCATGACCTCTGACTCCAAAGCCCGTGCTCTTTCCACTGAGCCACATGCCAGGAACTGTTCTAAACACTGGTGAAGTGAAGCAGTGAAGTGACTTGCCCAAGGTCACACAGCAGACAAGTAGCAGAGCAGGGATTCAAACTCATGCCCTATTGACTCCCAGGCCCGGGCTCTAACCATCACGCCACACTGCTTCTCATGGGAAGGCCTCTTGGAGATGTGATTTCAGGCCGAATTTGGAGGTGGGGAGAGAGGTGGATTTGGTTGGATTTGAAGGGGGAGAACGTTCCAGGCCCGAGGGAGGACGTGGGCCAGGAGTCGGCGGTGAGACAGACGAAATGGAGGTACAGTGAGTAGGCTGGCTTGAGAGGAGCGAGGTGTGAGCACTGGGTTGGAGGGGGAAGCTTAAGTGGTGGGGAGAAAACAGATTAGGTGCCTTGAAACAATCATCAGGTTTCAAGGCAGAGAATGATAATCACGTTGCGCTGCCTCATTTAATGTTGTGATGTTATGCTTTAAATTACTTGAACAAAGATTAAACAAAGTCTGGTGAGGCGAACGTTGCATTTATGGCATATAAAGGAATTGAATCATTTTCCATGAGTTCTGGAATGGTTCCTAAATTTATAATTTGTACTTCTATCAGAAAATGTATCCCGCATACAGCCAAGAATGGTAAAACAGCATTTTCGGTGAAAATAACAACGAAGTGACATCGGTGGGGTAAGCCTATACTTATAATGCAGTGGTATTTTTAAATGGTATTTGTTCAGCACTTATTATGTGCCAGGCACTGTACTAAGCCCTAGGGCAAAGACAACCTGATTACGTCATATCTACCCAGGAGCTTATAAGAGTGCTTGGCACATAGTAAGTGCTTAACAAATACTATCATAATTATTATTATAATTATTATTACAAGATCATGGAATTGGATACAGTTTCTGTCCCACATAGAGTTCACAGTGTTATTCCCATTATACAGATGAGGTAACTGCGGCAGAAAAGTTAAGCAACTTGCCCAAAGTCACACAGCAGACAAATGTCAGAGCCGGGATCAGAACCCAGGTCCTTTCCATTAGGCCACAAGGCCTCTCCATCTCTTCTCTGGTATTTGTTGCATAACAATGAGTCAATCAATCATTGGTATTAATTGAGGGCTTACTAAAGTGTACCGAACGACTGAAAGAGTACAATAGAATTGGAAGTGCTGTTATATTTACTCTCCCATGTGCTTAGTACAGTGCTGTGAATTCATTCATTCATGCATTCAATTCATTCATTCTAGCGTATTTATTGAGTGCAGAGCACTGTACTAAGCACTTGGAAAGTACAGTTCGGCAACAAAGAGGGACAATCCCTGCCCACAAAGGGCTCACAATCTAAAAGGGGAGAGACCGACAGCAAAACAAGTGAACAGACACCAATAGCATCAATATAAATAAATAGAATTAGAGATATATATACACATCAAAACAAGTAAACAGGCATTAATAGAAATAAATTGAATTATAGAGATGTAAATATACACACAAATGCTGTGGGGTGAGGAGGGGGACTAGAGAAGCAGCGTGGCTCAGTGGAAAGAGCTCGGGCTTGGGAGTCAGAGGTCACTGAATCCCGGCTCGGCCACTTGTCAGCCGTGTGACTGTGGGCGAGTCACTTCACTTCTCTGCGCCTCAGTTACCTCAGCTGGAAAATGGGGATTAACTGTGAGCCTCAGGTGGGACAACCTTATGACCCTGTATCCACCCCAGCACTTAGAACAGTGCTTGGCACATAGTAAGCGCTTCACAAATACCAACATTATCATTAAAGGGAACGGGTCAGGCCGATTGGGAGGGGAGAGGAAGCTGAGGAAAAGGGGGGGCTTAGTCCGGGAATGAATGTATGTATGAATGCTTTCTGTCCACAGCGAGCATATAGTCTAAAGGGAGAGACAGATATAAACGAGTAATTTATAAAATAGAATTTATAAATATAATATAAATAAAATAAATATATAAAGAAATGAAATATAATTATAAATGGAATTTAAGGAAATGTACAGGTACGTTTCCGTTTGGACCGGGAGCCCATTGTTGGGCAGGGAGCGTCTCCATCTGTTGCCAAATTGTGCATTCCAAACGCTCAGTACGGTGCTCTGCACACAGGAAGCGCTCAATAAATATGAATGAATGAAGTGCTGTGGGGTTGGAGATGGGATGAATATCAAATGCCCAAAGGCCACAGATCTGAGTGCAGAGATGACGCAGAAGGGAGAGCGAGCCGAGGAAGAGAGGGCTTAATCGGGTTAGGCCTCTTGGAGGAGATGTGATATAGCTTTGTAGGTGGAGAGAGTGGTGGTCCGGTGTATAAAGCACTGAGTACAGTGCTTGGCACATAGTCAGTGCTTAACAAACACCAGAATTAGGATGATTATTATATGAAGGAGGCTAGATGGCGGACGGGGGAAAGGGGTGGAGGGGAGATAGGGGAGATCTGGGCCCGGTGAGGAAGATGGTACTAGAGGAGCGGAGTGTGCGGGCTGGGCTGGAAGAGGAGATCAGTGAGGTGAGGTAGGTTTTGCCGACTTGTTCATTCCAAGCGCTTAGTACAGTGCTCTGCACATAGTAAGCGCTCAATAAATACTATTGAATGAATGAATGAGGGCGGCAAGGGGCTGGACTGAATTAAAGCCGTCGGTGAGGAGCTTCTGATTTATACCGAGGTGGCTGGGCAACCACTGGAGGTTCTTGAGGAGTGAGGAGATGTGGACTGAACTTTTTTTTAGAGAAATGATCCGGGCAGCAGAATGAAGTGGGGATTGAAGTGGGGAGAGACAGGAGGCTGGGAGGTCAGCGAGGAGGCAGAGGCACTAGTCGAGGCGGGACAGGATGAGTGCTGGGATTGACGTGACAGCAGCTTGGATGGAGAGGAAAGGGCGGATTTTAGCGAAGGAAAAACTGAGGATCTGGTGACAGCTCGACTATGTGGGTTGAATGAGAAAGATGAGTCGAGGACAACGCCAAGGTTATGTGCTTGTGAGACAGGGATGGCCATCTGTCTGCAGTGTGACCTTGGGCAGGTCACTTCACTTGTCTGGGCCTCAGTGACCTCATCCCTAAAATGGCCGGGAATCGTAAACGGTAGGGAAACAGCATGGCATAGAGGATTGAAGTCTGTGCCTGGGAGTCAGAAGGTCATGGGTTCTAATCCCAGATCTGTCACTTTTCTACTGTGTGGCCTTAGGCAAATCACTTCACTTCTCTGTGCCTCAGTTACCTCATCTGTAAAATAGGGGAATAAGACTGTGAACGCTACGCAAGACAGGAACTACGTCCAACCCGTTTTGCTTGAATCCACCTTAGGGCTTAGTACAGTACTTGGCTCAAAGTAAGCACTTAAATACCATTATTATTGTTATTATTATTGCTGGGAGGATATAGTAGTGTTGCCTATAGTGATGGGAAAGGCAGGGGGAGGGCAGGGTTTGGGTGGGAAGATCAGGAATTCTGTTTTGGACATAATAATAATAATAATAATAATGGACCTTGTTAAGCACTTACTATTTGCCAAGCACTGTTCTAAGTACTGGGGTTGATACGAGGTAGTCAGGTTGGACTAAGTCCCTGTCCCACATGGGGCTCACAATCTTAATCCTCATTTTTCAGATAAGGTAACTGAGTCCCAGAGGAAGTGAAGTGACTTGCCCAAGGTCACACAGCTGACAGGCGGCAGAGCCGGGATTAGAACACATGACATGTTTATTTTAAAGTGGCAGCAGGATATCCGGGTAGAGATGTCCTGAAGGCAGGAGGAAATGCAAGACTGCAAGGAAGGAGAGAGGTCGGGCCTGGAGAGGTAGATCTGAGAATCACCCACATAGAGAGATGTAAGTCGAAGGCACGAGAGTGAATTAATTTTCCAAGGGAATGGGGATAAAGGGAGAATAGAAGGGGACCCAAAACTGAACCTCGATGATGGGAGGCAGAGGAGGAGCCAGGAAAAGAAAAACATTTATTGAGTGCAGGACACTGTCATGTCATATTTTGATGATATTGATGCCTGACTACTTGTTTTGTTCTGTTGTCTGTCTCTCCGTTTTAGACTGTGAGCCCGTTGATAGGCAGGGATTGTCTCTATCTGTTACCGAATTGTACGCTCCAAGCGCTTAGTACGATGCTCTGCACACAGTAAGCGCTCAATAAATACGCTTGAATGAATGAATGAGCACTTTGGGAGACAACAGTAAAAAGCAATGGCTCCTGCCCTCAAAGATTTGGAAGTTTAGAGGAGGAGACAGACACAAAATATTTATATATTGTGGAAGCTGGAGAAAGAACAATGCTACAGTGACTGATCGCAGGAGAATGCTAATAGGATTAGAAAAATAAATTTAAATTAAGGATTTTTTTGAGTTATATGCCTAGTTTTGAGATCTAGCATTTAGAATGTTTTAGACAGGTTCCATTTTCCCGGCTACATTCTAAAGATTAAGATGAATGTGTAGCTATGTGAAATACTGGCTATTTTAACCCTCACTGGTTTTTATTTTTTATTTATTCTGTTTGGAAAGGAAGACAGAATAGATTTTAATAGTCACTTCTGGGGTACTAAAAAAAAAAGATTCTCTCAAAACAGGAGTCAGGTTCTCCATGCTATAAGGAATTAGGAACCTATTAAAAGTAACACTAATTGTTTAATTAATTTGTTGACATGTATCTGCTATCCAAGATGAGTTTTTCTCAAAGCCCCAAATTAGAAGAGCAATAATGACATTCTTTTTGCTGCACTCTCATCTGGAACTATCCAGGATTAATTCATTCTAATTATAAATTTGATGCTTCTAAGAAAAGTCGTTTGTTCTTCAGGAGCTGGCACATGGTGGGGTTAAAGTTTTTATCATTATTATAATAGCGCAGATAATTGTGATGGATTAAATATGCTCTTGACTGTGTTCGGGTACTTCCACCGTACAGCACTGCCAAACCTTTTCTACCTTTGGTCCTGCATGAATACAGATGCTGTTGATGGGATTAGTCTGTGCAAAGACAAGTATTGGTGCATTATCCTGAGTGTCTTGCACACTTTGAGCATGCATTAAGTGAACTCTGACCTGGGGATCAATCAGTGGATTTCCTGAGTGCTTACTGTGGGCCCAACACTTTCTAAGTGCCTCGGACAGTAGAGGAGCGAGAGATGTCCCACGAGAGGCTCACAGTCTTGATCCCCATTTTACAGATGAGGTAACTGAGGCACAGAGAAGTGAAATGACTCGATCAAGGTCACACAGCAGGCAAGTGGCGGAGCTGGGATTAGAATCCAAGTCTTTCTGACCTCCTTATTCTCCCCCACTTCCAAAGCCTTATTGAAGGCTCATCTCCTCCAAGAGGCCTTCCCTGACTAAATCCTCTTTTCCTTTTCTTCAACTCCCTGCTGCGTCACTCTGTCCTGCTCCCTTTATTCATCCTCCCTCCCAGGCCCGCACCACTCCTGTCCGTATCTGTCATTTATTTATTTCCATAAATGTCGGTCTCCCTCTCTAGACCGTAAGCTCATTGTGAGTAGGGAATGTGTCTTTTATTTTGTTGTATTGGACTCTCCCAAGCACTTAGCATAGAGTCCTGCACATAGTCAGTGCTCAGTGAATACAAGTGACTGACTAGGCGGTAAACTCACTGTGGTCAGGGAAGGTGTCTACCAACTCTGCTATATTCATTCATTCAAAATGTTGCATTTTACTCTCCCAAGCGCTTAGTACAGACTTGGCACACAGTCAGTGCTCAATAAGTCACCTTCACATCAAACAGAAACTCCTCACCATTGGCTTTAAGCAGTCAATCTCCTTGCCCCCTACCTCACCTCACTATTCGCCTACTCCAACCCAGCCCCCACACCTCACTCCTCCAGTGGCAACCTTCTCACTGCATTTCGAGCTCGTCTTGCTCGCCGCCGACCTCTCGCCCTCATCCTACCTCTGGCTTGAACGCCCTCCCTCCTCAAATCCGACGGACAATTACCCTCCGCATCTTCAAAACCTTATTGAAGGCACATCTAGACTGTGAGCCCATAATGGGCAGGGATTGTCTCTCTTTGTTGCTGAATTGTACTTTCCAAGTGCTTAGGACAATGCTTTGCACACAGTAAGCACTCAATAAATACCATTGAGTGAATGAATCTCCTCCAAGAAGCCTTCCCTGACTAAGCCTTCCTCTTCTCTTCACCCACTCCTCTCTGCGTCACCCTGACTTGCTCTCTTTATTCATTCTTCCTCCCAGCCCCACAGCACATGCATATACCTCTGTAATTTATTTATCTCTTCATTTATTCATCTATATCAATATATATCAGTGATTTAGAGAAACAGCGTGGCTCAGTGGAAAGAGTCCAGGCTTGGGAGTCAGAGGTCATGGGTTCTAATCCCGACTCCGCCGCTTGCCAGCTGTGTGACTTTGGGCGAGTCACTTCACTTCTCGGTGCCTCAGTTCCCTCATCTGTAAAATGGGGATGAAAACTGTGAGCCCCACGTGGGACAACCTGATCACTTTGTATCCTTCACAACGCTTAGCACATAGTAAGCGCTTAACAAATACGAACATTATTATTATTATTATCATCATCAATGTCTGTCTCCCCCTCTAGACTGTGACCTTGTTATCGGCAGGGTATATGTCTGTTTGTTGTTGCATTGTACTCTCCCAAGCACTTAGTACAGTGCTTCGCACAGAGTAAGCGTACAATAAATACAGTTGAATGAATGAGTGAATAAATACATAAATAAATAAATGGATTGACCGCTACTACTACTTTCACTATTGCCTGAATCCTCTCCTCATTCATGGGTCAGAGTTCCAGATGGCAGTTATGTAGGGAGATATTGATTAGGTTCGGCATACTGAATTCCCCTTAACAATAATAATAATAATGGTATTTGTTAAGCGCTTACTATGTGCCAAGCACTTTTCTAAGCACTGGGTTAGATAGAAGGTTTTCAGGTTGTTCCACGTGGGGCTCACGGCCTTAATCCCCATTTTACAGTTGAGGTAACTGAGGCCCAGAGAAGAGAAGTGACTCACCCAAAGTCACCAGCTGACAAGTGGCGGAGCCAGGATTAGAACCCACGACCTCTGACTCCCAAGCCCGGCCACGTTGCTTCTCTATCCATTCGGTCACATATGGGCCTGGCTAGCTTGCAGTATGGCCTGGTAGAAAGGACCGGGGCCTGGGAATCAGAGAACCTAGGTTCATTCATTCAATCATTCATTCAATAGTATTTATTGAGCGCTTACTATGTGCAGAGCACTGTACTAAGCGCTTGGAATGGACAAATCGGTAACAGATAGAGACGGTCCCCGCCCTTTGACGGGCTTACGGTCTAATCGGGGGAGACGGACAGACAAGAACAATAGCACTAAATAGAATCGAGGGGATGGACATCTCATTAAAACAATAGCAAATAGAATCAAAGCGATGTACATTTCATTCACAAAATAAATAGGGTAATGAATAAATAGGGTAATGAATTTTTCATTATTCAATCATATTTATTGAGCGCTTACTGTGTGCAGAGCGCTGTACTAGGCGCTTGGAGAGTACAACTTGGCAACAAATAGAGACAATCACTATCCAACAATGGGCTCACAGTCGAGAAGGCGGGAGACAGACAATAAAACAAAACAAGTAGACAGGCATCAATAGGTTCTAAGAGTCCTTCCCTGACTAAACCCTCTTTTCCTTTCTTTCAACTCCCGTGACGACGATGGTATTTGTTAAGCACTTACTATGCGTCAAGCACTGTTTTAAGCGCTGGGATAGACACAACTAATCAGGTTGGACAAGGTCTTGTCCCACACGGGGATCACAGTCTTCATCCTTATTTTACAGATGAGGTCACTGAGGGACAGACATGTAAAGTGACTCACCCGAGGTCACACAGCAGACAAGTGGCAGAGCTGGGATTAGAACCCAGGTCCTTCTACTCTCCTCTGTGTCACGCTGCTTCTTACTCCCCTTCAGCATCGCCCTGATTTATTCATCCCACATTACTGCCCCACAGCACTTCCGTACGAAGCTGTAATTTTTTAATTTTATTAACGTCTGTCTCCCCCTCTAGACTGTAAGCTTGTGGGGGGCAGGGAATATGTCTGTTAATATTGTTATATTGTACTCGCCAGAGTGCTTAGTAAAGGGCTCTGCACCCAGTAAGAGCTAAATTCATTCAATAGTATTTACTGAGCGCTTACTATGTGCAGAGCACTGTACTAAGCGCTTGGGATGAACAAGTCGGCAACAGATAGAGACGGTCCCTGCCGTTTGACGGGCTTACGGTCTAATCGGGGGAGACGGACGGACGAGAACGATGGCGATAAATAGAGTCAAGGGGAAGAACATCTCGTAAAAACAATGGCGACTAAATAGAATCAAGGCGATGTGCGATTCAGCTAAAGAGCTGAATAAATACAGTTGACTCACTCACCGACTTGCCTACTTTGTGACGTCCAGCAAGTCTCTGAACTTCTCTGTGCCCTGGTTTCATCTGTAAATTGGGGAGGAAATACCCATTATTATTATGGTATTTGTTAAGTGCTTTTTTTTATATATAGTATTTATCAAGTACTTGCTAGGTATCAGGCACTGTATGAAGCGCTGGAGTAAACACAAGCTCATCAGGTTGGACACAGTCCATGTCCCACATGGGGCTCACAGTCTTAATCCCCATTTTTTAGATGAGGGAACTGAGGCACCGAGAAGTGAAGTCACTTACCCAAGGTCACACAACAGACGAGTGACTCCCAGACCTATGATCTATCTTTTAGGCCACACTTCTTCTCTATGTGTTAAGTACTATTCTGTCTCCTTTTAGGCCTTTAAACCTAATACGGGACAGGGACGGCAATAATACTAATTAATAAACAACAGGGACTGTGTCCAACTTGATTACCTTGTCTCTACCTCTGTGCTTAGTACAGCTCTAGGCACATAGTAAGCATTTAACAAGTACCATAGTTTTTATTTCTCTTAAATACCGCAGTTATTATGACGCTTTTTTCCCCCATGCTATCGCCCCTTGGGTGCCTGGTGGAAAGAGCATATTCTGGGAGTCAGAGAACCTGGGTTCTAATCCCGGCTCTCCCAACTACTTGGTGAGTGACCTTGGGCAAGTGACTTCAATTCTCTGGGCTTCAGTTTCCTTAACCGTAAAATGGGGATTAAATCCTACTCTCTCCTATTTACACCTTGAGCACCATGTAAGTCGGAGACTTTGTTCGACCTGATTAAATTTGTATCTACCCCGGCATTTAGGACAGTGTGGCACAGCGGATAGAGCACGTGCCCGGGAGCCAGAAGGACCTGGCTTCTAATCCCAGCTCTGCCACTGGTCTGCTGTGTGACCTTGGACAAGTCACTTCATTTCTCTGGGCCTCAGTTTCCTCACCTGTAAAAATGGGGAGCTCCACATGAGACAGGCCTGTGTCCAACCTGATTACCTGGTTTCTCCCTCAGAGCTCAGAACAGTGCTTGGCACATAGTAAGCGCTTTACAAATACCATCCTTATTATTATTATTCATTCAGTAGTATTTATTGAGCACTTACTATGTGCAGAGCACTGTACTGAGCACTTGGAATGTACAAGTCGGCAACAGATAGAGACGGTCCCTGCCCGCTGACGGGCTTACGGTCTAATCAGGGGAGACAGACAAAAACAATAGCAATAAATAGAATCTAACAGGGCCTGGCACATAGCGCTTAATAGATACCATAATTATTATAATTATCATTGGTGTTGCCACACCACTGCCCTCTCCAACGGTGAGACAATATTTCGTCACGCTTCATCTCAGGCCATTTGCAGCATATCTTGTGTCTGAAACCTGACCTTTACCAGGAAGTATCGCCTGGGGGTGACACAGACACAAAATCACTTAAGCAGCCTGAAATAACTTTCCTGGCGGGTCCTACTCTTCCTAATGTCTAGACAGCGGTAACCTTCTGGCACGCGGGAAAATTATGCCTTTTCTGACGTTTGCCACCAGCCTTCCATTGCAGTGGGGCCTAGTGGATAGAGTCTGGACCTGGGAGTCAGTAGGAGCTGGGTTCTAATCCTGGCTCCGCCACTAGTCTTCCGTGTGACCTCGGATAAGTCACTTCGCTTCTTTGGGCCTCAGTTTCCTCATCTGTAAAATGGGGATTAAGGCTTCGAGCTCCATTAGGGACAGGGACTGTGTCCAATCCTATTTGCTTGTATTCACCCCAGACTTTAGTTCAGTGCCTTCCACTTAGTAACTGCTCAATAAACACCTTTATAATTATTATCATTATTATTATTATTCTGTCTGCCAGCCTCCTGAAGGACCTACAGCTTTATGCTGCTTTCAGTCCTATCAATTGTATTTACTGAGCGCTCACTGTGTGCAGAGAGCTTCTTGGTCTATTAGCGTTAGTTGTAATGATAGCAGTAATAATAATAATGATAATGTTGGCATTTGTAAAGCGCTTATTTTGTGCCGAGCACTTGTTCTAAACGCTGGGATAGATACAAAGTAATTAGGTTGTCCCACGTGAGGCTCACAGTCTTAATCCCCATTTTCCAGATGAGGTCACTGAGGCACGGAGAAGTGAAGTGATTTGCCCAAGGTTGCACAGGAAACAAGTGGCAGAGCCAGGATTAGAACTCATGACCTTCAGAATCCCACGCCTGTGCTCGATTCATTAAGCCATAATAATAATATTAATGATGGTATTTGTTAAGCGCTTACTATGTGCCAACCACTGTTCTAAGCGCTGGGGAAGATATAGGGAAATCAGGTTGTCCCATGTGGGACTCAGAGTCTCAATCCCCATTTTCCACCCGAGGTAACTGAGGCACAGAGAAGTTAGGTAACTTGCCCAAAGTCACAGAGCTGACAAGAGGCCGGGTCAGGATTAGAACTCGCGACCTCTGACTCCCAAGCCTGTGCTCCATCCACTAAGCCACGCTGCTTCTCAATAGTAATAATAGTAGCAGTTGCAGTAGTAGATTAGCAGCATGGACCTGTGGCAAGAGCAAGGGCTTGGGAGTCAGAGGTCGTGGGTTCTAATCCCAGCTAAACCACTTGTCAGCTGTGTGACTTTAGGCAAGTCACTTCATTTCTCTGGGCCTCATTTCCCTCATCTGTAAATAGGGATTTAAGACTGGGAGCCCCACGTGGGACAACCCGATTACCTCGTATCTACACCGGTGCTTAGAACAGTGCTTGGCACATAGTAGACACTTAACTAATACCATCATTATTATTAGTAATAATAGTCATCTTTTCCCTGGGTCTCCATCTCGCCCGTCTCGCCACCGACCCCTGGCCCACGTCCTGCCTGTGGCCTGGAACGCCCTCCCTCCTCACTTCCGACAGACCATGACTCTTCCCACCTTCAAAGCCTTACTGAAGGCGCACCTCCTCCAAGAGGCCTTCCCAGACTGAGCTCCACTTTTTCTCATCCCCCACTCCTTTCTGTGTCACCCCGATTTGCTCCCTTGGCTCTTCCCTCCTCCCAGCCCCACCCCACTTATGTACATATCTGCAGTTTTATTTATTTGTATGGATGTCTGTGGCCCTCCCTGCTAGACTGTCAGCTGGTTGGGGGCAGGGAAAGCCATCGTTTATTCTCGTACTGTCCTCTCCCATAATAATGATGTTGGTATTTGTTAAGCGCTTACTCTGTGCATAGCACTGTTCTAAGCGCTGGGGAGATACAAGGTGATCGGGTTGTCCCTCATGGGGCTCACAGTCTTCATCCTCATTTTACAGATGAGGGAACTGAGGCCCAAAGAAGTTGAGTGACTTGCCCAAAGTCACACAGCTGACAAGTGGCGGAGCTGGGATTGAACCCCTGACCTCTGACTCCCAAGCCCGTGCTCTTTCCACTGAGCCACGCTGCTTCTTCGCATGCACTTAGTACATGCCTCTCCCATGCACTTAGTACAGTGCTCTGCGCACAGTAAGTGTTCAGTAAACACAATCGAATGAATGAATTGTGGCAGGAGCAGCAACAATATTAATGATGGCATTGATTCAGCTCTTACTATGGACTAAGCACTGGAGTAGATACAAGGTTATGAGATGAGAAATTGAGGTAGATGAACAAACACTGGAGGTTCTTGAGGAATTAATGAACTTTTTACAGCAAAATAATCGGCACAGCCAAGTATGGAGGAGGTGGGAGAGAAAAGAGGCAGGGAAGTCAGCAAGGAGGCTGATGTAATAGTCAATGCAGAGCTTGGATGAGCTTAGTAGCAGTTTAAATGAAGAGGGAAGGGCAGATTTTCATGGTCTGTGAAGGTTAAACTGGTAAGATTTGGTGACAATTTGAATATTCATTAGTATTTATTGAGCACTTACTATGTGCAGAGCACTGTACTAAGCGCTTGGAATGTACAATTCGGCAACGGATAGAGACCATCCCTGCCCAATGACAGGCTCACAGTATAAACGAGGGAAAAACAATCGCACACCTCTGCCGTGATTCGGATCAGGATTCATTCATTCAAACGTATTTATTGAGCGCTTACTGTGTGCAGAGCACTGGACTCAGAGCTTGGGAGAGTACAGTATAACAACAAACAGACACATTCGTGCCCCAAACAAGCTCCCAGACTAGAGGGTGATAATGCCAAGGTCATGGGCTTGTGAGACAGGGAGGGTAGCGGTTCCGTCTACAGTGATGGGAAAGTCACAGAGAGGATGAGGTTTGGGTGGAAAAATGAAGAGTTCTGTTTTAGACATTTTAAGTTGGAGGTGCCGGCGGGACATCCAAATAGCGATGTCCTGAGGCTAGGAGGAAATGTGAGACTGAAGAGGAGAGCGATCAGGGCTGGAGATGTTCATTTGCGAATCATCATAAAGATGGTAAATTGAAGCCATGGGAGAGAATGCAATCTCCAAGGCAATGGGAGGTAGTCGAAGAATAGAAGGGGACCCAGAACTGAGCCTTGAGGGATCCCCGAAGTTAGAGGGTGAGAGGGAGATGGGGTGATAACTGGAAGAAGCCATGGAGTCCAGGGAGGTTTTTTAGGAGAGGGGTGATATGAGTATGGTTGAAAGCAGTGGGGAAGAAGGCACTGGAAGATGGCAGTTGGACAAGGGAGAAGAGAGAGGCAAATGTTTTGATGAGGAGTGAAGGGACAGGTCAGGGACACAAGGCGAGAAGATAAATTATTGACACCAGCAGGACATTTTTAGGACATTATTAGAATATAGAAGCAGTGTCGTCTAGTGGAAAGAGCCTGGGAGCCAGAGGATCTGGGTTCTAAACCCAGCTCTACCAGTTGCCTAATTAAAATTACTATATTATTAAAATTATTCAAAGGATTCCAAGATCCTTCCCAGATTAAACCCTCATTTCCTCCTCCTTGAGCATTGACTACATGATCAGATCTGGATGCTTTAAGCACCCGCTATTCACCTCATCCTCAGCCCTTCAGCACTTAGGTACATAGTGATAATTTATTAATAATAATAATAGCATTGGTTAAGCTCTCACTGTGCATTAAGCACTGTTCTAAGCCCTGGGGTAGACACAAACTAATCAGGTTGGAAACAGTCCCTGTCTGACATGAGGCTCACAGTCTTAATTCCCATTTTACAGATGTGGGAACTGAAGCAAAGAGAAGTAAAGTGACTTGCTCACAGTCACACAGCAGGTGAGTGGAGGAGCCGGGATTAGATCCCAGACTCCTTTTGACCCCCAGGCCCGTGCTCTATCTAGGCCAGGCTGTTTCCCCTGCTGCTTTTAAAGTCTGTCTCCACTCTAGACTCTAAATTCCTTACAGACAGGGTACATATCTCTATTGTATTTTACTCTTCCAAGCAGTGCACATAGCAAATGCTCAATAAATAACATGGATCAATTGACGAACTCCGTTTTAATAAAAACACGTCGTTGTTCAGCGACTCGACCAATGCCCTCTCATCTGTTTCTTAGTACGGTGCTCTGCACACAGTAAGCGCTCAGTAAATACAATTGAATGAATGAATACTTCTTCCATCGCCAGAACTGCATTCTATCGAGACAGATGTGCGGGGTCAACCGAGCAGCCAATCAATCAATGATTTTTATTGAGCGCTTACTGTGTACAGAGCTCTGTACTAAGTGCTTGGGAGAGCATGATCCATGTGGGACAGGGACTGTGTCCAACCTGATAGTCTTGTGTCTATCCAGCGCTTAGTACAGTGCCCGTAACATAGTAAGTGCTCAACAAAGACCATTAATAACAACATCAGACTCGTTCCCTATCTATAACGAGCCAAGAGTGTTCCCCAATTCCTCCACAGAGTGCTATCCAACTCATGCCGTGGAAACCCAAGCTATTTAAACTGGTTTTCTTTGCCTGCCTCAAGAGCCTTGGTTTGGAGGATGCATTCATTCATTCGTTCAATCGTATCTATTGAGCGCTTACTGTGTGCGGAGCACTGTACAAAGCGTAAAATTCGGCAACAAATAGCGACGATCCCTACCCAACAACGGGCTCATGGTCTAGAAGAGGGTAGACAGACAAGAAAACAAAACAAGTAGGCAGGCATCAATAGCATCAATAGAAATAGAATTATAGACTTACACACATCATTATTAAAGTGAATAGAATAATAAATATGTACATATATACCCAAGAGCTGTGGGGCAGGGAGGGGGGTAGAGCAGAGGGAGGGAGTTGAGACGATGGGAAGGGGGGGAGGAGCAGAGGAATGGGGGGGCTCAGTCTGGGAAGACTCCTGGAGGAGGTGAGCTCTCAATAGGGCTCTGAAGGGGGGGAAGTGTGCTAGGGTGGATGCGAGAAGGGAGGGCGTTCCAGGACAGAGGTAGGACGTGGACCAGGGGTCGACGGCAGGACAGGCGAGAAAGAGGCCCAGTGAGGAGGTTAACGGCACCAGAGAAGCGGAGTGAGCGGACTGGGCTGTAGAAGGAGAGAGGGGAGGTGAGGGAGGAGGGGGCCCGGTGATGGACAGCTTTGAAGCCAATAGTGAGACATTTTTGCTTCATGAGAAGGTTGATAGGCAGATTATTAAGGAAGGGGGTGACATACCCAGAGTGTGTTTTTTAGAAAGATAATCTGGGCAGCAGAGTGAAGTAAAGATGGAAGTGGGGAGAAACAGGAGGAGGGGAGATCAGAAAGGAGGCTGATCAGATCAGAAAGGAGGAGAGTATACCAGTAAGGTAGCAATTTGGATGGAGAGGAAAGGGCGGATCTTGGCGATGTTGTGAAGGTGAGACCGGCAGGTTTTGGTGATAGATTGGATATAATAATAATGGTGGTATTTGTTAAACACTTATACTGTGCAGAGCCTGTTCTAAGCCCTGGGGTAGATACAGGGTAATCAGGTTGTCCCACGTGAGGCTGACGGTCTTCATCCCCATTTTACAGATGAGGTAACTGAGGCCTAGAGAAGTGAAGTGACTTGCCCACAGTCACACAGCTGACAAGTGGCAGAGCCGAGATTCAAACCCGTGACCTCTGACTTCCAAGCCCGGGCTCTTTCCACTGAGGTACGCTGCCTCTGTGGCCGAACTGTACATTCCGAGCACTTAGTACAGTGCTCTGCACGCAGTAAGCGCTCAATAAATATGACTGAATGAGTGAATGATGGGATGCGTAATTCTATGAAGCATAACGTTAAAAGGAAGATGATAAATGAAAACATAAGTGCTTGAAATGGCTGGTGGCTGTGGGTGGTAATCTGGGAAGGCTTTCTATAGGAGGACTTTGATTATGGGAGCAGCACGGCTCAGTGGAAAGAGCACGGGCTTGGAAGTCAGAGGTCACGGGTTCGATTCTCGGCTCTGCCACTTGTCAGCTGTGTGACTGTGGGCAAGTCAATTCACTTCTCTGGGCCTCAGTTACCTCATCTGTAAAATGGGGATTGAGACTGTGAGCCATACGTGGGACAAGGGACTGTATCCAACCCAATATAATAATGTTGGCCCTTGTTAAGCACTTACTATGTGCAAAGCACTGTTCTTAGCACTGCGGGGATACAAGGTAATCAGGTTGTCCCACGTGGGGCTCACAGTTTTAAGCCCCATTGGACGGATGAGGGAACTGAGGCACCGAGAAGCGAAGCGACTTGCCCAAAATCACACAGCTGACAAGCGGTGGAGCCGGAATTAGAACCCATGACCCCTGGGTCCCAAGCCCATGCTCTTTCCACTGAGCCGCGCTGCTTCTCTATGCATCCACCCCAGCGCTAACAGTACTGTACATAGTACATAGTGCCTTGTCTAGTAAGCACTTAATAAATACCATTATTATAGCCATTATTATTATTATTATGAGACAGCTGTGCTTTGAGGGCATTCTTGGCCAATTCCAGATAAAGCCTAAAAAGTTAGCTTGACCCAAGGAAAGTAGTCACCCCAACCAAGTAGGACTGTACTGGTTAATTTGGTTCCGATCTGGGCACATAGGAAGTGCTTCACAAATGCCCCAATTATTATAATTATTATCATTACAATCCCTACCCTCAAGGAGCTGACTGATTCCACCACTTATAATAATATCGATGGTATCTGTTAAGTGCTTACTATGTGCCAGGCAGTGTTCTAAGCGCTGGGGTAGATACAAGCTAATCAGGTTGTCTCACGTGGGGCTCGCAGTCTTAATCCCCATTTTACAGATGAGGTAACTGAGGTACAGAGAAGTTATGTGACTTGCCCCAAGTCACAGAGCTGATAAGTGGCAGAACCGGGATTAGAACCCACGCCCTCTGACTGCCAAGCCCGTGCTCTTTCCACTAAGCCATGCTGTTTCCTTGTAAGTGGCCCTCACTCCCAACTTTAGACCAGGGTGGGTAGGGACAGTGTTTGGGGCTTTTTCTCCTGTTTTCCTAAGCGATTACTATAATTCTCTGGGCTGAAGAGACGCTCAAGAAATACCTTCACTGTTATTCCTAGCACGAACATTGCTTTGACAGATCCTAACTGGGTTTAGATTCCCCAGGGAATTGTCCTCTGCTAGGAAGGCTACACTTCTCTGAGAACTTAATTGTCTCAATGCAATGTATTTAATTGTCACCCTCCACGACTGTGGAAAAGCAAAAGGGGCAAGCTGTTATATTTTACGATAATCAGTAACCTCAGGTTGTCATGTGGTTTTAGAGGTGTAATTTTAACCAAGTCCATTACCTCTGTTTCATCCGCACGGAAGGAAAGAAAACAGTTGAGGGTTTCTCTGCAGCCTGCCATGCAGATTTTATGATTTTTCGATAAGAGCACCAAAATCTCTAATTGGAAATTTTCTCTAATGTCTGCAGTGAATATGAAATGTTCTTTAATAGCTCTGGAAACCAGCAGGTTCTAAGTTGTGTTTATGGGCTTATGTGGATTAATTTTTTTCCCTCTTTGGGGCTGTTAAGTGCACTGTGCAGCCCTAAATAAGAAAAAATCTCCCACTGCCGGGTTTTGATTAAGGGTGTTTTTGAAAGCTTAGCTTAAAAACGATTAACCATATGTTCAGCGTACCTGGTGTCTTTTAAACAGCCGCATAGACAAATCAGCGGAACGCACGCAATTAGGTCGATCCATGACGGGCGAGCAGGGAGATCCCGCTCAACACCAGCACAGGCGACAAGCTGGTGACAATCCCCTGCCTCGGTAACATCCGATGCTCCTGGAACTTTGATTAGACTTCGATTAGACCGTAAGCCCGTCAAAGGGCAGGGACCGTCTCTATCTGTTACCGATCTGTACATTTCAAGCGCCTAGTACAGTGCTCTGCACATAGTGAGCGCTCAATAAATACTATTGAATGAATCAACTTTGCCCAAAGCATACTCCTGAGCTGTTTTTTTTTTTTTTAATTTTACAGTACTTGCAAAGCGCTTATTATGTGGCAAGCACTCTTCTAAATGCTGGGGTAAGATATAAGTTCATCAGACAAGACATAGACCCCATCCCACATGGGGCTCAGAGTCTAAGCAGAAGGGAGAACAGGTATCGAATCCCCATTTTGCAGTTGAGGAAACCGAGGTACAGAAAAGTTAATAATAATAATAATAATTGAGGTATTTGTTAAGCACTTACTGTGTGCCAGGCACTGTACTAAGAGCTGGGGTGGATACGAGCAATTTGGATTGGACCCAGTCCTTGTCCCACATGGAGCTCACAGTAATAATAATGATAATGTTGGTATTTGTTAAGCGCTTACTATGTGCAGAGCACTGTTCTAAGCACTGGGGTAGATACAGGGTCATCAGGCTGTCCCATGTGAGGCTCACAGCTAATCCCCATTTTACAGATGCGGGAACTGAGGCCCAGAGAAGTGAAGTGACTTGCCCACAGTCACACAGCTGACAAGTGGCAGAGCCGGGATCCGAACCCACGACCTCTGACTCCCAAGTCCGGGCTCTTTCCACTGAGCCATGCTGCTTCCCTGCTTCACACTCTTAATCCCCATTTTACAGATGAGGGAACTGAGGCCCAGAGAAGATGAGAACCTGTCCCATCTCCAACCCCACCCCTGTCTCTGTCACACTTCCATTTCTGCCTCATCTCTGTCCCGCTGTTATGGTGAGATGATGAGACCCTGTCTGGAGTAGTCGATAGGCCCCGGGCCTGGGAGTCAGAAGGTCATGGGTTTTCATCCTGACTCCACCACTTGTCTGCTGTATGACCTTGGGCAAGCTACATCACTTCTCTGAGCCTCAGTTCCCTCATCTGCAAAATGGGGATTAAAACTGGGTGCCCCATGGGGAACAGGGACTGTGTCCAAACCGATTTGCTTGTATCCACCCCAGCGCTTAGTACAGTGCCTGGCACATAGGAAGTGCTTAATAAATACCACAGTTATTATTATTATTATAATTATTACTATCATCTCCATCTCCCCCCACCCCTGTCTCTGTCCCACCCCCATCCCTGCACCATCTCTGGGACATGGCTTCTCTTAGAAAAGCAGCATAGCCTAGAGGATAGAGCCCAAGTCTAGGAATCAGAAGGTCATTCATTCATTCAATAGTATTTATTGAGCGCTTACTGTGTGCAGAGCACTGTACTAAGCGCTTGGAATGGACAAATCGGTAACAGATAGAGACGGTCCCTGCCCTTTGACGGGCTCACGGTCTAATCGGGGGAGACGGCCAGACGAGAACAATGGCAATAAATAGAATCGAGGGGATGAACATCTCATTAAAACAATAGGAAATAAATCGAATCAAGGCGATGTATATTTCATTAAGAAAATAGGGTAATTAAATAAGGTCATGGGTTCTAATTCTGCTCCACCATTTGTCTGCGGTGTGACCTTGGGCAAGTCACTTCACTTCTCTGAGCCTTAGGTCCCTCATCTGTAAAATGGGGATTAAAACTATGAACCTCATGTGGGACAGGAACTACGCCCAACTCGATTTGCTTTTATCTACCCCAGTGCGCAGCAGACACGTGGCAGCGTCGGAATTAGAACCCACATCTTCTGACTTTCAGACCTGTGCTCTTTCCTCTAGACCACACTGCTTCACGCTGCTGCTTTTAATGACGATCTTCCCTGCTAAACTGTACGTTCCTTGACGATAGGGATTGTGTCTACCCACCGCATTGAATCGCACTCTTCCTAGCGCTTAGTTCTGTGCCCAGCACAGAGTAAGCACCCAGTAAATTCCGTGGATTGATTGATTGATTTCATTTCCCGACCATCTCTAGTTTTCACGATGCCACCCTCAAGCAGAAAAAGGCTTCCCTTCCGTTACCTCGTTCGAAGAGAGAAGAGGTGTTCTCGGGCTGCGGCTTTTCTAATCCTTGCAAACTTCCCGATGCAAAATTGATGCCCGCGTGTTCCAACACCCACCCGGGCTCAGCAAATTGGGTAATTTAACTGATCATAGCCGAGGAGGGAAGGCAGTGAACTCATTTCATCGCTTCATCATTTCCCAGTGCAGGTAGAAGCTTAGCGACGCTCCTTCAGTGAACTGGTGTTTTGCTATTTATGATTGTCTAAGATGCAGTTGGCAGTCAAACAAAAATGGGATGGAATTTTTCCAGAAACATCTGAAGATGGAAAATAAAGGCGGCCCACGGAAGAGAGATTCTTTCGTTCATTTGATCGTATTTATGGAGCCCTTACTGTGTGCGAAGCATTGTACTAAGTGCTTGGTAACAACAAATAGACATATTCCTGCCCACAATAAGCTCACATCTAGAGAGATAATAAATAATAATGATGGCATTTGTTAATAATAATAATGTTGGCATTTGTTAAGCGCTTACTATGTGCCGAGCACTGTTCTAAGCGCTGGGGTAGACACAGGGGAATCAGGTTGTCTCACGTGGGGCTCACAGTCTTAATCCCCATTTTACAGATGAGGGAACTGAGGCACCGAGAAGTGAAGTGACTTGCCCAAAGTCACACAGCTGACAAGTGGCCGAGCCGGGATTCAAACCCATGACCTCTGACTCCAAAGCCCGTGCTCTTTCCACTGAGCCACGCTGCTTCCCAGCGCTTACTATGTGCCGAGCACTGTTCTAAAGATACTTTATGGATTTGAAGGAAGACTATCCGAGGGTGTCATTCTTCTTTTGACCCATGGGTCAATCAATCGAACAATCGAACAATTGGTATTTATTGAATGCTTTCTATTTGCAGAGCGTTGTACTAAGCGTGACTGTGGGGAAGTCACTTAACTTCTCTGTGCCTCAGTTACCTCATCTGTAAAATGGGCAGTAAGATTGTGAGCCTCACGTGGGACAACCTGATGACCCTGTATCTTCCCCAGCGCTTAGAACGGTGCTCTGCACATAGTAAGCGCTTAACAAATACCAACATTGTTATCGTTGTTAGTGTTACACTACAACCAAATTAGCAAACGTGTTCCCTGGCTATAATGAACTTAGAGTCTAAAGGGGGAGACAGACATTATCAATCAATCAATGATATTTATTGAGTGCTTACTATGTTCAGAGAACTGCACTAAGCACTTGGGAGAGTATGAAGCTACTGAATTAGCAGTAGTGTTCCCTGCTCATAATGAGAGTACAGTCTAGAGGGGGAGGAGATGGATATTATCAATCATTGTTATATATTGAGCACTTACTATGTGCAGAACACTGTACTAGGCGCTTGGGAGAGTACAATAGGACAGAGTTATCAGGCATGTTGCCTGCCCATAATGAGCTTACAGTTTGGAGGTCTGCCCTGAATATATGAAGATGCTTTTTGGGAAAGAAGGAAAGACTTCCATATAATAACGATAGTATTTGTTAAGCGCTTACTTTGTGCCAAGCTCTGTTCTAAGCAATGGGGTAGATGCAGGGTGACCTGGTTGTCCCACGGGATCACAGTCTTAATCACCATTATACAGATGAGGTCACTGAGGCACAGAGAAAGGGATCGACCGGTCCAAGTGGAGGAGTCGGGTTTAGAACTCAGGTCTTTCTGACGCCCAGGTCCGAGCTCTATCCTCTGTGCCATGCTGCTTCTCTGGGCATCAGGGTGTATACCTGTAAAATGGAGATTAAATATCTCTTCTCCTTCTGTTTTAGACTGTGAGCCTTGGGTGGGGCAGGGACTGCGGCCAACCTGTTGGAGCAGAGGGCCAGTCACTTCACTTCTCTGTACCTCAGTTCCCTCATCTGTAAAATGGGGATTGAGACTGGGAGCCCCACGTGGGATAGGGACGGTGTCTAATCTGATTTCTTGTACTCACCCCAGCTCTTAGTACAGAGCCTGGCACATTGGAAGCGCTTAACAAGTACTAAAATTATTATCATTATTATTAGCCCAGTGTTTGGGACATAATATTCATTCATTCATTCAATAGTATTTATTGAGCGCTTACTATGTGCAGAGCACTGTACTAAATGCTTGGAATGTACAAATCGGTAAGAGATAGAGACAGTCCCTGCCCTTGGACGGGCTTACGGTCTAATCGGGGGAGACGGACAGACAAGAACGATGGCAATAAATAGGATCAAGGGGATGAACATCTCATTAAAACAATAGCAAATGAATAGAATTAAGGTGATGTACATCTCATTAAAATAAATAGGGTAATGAAGATATATACAGTTGAGCGGAGGAGTACAGTGCTGAGGGGATGGGACGGGAGAGGGGGAGGAGCAAAAGGAAAGGGGGGAAAAGAGGGCTTAGCTGAGGAGAGGTGAAGGGGGGTAGAAGAGGTATCAGTAATGATAATGTTGGTATTTGTTAAGCACTTACTATGTGCAGAGCACCGTTCTAACCGCTGGGGTAGATACCGGGTCATCAGGTTGTCCCACGTGAGGCTCACAGTTAATCCCCATTTTCCAGATGAGGGAACTGAGGCACAGAGAAGTGAAGTGACTTGCCCACATTCACACAGCTGACAAGTGGCAGAGCCGGGATTCGAACCCATGACCTCTGACTCCCAAGCCCGGGCTCTTTCCACTGAGCCACACCTTTGACACCGTCATCATGGTGCCTATGTTGGCAGTCAGTCAATCAATTGTATTTATTGAGCACTTACTACGTGCAGAGCACTGTACTCAGTGCTGCAAAGAGTACAGAAAAGCAGGTTGGCCTAGTAGAGAAGCAGCATGGCTTAGTGGTTAGAGCACGGGCTTGGGAGTCATAAGGACCTGAGTTCTAACTCTGTCTCCGCCCCTTGCCTGCTGTGTGACCTCGGCCAAGTCATTTCACTTCCCTGGGCCTCGGTTCCCTCATCTGTCAAATGGGGATTAAGATTGTGAACCCTAGTGGGACAGGGACTGCGTCCAACCTGATTTCCTGGTATCTACCCCAGCGCTTAGAGCAGTGCTTGACATAGTAAGTGCTTTACAAATACCTCCATTATTACTATTATTATCATTACAATCTAACAATTCATTCATTCACTCATTCAATCACATGTACTGAGCCCTTACTGTTTGCAGAGCACTGTACTGAGCACTTGGGGGAGTATAATATAACAAGACAACAGGCACATTCCCTGCCCTCAGCAAGCTTACAGTCTAGAGGGAGAGACATACAACGAACCAGTAATGATGATGTTGGTATTTGTTAAGCGCTTACTATGTGCCGAGCACTGTTCTAAGCGCTGGGGTAGACACAGGGGAATCAGGTTGTCCCACGTGGGGCTCACAGTCTTAATCCCCATTTTATGGCCCAGTGGATAGAGCCCGGGCCTGTGAATCAGAGGTCCTGAGTTCTAATCCCGGCTCTGCCACACAACTGCTGTGCGACCTTGGGCAAATCACTTCACTTCTCCGGGCCTCAGTTCCCTAATCTGTAAAATGAGGATTAAGACCGCGAGCCCTCTGTGGGCCAGGGACTGCGTCCACCTCGATCATCTTGTACCTGCCCCAGCGCTTAGAACAGTGCCTGGCACAGAGCAAGCACAGAGCAAGCACAGAGCAAGCACTTAACAAACACCATAATCATCGTTATTATTATCATTAATAATATGAATGAATAAATAAATAAGTAAATAGATACCAGGGTACCCCAAGCCTCTCAGCATTTCCACTCTAGGAACAAGGCCCCCAAAGCACTCCCATGCCCTGAAGAATATCAGAAGAGGATGATCTCTTCCGGACGTCCACCTGCTGATTCTTCAATGTCTGAAATCGAATCCCTCGGTCCCCGCGAGCGGGTCATAAACCGATGCAAACAACAGGCTAGGAACACGCAGCTTCCTTTCGGCACTGCTGCAAACCCTCAGTAGCGAGGATGTTTTTGCAGGTTTCAAAAATCCTTCCGATTTCCCTTTCCACCGCCGTAGCTAGGCTTTAAAATCTCCGAGCAACCATAGGAGCCGCTGGAGCGATTTATTTTTCTCCTCTTCCCCGACACGTAAAGGAAAGGCATCCGAAATGACAGTTTGGAAAGCGTCTCGAACGAGCCGAAACATTCCTGTCTGTGAAACGGATGGTCGCCTCTCCTGGCTCCTGGCCACCCGAAACAACAATTAGCAGTTACGAAGCAGTAAACTTGTCATCTGTAACTAACCGTTTTCATTTAAAACTCCAGTACGCAGTAGAATCTGAGGTTTGGCGGCCAACAGCTGTCTGTTTACCGTCGTTATAACTGAATGACTCCTCTTGCCTCTTTTCATGGAAATTTGACGACGTTCAATCTTGAGCTTTCTTTGGAACCCAAATAAATGACAATATCAAAACAGAAATGCAGGACTTGACTGCACAGAGTTATTCAAAATGCCTGTGCTTATAGGCCCCGTTTAGAACAGTTCTTTGATTAAAAGAAATTCATCCAAGTCTGATGTTCATTCATTCATAATAATAACAATGTTGGTATTTGTTAAGCGCGTACTATGTGCAGAGCACTATTCTAAGCGCTGGGGTAGATACAGGGTAATCGAGTTGTCCCACGTGAGGCTCACAGTTAATCTCCATTTTACAGATGAGGGAACTGAGGCACAGAGATGTGATGTGACTTACCCACAGTCACACAACTGACAAGTGGCAGAGGTGGGATTTGAATCCATGACCTCTGGCTCCCAAGCCCATGCTCTTTCCATTGAGCCACGCTATTCGTTTAACCATATTTATTGAGCTCTTACCATGTGCAGAGCACTTTACTAAGGGCTTGGAAAGTACAATTCAGCAATAAAGAGAGACAATCCCTGCCCACACTGAACTTACAGTCTTGAAGGGGTGACACAGACATAACAATAATAATAATAATAATGTTGGTATTTAAGTGCTTACTATGTGCCGAGCACTGTTCTAAGCGCTGGGGTAGATACAGGGTCATCGGGTTGTCCCACGTGAGGCTCACAGTCTTCATCCGCATTTTGCAGATGAGATAACTGAGGCATAGAGAAGTGAAGTGACTGGCCCACAGTCACACAGCTGACAAGTGGCAGAGCCGGGATTTGAACCCATGACCTCTGACTCCCAAGCCCGGGCTCTTTCCACTGAGCCATGCTGCTTCTCAGACATCAGAACAAGAAAACAAGTGTCAGTAAAGGAACTCCACCCTGACTATACTGCCTCTTCCTTGAGCTTCCTCTCTTCCTCTTCTTCCAGAGCTGTGGGCTATTCTGGTTTAGCCCTAGAAGCAGCATGACCTAATGGATAGATTACGAGGCTGGGAGTCAGAAGGACCTGGGTTCTAATCCTGGCTCTGCCACTTGTCTGCTGCGTGACCTTGGGCAAGTCACTTCACTTATCTGGGCCTCAGTTACCTCATCTGGAAAATGGGGATTGAGACTGGGAGCCACATGTGCCCGTCCCCCCTTCATGACATCGCCAAGATGCGCCCTTTCCTCTCCATCCAAACCACTACCACGTTGATACGTGGTTAGCCACCTTAGCCACGTGGGGAAGTGGCGTGGCTCAGTGGAAAGAACTTGGGCTTCGGAGTCAGGGGTCATGGGTTCGACTCCCGGCTCTGCCACGTGTCAGCTGTGTGACTGTGGGCAAGTCGCTTCACTTCTCTGTGCCTCAGTTACCTCATCTGTAAAATGGGAATTAACTGTGAGCCTCATGTGGGACAACCTGATTACCCTGTAACTGCCCCAGCGCTTAGAACAGTGCTCTGCACGTGGTAAGCGCTTAACAAATACCAACGTTATTATTAATACAGTCACTCATCATATCCCAAATGGATGACTGCATCAGCCTCCTTTCTGAACTCCCAAACTCCTGTCTCTCCCTGCTTCAGTCTATACTTCACTCTGCTGCCGAGAATGATCTCTCCACAGAAACGCTCTGGGCATGTCACCCCACTCTTCAAAAATCTCCAGTGGATGTCCTTCCACCTCCATATGAAGCAAAAACTTCTCACTTCTGGCATCAAAGCCGTCCATCCCCTTGCCCCCTCCTACCTCACCTCCCTTCTCTCCTTCTCCATCCCAGACTGCACACTCTGCTTCTCGGGTGAAGCTGATTCTATTTAGTTGCCATTGTTTTTATGAGATGTTCTTCCCCTTGACTCTATTTATTGCCGTTGTTCTTGTCTGCCTGACTTCCCCGATTAGACCGTAAGCCCGTCAAACGGCAGGGACTGCCTCTGTTGCCGACTTGTCCATTCCAAGCGGTTAGTACAGTGCTTTGCACATAGTCAGCGCTCAATAAATACTATTGAATGAATGAATGGTGCCGCTCACCTCCTCACTGGGCCTCGTTCTCGCCTGTCCCACTGTCGACCCCTGGCCCACGTCCTGCCTCTGACCTGGAATACCCTCCCTCCTCACATCCACCAAACCATCACACTTCCCTCTTTTAAAGCCCTACTGAAACCTCACCTCCTTCAAGAGGGCTTCCCAGACTAAGCCCCCTTTTCCCTCTGCTCCCTCTCCCCTCCCCATTGCCCCGACTCGCTCCCTCTGCTCTATGCCCCCTCTGTCCCCTAGCACTTGTGTATATATGTACATATCTATAATTCGATTTATAGTAATGCCTGTTTAGTTGTTTTGATGTGTATATATAATTCTATTCATAGTGACTATTGATGGCTGTTTACTTATTTCGATGTCTGTCTTCCTCCTTCTAGACTTTAAGCCAGGTGTGGGCAGGGATTCTCTCTATTTATTGCTGAATTTGACTTTCCAAGCGCTCCGCACACGGCAAGTGCTCAGTAAATACGATTGAATGGATGAAAAGAGGGCTTAAATGGAGAAGGTCTCCTGGAGGCCTCCTGAATGAATGAATGAATGTGGGCAACGAGGACTTGTCCAACCCTTTTATCCTGTATCTACCCAGTACAGAACCTGGCTTATCATATATGCTTCACAAATACTACAATTATTATTATTACTGTTATTATTATTAGAGCCATTTCTGTTGCCTGACTTGGCAACCAGAATCACCTGACAAATTATAGGCCCGTGGCCCAGCTCAGGATGTCACTGCAGAAACCATCCCCCAAATTCTTCTGGAACAAGTTACCCAAGTTCTTCTTGGGAAGCAGCCTGACCTAGTAGAGAGAGCACAGGCCTGGGAGTCAGAAGGACCTGAGTTCTAATCCCAGCTCCCTCTTGCCTGCTGTGTGACCTTGGGCGAGGGTGCACAATCGTAATCCCCATTTTATGGATGGGATATGTGAGGCACCGAGAAATGAAGTGACTTGCCCAAGTCATACGGCAGACATGTGGCAGAGACAGAATTAGAACCCACGTCCTCTGACTCCCAGGACTGCGCTCTGTCTACTAGGCCACGCTGTTTCTCTGATCAGTCTCTCCTCTCCCCACTTTACTCACCCTCCCCCTTCCACCCGAACAGTTCTGCTTCACCTGGGGACTTGAGTCCTCATGCCCTAAGCACTTCCCTTGTCTTGTTTTTATGCTGTCAAGTCGTCCCCGACCCATAGCGACTCTATGGACACAACTCTCCCAGAACGCCCTACTCTCCATCTGCAATCGTTGCGGTAGTGGATCCAGAACGTTTTCTTGGGAGAAAACCAGAAGTGGTTTACAACTGCCTTTTTCCGTGGGGTAAACTCTAGCCTCCGCCCTCAGCTCTCTCCCGTGCCACTGCTGCCCGGCACAGGGGAGTTTTGACTTGTAGCCGATGCCTGCCACTTACTAGCCACTGCCCGAGCTAGGAATGGCACGGACAGCCTCCGCTTCACTCTCCCTCCCGTAGCCCAGACTGGTAGAAGACTGGAAACTCTCCAGGTGCCATCCTGAGAGGGACTAAGCACTAAGATATCCTTAAATTATTCATTCGATCTATAAATTATTTACTATACCATGAATTATTTATTATACCCCTAAATTATTTATATTGTCTGTCTCCCCCTATAGATGGTAAAATCACTCTGGACAGGGAACGTGTCTACAACTGTATTGCCTTGTACTCTCTCAATCGCTAGGCTCCAAACTCCCTTTAGACTGTAAGCTCGTTGTGGGCAGCTGTTATATTGTACTGTCCCAAACCCTTAGTTCAGTGCTCTGTAAACGCTTGCCTTGTCTTATGCTGTCGAGTCGTCTCTGACCCGTAGCAGTTCCATGGACACGTCTCTCCCAGAAGGCCCCGCCTCCATACGCAATCGTTCTGGTAGTGGATTCACAGAGTTTTCTTGGGAAAAATCTGGAAGTGGTTTACCACTGCCTTCTTCTGTGCAGTAAACCGGAGTCTCCGCCCTCGATTTTCTCCCATGCCGCTGCTGTCCAGCACAGGGGAGTTTTGATTGTAGAAGATGGCCTGCCACTCGCTAGCCACTGCCCAAGCCAGGAATGGCATGGAATGGACAGGCCTCTGCTCGACTCTCCCTCCCATAGTCGAAACCGGTAGAGGACTGGAAACTCTCCAGGTGTGACCCTGAGAGGGGGCTGTACACACTAAGCGCTCAATAAATATGATTGATTTATTGATTGCTCTTTACCCGGTAAGCATTCAAACAAAAAATAACATTGACAGACTAACTGATTGATTTATTAGGTACTCTCCAACCTTCTCTCTCCCATAACAACTCTGTCCATATCTTTAAAATCTTCATGGCTTCTCCCTACCTGTAATTTACTTTAGTGTCTACTTCCCCTGCTAGTTACTTCAAGGCAGAAATCATGTCTACTAATCCTGCACAGACCAAATGCTCTATTAATACACGTTTGATTGATCAATTGGAATAACAATAGTAATTGTAGTATTTGTTAAGCGCTATGTGCCAGGCACTGTACTAAGCGCTGGGGTGGATACAAGCAAATCGGGTTGGACACAGTCCCATGTTCATTCAACGTTTCAATCCCCATTTTACAGATGAGGTAACAGAGATCCAGAGATCCAGAGAAGTGAAGTGACTTGCTCAAGGTCACACAGCAGAAAAGTAGCAGAATTAGTGCAAAAGATGAGAGCTGGGTGGGAACTGGTCAATCAGTCAGTCAATTGTATCTTTTGAGTTTTTACTGTGGGCCGAAGACTGGACTAAGGATTTGAGAAAGTCAGTCAGTCAGTCAATCATGTTTATTGAGCGATTACTGTATGCAGAGCACTGTGCTTAGCATTTGGGAAAGTCAGTCAGTCAGTTGCATTTATTGAGCACTTACAGTATACAGAGCACGGAGCTAAGTATGTGGGAGAGAACAATACAACAATAAACAGAGGCATGGCATTGTGGATAGAGCACAGGCCTGGGGGTCAGAAGGTCACGGGTTCTAATCCCAGCTCTGCCACTTCTCCACTGGGTGACCTTGGGCACGTCACTTCACTTCTCTGGGTCTCTGTTATCTCATCTGGAAAATGAGGATCGAGACTTTGAGCCCCGTGTGGGACGGGGACTGGATCCAACCTGTGTAACTTGCATCTACCCAAATGCTTAGTACAGTGACTGGCACATAGTAAGTGCTAAACGAAAACCATAATTTGAGAAGCAGCTTGTCTTAGTGGAAAGAGCACAGGCTTGGGAGCCAGGGGAGGTGGGTTCTAATCCCGGCTCTGCCACTTCTCTGCTTTGTGACCTTGGGTAAGTCACTTCTCTGTGCCTCAGTTATCTCATCTGTAAAATGGGGATTAAAAGTTTGAGTCCCATGTGAGGCAACCTGATTACCCTGTTTCTACCGCAGCACTTAGAACAGTGCTCGGCACATAGTAAGCACTTAACAAATAAAAAATAAATAAAAATAAATGGCAGTATTTAAGCGCTTACTATGTGCAAAGCACTGTTCTAGGCGCTGGGGGATACAAGGGGATCAGGTTGTCCCACGTGGGGCTCACAGTTTTAATCCCCATTTGGCAGATGAGGTAACTGAGGCACAGAGAAGTTAAGTGACTTGCCCAAGGTCACACAGCTGACTAGCAGCGGAGCGGGGATTAGAACCTGTGACACCTCTGACTCCCAAGCCCGCGCTCTTTCCACTGAACCAGGCTGCTTCTCGATAATAATACCATAATCATTATTATTGTGAACGGACACATTCCCTGCTCTCAGTGAGTTTAGAGTCTAGAAGGGGGGAGAGACATTAACAAAAAGAAAGAAATGACAGCTGTGGACATAAGTGCTGTGTGGCCGGGAGGAGGGATGAATAAAGGGATACCAGCCACTAAGACCAATATGTCATTGTTTTATTTGTATTATGATATCTGTTAAACAGTCCTTTAAGCACTGTGGGAGATACGGGTTAGACACAGACCCTATCTCACATAGGGCTCACACTCCTCACCATTGGCTTTAAAGCCATCCATCCCCTTGCCCCCTCCTTCCTCACCTCTCTGCTCTCCTTCTACAAACCAGCCCACGCACTTCGCTCCACTAATGCCAACCTTCTCACAGTGCCGCCGTCTCGTCTATCTCACCACCCACCCCTTGCCAACATCCTCCCTCTGGCCTGGAATGTCCTCCCTCCTCAAATCAACAGACAATGACTCTCCCCCATTTCAAAGCCTTATTTTGAAGCAGCATGGCTCAGTGGAAAGAGCACGGGCTTTGGAGTCAGAGGTCATGAGTTCGACTCCCAGCTCTGCCACGTGTCAGCTGTGTGACTGTGGGCAAGTCACTTAACTTCTCTGTGCCTCAGTTCCCTCATCTGTAAAATGGGGATTAAGACTGTGAGCCCCACGTGGGACAACCTGATTCCCCTGTGTCTACCCCAGTGCTTAGAACAGTGCTCTGCACATAGTAAGCGCTTAACAAATACCAACATCATTATTACTATTATTATTATTTAAGACAAATCTCCTTCAAGAAGCCTTCCCAGACTAAGCACGCCTCTTTCCTCTTCTCCCACTCCCTTCTGCATCTTGTTCCTTTTGTTCATCCCCTCTCCCAGCCTCACAGCTCTTATGTACATTTCTGT
Organism: Ornithorhynchus anatinus; assembly: GCF_004115215.2. Classification (NCBI taxonomy): domain Eukaryota; kingdom Metazoa; phylum Chordata; class Mammalia; order Monotremata; family Ornithorhynchidae; genus Ornithorhynchus; species Ornithorhynchus anatinus. The sequence continues at coordinate 132,396,587 of NC_041731.1, read as the reverse complement.
ATTTATTTATTGATATTAATTTCTTTCTACCCCTCCTCTAGACTGTAAGTTCACTGTGGGCAGGGAATGTGTCTGTTTATTGTTGCGTTGTACTCTCCCAAGTGCTTAGTACTGTGCTCTGCACACAGTAAGTGCTCAATAAATACGACTGAATGAATAAGTAGGAAGGAGTAGGATTCAACCCCTATGTTACAGTTGGGGAAATTGAGGCACAGAGCAATTGAGTGACTTGCCAAAGGTTACCCAGCAAGCAACTGGGAGAGCCAGGATTAGAACCCAGGTCTTCTGACTCCCAGACCTTCACTCTTTCCACTAGGCCATCAGGACGTTACACTGGGCACAAGTTTTGACATAATATTATAGTCTCTTAATTATTGATATCTATTAAGGGGTCGATAGGATTGGACGAAACAATTCCCACCCTCAAGGACCTTACAATTAAGCAGAAGAGATAATAGAGAGCCCTTTCAGTGTCAGTGACTCGGTACTAAGTACTTTGCAGAGCACCAAAGAGTTTATAGACATGATTCCGGCCTACAAGGAGCTGACAGTCTGGTGAGAAGCTTGCAATCTACTGATGGTTAAATGAATACTGTTGAAAAATAAACCAGAAAATCGCTAAGCTCCTAATGAAATTTGCATGCCATTCGACATTATTTCTATAGGAGAAGAGCATGAGGCTGGGAGTCAGGAGACTAAAAGGTTTTGGTTCATTAGTTCAATTCATTCCATCGTATTTATTGAGCACTTACTGTGTGCCGGGCAGTGTACTAAATGCTTGGAAAGTAGCGTGGCTCAGTGAAAAGAGACTGGGCTTCGGAGTCAGAGGTCATGGGCTGGACTCCCAGCTCTGCCACGTGTCAGCTGTGTGACTGTGGGCAAGTCACTTAACTTGTCTGTGCCTCAGTTACCTCATCTGTAAAATGGGGATTAACCGTGAGCCTCACGTGGGACAACCTGATGACCCTGTATCTACCCCAGTGCTTAGAACAGTGCTCTGCACATAGTAAGCGCTTAACCAATACCAACATTATTAAGTAGAGACAGTCCCTTCCCAACAATGGGCTCACAGACTGGAAGTGGGGAGACAGACACCCACCTTCATCAAAGGTCTGCTGTGTGACTTTGATGAAGTCCCTTAACCTCTCTGGTCCTCATGACCCCATTTCAAGATCTGTGAAATGGCTCTAAAATCCTTGTTCTCCATCCCTCTTAAATCTAGAGCCCCAATCACTCATGCAAAGAAACAATAGAATTTACTGAGCTCTTTACTCTATATGAGGTATTTTATTAAGCTCTTGGAAGAAAACAACACAATAGAGTTGGTAGAAAACAAGTAGCCAGGGAAGCAGTGTGGCTCAGTGGAAAGAGCCCGGGCTTGGGAGTCAGAGGTCATGGGTTCGAATCCCAGCTCTGCCACTTGGCAGATGTGTGACTGTGGGTAAGTCACTTAACTTCTCGGTGCCTCAGTGACCTCATCTGTAAAATGAGGATTAGGACTGTGAGCCTCATGTGCGACAATCTGATTACGCTGTATCTCCAGCACTTAGAATAGCGCTCTGCACATCGTAAGCACTTAACAAATACCAACATTATTATTATTATTATTAATGGAAAGAGTCGGGGGCTGGGATTCAGAGGACCTGGGTTCTAAACCCAGCTCTACCAATTTCTTGCTGTGGGACAATGGACAAGTCATTTTGCTCCTCTATGCCTCATTTTCTTCTTCTTAAAATGGGGATTCAATACCTGATCTTCCTCCTCCTTAGACTATGATCCCTATGTGGGACAGGAACTGTACCCATCTGATTAACTTGGTTCGATTCCAACTCTTAGAATAGTGCTTGACACATAGTAAATACTTAACAAATACCACAATCTAAACATGATATCAGTGTACTAGGAGGCTACAGTCTAGAGGGAAAAACAAGATATTAAAATAAATTACAGAGAGGGGAAATGGGAGCATATAAAGATATGCACCTAGGTGCTTTGGGGCTGAGATTAAGAGGACTATCAAGTGCTTAAGGGGTTTAGATTCAGATGCATAGTTTTCAGAGGGAAGAGCAAATAGGGGAAATGAGGATTTAGTCAGGGAAGACCTCTTGGAGGAGGTTGGTTTTAATAAAGCTTGGAAGGTAGGGAGAGTAGTGGTCTGTCAGCTATGAAGGGGGTAGGATTTCTAGGCCAGAGGGAGGATGTGGACAAGGGATTAGCGGTGAGATAGATGAGATGGAGACACAGAGAGTAGATTGGTATTAGAAGAGTGAAGTGGGAAGGCTGGGTTGTAGCAGGAGGTCAGTGAGGTTAGGTAGTGACGGAGAGTTAATTGGGTATTTTAAAGCTGAGTGTGCAGAGTTTCTGTTTGATGAGGAGGCGGATGGGCAAACACTGGTGGTTTCTGAAGAGTGGGGACATACGGACGGAATTCTTTTAAGAGAAACGATCTGGGCGGCAGAGTGAAGTGTGGACTGGAATAGGGAGAGAAAGGAAGCGGGGAGCTCAGTGAGGAAGCTAATGCAGCACTCAAGGCAAACTATAAGCTCCTTGTGGGCAGAGAATGTGTCCATTTATTGTTTTCTACTCTCCCAAGTGCTTAGTACAGTGTTCCACATACGGTGAGTGCTCAATAAATGTGAATGAATGAATGGATCAGAGTGGTAGCAATTTGGATGGAAAGGGAAGGGTGGATTTGCATTTACTGTATTTACCCCAGAGCTTAGTACAGTGCTTGATATAACAATGATAATCAACTAGTAAGCCCATATAGTATTAGAATAATTGCAAGGAAAATATCTTATAAATCAGATGAGATGTACATATATACGTATATGCGTGTGTATGCATATATATACGTACCTCAGTAGCTCAGTGACTGTAGAAATGTCTTATTTAGGCTGTTGTTGGTCACCATGGTATCCGAGTTAATCTAAAAAAAAATCAACTTCAGCAAAGGAAAGAAAATCTCCATATTCCTCCTCTCTCTGGATTTATACTTGTTGAGGGATAAAGGATTCTAAAAAGCAATTTAGAAGGTAAGGAGGCTTAAGGGGAAACAAATCTGTGGCAGAGAATGAAGAGGAAACAAATGGAGAACAGCTGTTTTACTAATCACTCAGAACTGCCTTGCTGAGGTCCAGAAGTGCCCGGATGCTTGGCCTGGAATGATCTGGAGAGCTGCTTTGATTCTCCCTTCACTGTGTTAATGGAAACCTGGATTTAGTCCTTGGTCGATCCGAAGGATCAGATTCCCTCCAACTTCTTACAGGAAAATGGCATTTTTTGCCCTCTGAGAGCATGTAAGGCAATGGAATCCAATAGGAAAAAGAGAAGAGGACTTTGTATGTGTTTGTGTGAGCAGGATAAGGAGAAATGAGTTGAGAAACAGGGTAATGATCAACCAGCCTGCACAGAGACCCGATCCCTGCCTTCAAGGAGCTTGGGTTCCAGCTCAGGAGATCGACTCAAAAATTATTTACAGACTGAAGAGAGAAGAGCTTTTCAATCAGTCGTATTCACTGAGCCCCTACTCTGTTCAGAGTCCTGGACAAAGCACTTCGGAGACTAGAGTTAATAATGGTGGTATTTATTAAGTGCTTACTATGTGCAGAACACTGTTCTAAGCTCTGGGGTAGATACAGGGTCATCAGCTTGTCCCACATGAGGCTCACAGTTAATCCCCATTTTACAGATGAGGTAACTGAGGCACAGACAAGTTAAGTCACTTGCCCACAGTCACACGGCTGACAAGTGGCAGAGCTGGGATTCAAACCCATGACCTCTATCTCCCAAGCCGGGGCTCTTTCCACTGAGCCACGCCGCTTCTCTAGAGTTAGACTACCCATTCCTTGTTCTCAAGAAGCTGAAGCAGCGTGGCTCAGTGGAAAGAGCCTGGGCTTCGGAGTCAGAGCTCATGAGTTCGACTCCCGGATCTGCCACTTGTCAGCTGTGGGACTCTGGGCAAGTCACTTCACTTCTCTGTGCCTCAGTTACCTCATCTGTAAAATGGGGATGAACTGTGAGCCTCATGTGGGACAACCTGATGACCCTGGATCTCCCCCAGCACTTAGAACAGTGCTCTCCACATAGTAAGCACTTAACAAATACCAACATTATTATTATTAACACAGGAAATAGGCACTAAAATGAATTACACATTGGCAGGAGAAGTGTTTTTCACTTCGGGCTTCCACTAAGCCATGAGAAGCAGTGTGGCCTTATGGAAAGAGCCTGGATTTGGGAGTCAGAGGTCATGGGTTCTAATCCCACTGCTGCCACTTGTCAGCTGTGTGACTTTGGGCAAGTTATTTACCTTCTCTGTGCTTCAGTTACCTCAGCTGTAAAATAAGGATTAAAACTGTGAACCCCACATGGGACAACCTGATTAGCTTGTATCTACCACAGCACTTGCAACAGTGCTTGGCCCATAGTGGGCACTTAACAAATACCACCATTATTAGTCATTCATTTCATTCAATCGTATTTACTGAGCGCTTACTATGTGCAGAGCACTGTACTAAGTGCTTGGAATGTACAATTCAGCAACAGACAGAGGCAATCCCTTTCCAACAACAGGCTCACAGTCTAAAAGACGGGTATTATTAGTATTATTACCATTATAAATCATTCAATCTTATTCATAGAGCCCCTGATGTGAGAAGCAGTGTAGTCTAGTGGATAGTGCACTGACCTGGGAGTCAGAAGTACCGAGGTTCTAATCCGGGCTCTGCCATATGTCTGCTGTATGACTTTGGGCAAGTCACTTCACTTTTCTGTGTCTCAGTTACCGCATCTGTAAAATGGGGATAAGAGTGCGAGCCCCATGTAAAACAGGCACTGGGTCCAACCTGATTAACTTGTACTTTCCCAGCACTTAGAGCAGTGCTTGGCAGATAATAGGTGTTTAACAAGTACCAAAATTAGTATTCGTATTATTACCACTCTGTGCAGAGTCAGTAAGCACTTGGGAGAGTACAGGAGAGTTAGACGAGGGGTTCCCTGCTCTCAAGGAGGTTAGACTCTAGCACAGAAGAAAGCCATTAAAACTAATTACAGATTGGAGAAAGAAGAGCTTGTCAGTCAACAATATTCAATAACTATATTCTCTGTATAGAGCACCATTCGAAGTATTTGGGGCTGTAGAATAGGTTTGGATGATCCATTCTTTGCCTTCAAGGAACTGAAAGTAATTAAAGGTTGGAGTAAGAGAGCTTTTCAGTCAATGAATCAATAGTATTCATCAAGCTCCAAGTCCTTGGAGAGTCCTGGACTAAGCATTTAGGGGCAGTATGTGGAAAGCTCAGCTCCTCCAGGAGGCCTTCCCAGATTGAGTCCCCCTTTTCCTCTGCTCCTCCTCCCCTCCCCATTGCCCCTATTCCCTCCTTCTGCTCTACCCCCTCACCCCACAGCACTTGTGTATATATGCACATATTTATTATTCTATTTATTTTATTAATTATGTATATGTGTATGCCTGTTCACTTGTTTTGTTGTCCGTCTCCCCCCTTCTAGACTGTGAGCCCGTTGTTGGGTAGGAATTGTCTCTATCTGTTGCCAAATTGTACTTTCTAAGCACTTAGTACAGTGCTCTGCACACAGTAAGCACTCAATAAATATGATTGAATGAATGAATGAGAATTCATCTGTTATATTGTTGTACTATTATAGCAACGTGGCCTAGGGGAAAGAGCACAGGCCTGGGAAGCTAAGAACCTGGGTTCTAATTCCATCTCCACCCCCTGCCTGCTGCGTGACCGTAGGCAACTCACCTAACTTCTCCGTGCCTCAGTTCCCTCATCAGTAAATTGGGGATTAAGCCTGAGAGCCCCCTTTGGGACAGGGACTGTGTCTGACCCGATTACCTTCTATCTTCCCCAGTGCTCAATACAGCGCTTAGCACAACGAAAGTGCTTAACATGGTTTAGTGGCAAGAGCACGGGCTCGGGAGTCAGAGGACGTGGTTCTAATCCCTCTTCCTCCACTTGTCTGCTATGTGACCTTCGGCAAGTCACTTCACTTCTCTGTATCTCAGTTCCCTCATCTGTAAAATGGGAATTGAGACTGTGAGCTCCATGTGAGACAGGAACTGTGTTCAACCTGAGTACCTTGTATCTATCCCAGTGCTTAGAATAATAATGTTGGTATCTGTTAAGCGCTTACTTTGTGCAGAGCACTGTTCTAAGCGCTGGGGTAGATGCAGGGTAATCAGGTTGTCCCACGTGAGGCTTACAGTTAATCCCCATTTTACAGATGAGAATAGTGCTTGGCACAATAAGTGCTGAACAAATACCGTAATAATAATTACTATTATTATTATATTATCATTATCATTATACTGTGGCCTTTGCCTCCCACATTGCTCCAGTGCTTTTCCGGTTTCCCAGTGGTCCTGTCTGTCTCGTGAAACAACTTTGTCCATGGCTGGCACAACCTGGGTGGGCAGCCCCCTGCTTTTGAACATCCCACTTCCCCAGGCACTGCCGTGACCTGGGGAAATTGAGGCGGGGGAGGGATGGGAGGAATGAAAGGGAAAGAGAGTACAATGCCCAGCACTTAATACAGTGTCCAGAGCTTAATACAGTTCCCGATGCCTACTACAATACTGTAAGTCCGTCAAATGGCAGGGACTGTCTCTGTTACCGATTTGTACATTCCAATCGCTTAGTACAGTGCTCTGCACACAGTAAGCGCTCAATAAATACTATTGAATGAATGAATGAATGAATGAATGAATGGATATAGTAAGCGCTTAACACATACCATAATTATTATTATTAGAAGAGGACCATTCCATTCTCCCCCTTCCCCTGCCAGCTCAGTATGGAGCCAACTCATTCATTCATTCATTCATTCATTCATTCGTATTTATTAAGTGCTTACTAAGCAGAATGCTAAATAGAGCAGAGCACTTTCCAGAGCACTTGGGAAAGTACGATACAACAATAAACGGGACATTCCTGACCACAACGAGCTCACAGTCTAGAGGTAGGGAGACAGACATCAATGCAAATAAATAAAATGAGAGGTGTATATATAAGTTTGCTGGGGCTTGGTTGGGGGAAAGAGCAAAGGGAGAGAGTCAGGGCGATGCAGAAGGGAGTGGGGGATGAGGAAAAGTGGGGCTTACTCTGGGAAGGCCACTTGGAGGAGATAGGCTTTCAATAAGGCTGTTAAGCAGAGGGGAGAATGATTGTCTGTGGGATTTGAGGAGGGAGGGCGTTCCAGGCCCGAGGCGGGTTGTGGGCCGGGAGTTGGCGGTGAGACAGGCGGGATCAGGGCACAGTGAGAAGGTGAGCGGCGCTAGAGGAGCAAAGTATGCATGTCGAGTTGGAGAAAGAGAGAAGCGAGATGAAGCAGGAGAGGGCAAGGGGATGGAGGGCTTTAAAGCCAATGGTGAGGAGTTTTTGTTTGAGTTTTTGTTTGATATAGAGGTGGATGGGCAACTCCCAGTCAACCACACTTCCTCAGCACTACACTAAGTGCTTGGGTGAATACAATGTAACAGAGTTAATTGGCACGGGCCCTGCCCACAATGAGCTTCCAGTCCTGCCCTCCCCTAATCTCCTGGCCGGGGGAATGCCCAAGATTCCTTCTGTGGATGCATCCTGTTCCTGGGATCAAGGTTGCAGTGCGTGGGGACGTTTTCCCGGAAAGTAGAGGGATGGCGAGGGGGTTGGGGGGGTGGGGTGGGGCACACAGAGAATCCAGCCAGGGGTCAGAGAACTCTGCTGGAAGCTGGTTGTGGGCAGGGAATATATCGGTTGTACTCTCCCAAGTGCTTAGTACAGTGCTCTGCACCTACTAAGCGCTCAATAAATGTGATCAACTGACGGATTGGAAAGCCACAGTGGGTTCATTGTTTTCCTCTCCTCCACTCACAGGTGGGCATGTCAATAATAATAATAATGATAACGATAATAACCACAGTATTTGTTATGCACTTGCTAGATGCCAGGCACTGTTCTAAGCACTGGGGTAGACGCAAGACAATCAAATTGGCTAGAGTCTCTGTCCCACAAAGGGCTCATAGGTTTTAATCCCCATTTTGGAGATGAGGGAATTGAGACACAAAGAAGTGAAGTGACTTGCCCGAGGTCACACAAGTGGAGGAGCCGTGTTTAGAACCCTCATCCTCGTGACTCCCAGACCTGGGCTGTAGCCACTAGCGCACGTTGCTTCTCTGATTGTTGATTCTGAGTCAGCCTCTTGATCTCTCTTTCTTTTTTTCCTATGGTTTTTGTTAAGCACTTTACTATGTTCCAGACACTGTACTCAGCATTAATAATAATAATGTTGGTATTTGTTAAGCGCTTACTATGTGCCGAGCACTGTTCTAAGCGCTGGGGTAGACACAGGGGAATCAGGGTGTCCCACGTGGGGCTCACAGTCTGCACCCCCATTTTACAGATGAGGTAACTGAGGCACCGAGAAGTTAAGTGACTTGCCCAAAGTCACACAGCTGACAAGTGACCGAGCCGGGATTCGAACCCATGACCTCTGACTCCAAAGCCCGTGCTCTTTCCACTGAGCCACGCTGCTTCTCTAAGGTTGGACCTAGTCCTTGTCCCACATGGAGCTCACAGTCCTAATCCCTATTATATACATAATGATAATCGTAATTATGGTATGTATTAAGCGCTTACTATGTGCTAAGCATTGTTCTAAGCCCTGAGGTAGATACAAGATATTCAGGTTGTCTCATATGGGCCTCATAGTCTTAGTGAGAAGAGAAGCAGCATGGCTGGAGAAGCAGCGTGGCTCAGTGGAAAGAGCCCGGGCTTGGGAGTCAGAGGTCATGAGTTCAAATCCCGACTCTGCCACTTGCAGGGCTCATGAGTTCGAATCCCAGCTCTGCCACTTGTCGGCTGTGTGACTGTGGGCAAGTCACGTCACTTCTCTGTGCCTCAGTTCCCTCATCTGTAAAATGGGGATTAAGACTGTGAGCCACCATGTGGGACAACCTGATTCCCCTATGTCTACCCCAGCGCTTAGAACAGTGCTCGGCACATAGTAAGCGCTTAACAAATACCAACATTATTATTATGTGACTGTGGGCAAGTCACTTCACTTCTCTGGGCCTCAGTTACCTCATCTGTAAAATGGGGATGAAGACTGTGAGCCCATGTGAGACAACCTGATTACCCTGTATCTACTCAGCGCTTAGGACAGTGCTCTGTGCATTGTAAGCGCTTAACAAATACCAACATTATCATTATTATTAGTGAAGTGACTTGCCCAAGGTCACACAGCAGACATGTGGCGGAGCCGGGATTAGTACCTACATCCTCTTACTCCCAAGCCCGTGGGCTTGTCACTGATCCACGCTGAGCGGGAACTACATAAGGGAACTGAGGCCCAGAGAAGTGAAGTGACTTGCCCAAGGTCACACAGCGGACGGGTGGCAGCCCTTCGGTCGACTTTCGGCTTACTGCCCCGGTGCTGACTCTACGAAATGTTTCACCGCCCTCTCCGCGTCTTCTCACGTTTGAGCCTCGGGACCTCAGCAGAGCGATGAGAGTAGCTGGGAGTTGCATTTCTCGAAAGGCAAAGAGTCAGCACTTTATCTTTCCTGAGAAACGAGAGCGACCACAAAGACGGAAAATAAACACTTATCTGGGAGCCGGCTGCGGATTGCTTACGGTGGCAAAAATAGGACGGGAGGGCCCGGCTGGAGTGTTCCTTGATTTCTCTCAGCGCCACGATTTCTCCAACGGAAGCTGGAGCTACCTGACCCCATGCTGCAGTAGTTCCGTCTGAAACTTCGACCCAATCCGCGGACCTCGGTTCCAGCACTGCCAGGCAACGGCGGCTTACTGGATGTCACGGACATTCTTTAATAATAACTGTGGTATGTGTTAAGTGCTTACCGTGTGTCAGGCACTGTATTAGACCCAGGGGTGGATACGGCAAGTCACTTCACTTCTCTGTGCCTCAGTTCCCTCATCTGTAAAATGGGGATTAACTGTGAGCCTCACGTGGGACGACCTGATTACCCTGTATCTCCCCCAGCGCTTGGAACAGTGCTCGGCATATAGTGAGCGCTTAACAAATACCAACGTTATTATTATTAAGCAAATCGGGTTGGGCACAGTTCCCGTTCCACGTGGGGCTCGCGGTCTTCATCCCCATTTTAGAGATGAGGGAACTGAGGCACAGGGAAGTGAAGACACTTGCCCGAGGCCACACAGCAGACAAGTGGCGGAGGCGGGATTAGAACCCAGATGGCAAAATTAGGCCTTCCCAGACATAGGCCCATTTTTCCTCTGCTCCTCCTCCCTTCCCCATCCCTCCAACGCCATCCCTCTGCTCTACCACCTCCCTGTCTCATAGGATCTGTATATATGGTAATAATAATAATGATGGATTTGTTAAGCAATTACTATGTGCCAAGAAAATTAATGATGTGCACATATCTACAATTGCATTTATTTATATTGACGCCACTGATGCCTGTCCACTTGTTTTGTTTTGTCGTCTGTCTCCCCCTTCTAGACTGTGAGCCCGTTGTTAGGTAGGGATTGTCTCTGTTGCTGAATTGTACTTTCCAAGCGCTTAGTACAGTGCTCTGCACACAGAAAGCGCTTAATAAATTCGACTGAATGAGTGAACCCAGGTCCTTCTGACTACCAGGCCTGAGCTCTATCCACTACGCCATGCTTTAAAAGATGTTATAGGAACTGGTCTAGACGAAACTCATTCTAGACTGCCAGCATGTTGTGGGCAGGGAATGCGTCTGTTATATTGTCCTATTGTCCTCTCCCAAGTGCTTAGAACAGTGCTCTGCATGCAGTAAATTCTTATTAAATACGGCTGACTAACTGGTCTGATTTAATAAATCTTTTATCTATCCAAGAACTGGTAAATTTGGCTTGCTAAAGATCACCTTTCTCTACCTCAGTCCTATACTCTGTTAAATGGGGATTCATTCGTTCATTCATTCATTCAGTCGTATTTATTGAACCCTTACTGTGTGCAGAGCACTGTACTAAGTGTTTGGGAAAGTACAGTACAGCAGTAAAAGGTGAAATAGCCGGTCCACAATAAGTTTACAGACTAGAAGGGGGATTAAGACTGTGAGCCCACATGGAACAGGAACTGCAGCCAACATGATAAACTCATACCTACCCCAGCACTTAGCACAGTGCACGGCCCATTGTAAACACTCAACAAATACCCTTATTATTAATTATTATTATAGTTCAATGTAAGCAATCATGCCCAACACGTTTGACCTGAAGTGGGAGGGCTTCCTAGAAGAACAGCAGGGAAGACTGACCCAGAGATTGTGGGTTCTAATTCCAACTCTGCCACTTTTACGCTATATGACCTTAGGTGAGTCAAACTTCTCTGTGCCTCAGTTACCTCATCTGTAAATTGGGGACTAAGACTGTGAGCCCCACGTGGGACAACCTGATTACCTCGTATCTACCCCCATGCTTAGAACAGTGCTCGGCACTTAGTAAACACTTAACAGATACCATTATCATTATTACTATTACATTCCAAAAGCTCTGACCATTAATGCCCCATTTCCACCCAGCTCACACCCATGACGGCTCCGCTCACACCAACAGCTCAGCTCACACCAATGATAATAACAATAATGATATTAATAATAATAATAATAATGTTGGTATTTATTAAGCGTTTACTATGTGCAAAGCACTGTTCTAAGTGCTGGGGGTAGATACAGGGTAATCAAGTTGTCCCACGTGAGGCTCACAGTCTTCATCCCCATTTTACAGATGAGGTAACTGAGGCCCAGAGAAGTGAAGTGACTTGCCCAAAGTCACACAGCTGACAAGTGCGGAGCTGGGATTAGAACCCACGACCGCTGACTCCCAAGCCCAGGCTCTTTCCACTGAGCCCCGCTGCTTCTCGTGAATTACAATAGTAATCGTGGTATTTGCTAAGCACTTACTATGTTCCAGGCACTGTTCTACACGCTGAGGTAATGATAATAATGTTGGTATTTGTTAAGCGCTTACTATGTGCCGAGCACTGTTCTAAGCGCTGGGGTAGACACAGGGGAATCAGGTCGTCCCACGTGGGGCTCACACTCTTAATCCCCATTTTACAGATGAGGTAACTGAGGCACCGAGAAGTTAAGTGACTCGCCCAAAGTCACACAGCTGACAAATGGCCGAGCAGGGATTCGAACCCATGATCTCTGACTCCAAAGCCCGTGCTCTTTCCACTGAGCCACGCTGCTTCTCGTGAATTACAATAGTAATCGTGGTATTTGCTAAGCACTTACTATGTTCCAGGCACTGTTCTACACGCTGAGGTAGATATAACATAATAGGGTTGGACCCAGTTCCTGTCCGACATAGGGCTCACAGTCTTGATCCCCATTTTACAGATGTGGGAACTGAGGTACAGAGAAGTAAAGTGTCTTGCCAAAGGTGATACAGCAGACAAGTGGTGGAATCAGGATTAGAACCCAGGATCTGTGACTCCCAGGCACATGGTCTATCCATTAGGCCACGCTGAGTTCTCACTCCCAAAGCATTCGGACACTCATCCATCCTCCCTGTCCCACACAGCTCCACACATGATTTGTGTATGTCATTTTAGACACAGGTGCCCTCTCTCCCCCATCTGTCATTTGCTCTAGGGTTTAACTTCCCTGCTAGACTGTCACCTCCTCAAGGGCACTGCTCGTGTCTACTCATGAGAAGCAGCGTGGTTCAGTGGAAAGAGCCCGGGATTGGGCGTCAGAGGTCATGGGTTCAAATCCCACCTCTGCCACTTGTCAGCTGTGTGACTGTGGGCAAGGCACTTCACTTCTCGGTGCCTCAGTTACCTCATCTGTAAAATGGGGGATGGAGACTGGGAGCCTCATGTGGGACAACCTGATTCCCCTGTGTCTACCCAGCGCTTAGAACAGTGCTCTGCACATAGTAAGCGCTTAACAAATACCAACATCATTATTACTCTGTTGTCCTCTTCCAAGTGCTTAAGGTACAGTGCTCTATCCCCATAAGGCTCAATAAATAGTCCTCTTTGATTCCCTGAGGCACCCTTTCTCCAGTTTTCCCCAGCGGGAAGCTGGGAATACTGAATAATAATAATAGTATCTGTTAAGCACTCACTACGTGCCAGGCACTGTTCAATCGTATTTCAATCATATTTATTGAGCGCTTACTGTGTGCAGAGCACTGTACTACGTGCTTGGAAAATACAATAGAGCAATAAAGAGAGACAATCCCTGGCCATAACGGGCTCACAGTCTAGAGCAAGAGAGACCTACATCAATACAAGTAAACAGACATCAACATAAATAAATAGAATTATAGCTATATATATACATTCATTTATTCAATAGTATTTATTGAGCGCATACTATGTGCCGAGCACTGTACTAAGCGCTTGGAATGTACAAATCGGTAACAGGTAGAGACAGTCCCTGCCCTGACGGGCTTACAGTCTAATCGGGGCAGACGGACAGACAAAAACAATAGCAACGAATAGATTCAGGGGGATGAACATCTCATTAAAAAAATAGCAAATAAATAGAATCAAGATAAATAGAATCAAGATAGAATCAATATATATATATATATATATATATATATATATATATATATATATATGTTGTGGGGCGGGGAGGTTCTAAGCACTGGAGTAGATACAAGATAACCGGGTTGGAAACAGTCCCTGTCCAATGCGAGGCTCCCAGTTTTAATTCTACTTTGCAGATGAGAAGGGAACTAAGAGAAGTTAAGTGACTTGCTCAAGGTCACACAACAGACGAGTGGCAGTGCTGGGATTAGAACCCAGATCCTTCTGCCTCCTAGCCCCGGGTCCTCTCTATTAGACCATAGTGCCTCTTCACAATGTAGAATGGAACCCGAATAGGCAAAGATGGAGACAGCAAGGATGGGCAGCCGTTGCTAAGTGAGAGTGGATGGAGGAGGTCCAGCCAAGGAACAAAGGCAAGAGGAGAGCAGAATTTACCAGGGGAGGGGGGGTAGGAGGAGAGCTCAAGGTGTAGCGCATAGAGTATGAGCCCAGCAGTCAAAAGGTAATGGATTCTAATCCCGCCTCTGCCATACATCCGCTGCGTGACTTGGGGCAAGTCACTTCACTTCTCTGTGCCTCAATTACCTCATCTGCAAAATGGGGATTGAGATTGGGAGCCCCACGCGGGGCAGGGACTGGGTCCAACTTAGTACAGCACTTGGCACCGGGTAAGCGCTTAACAAATACTGCACTTGTTATTGGGAAGGATTGAGTTGGCAGTCTCTCTATGAAAAGACAACCAGGAATTAGAGAAAGAAGTGGCGTTTCCTGAAATTTGGGAAATTTGATTAATTAAAAACTATAATGTTTGAAAGATACTCTAGTAAAGGGCCCTATTAAATTTCAGGCTAACATCTGTCTACTGCTGATTCACAGGCACTTTACAGGATGGAGAGGAAGATAACTACGAAGGAGTTGATTAAGGAAAGGAGGGGGGGTAATTCATTTAGAAAAGAAAAACAAATGCGAAATCCAAAGCAACCATGGAAATTTATCTGGGAATCAGAGTGAACCCAGGAATTGTTCCAAGGGGTTGAGATGTGCATGAAAAAGGATGATGAGGATGATAATAATAATACTAATGGTATTAATTGTATTACTTAAGCGCTTAGTATGTGCCAAGCACTGTTCTAAACTCTGGGGTAGATAGAAATTAATCTGGATTGGACACAGTCCTTGTCCCACATGGTACAATCTTAATCCCCATTTTACAGATGAGGTAACTGAGGCACAGAGAGTGAAGTGATTTCCCCAAAGTCACCCAGCAGAGCAGTGTGTCATTTGTCATTTACTAAACAGTTTCCAAACAATCAATCATATTTATTGAGCACTTTCTGTGTTCAGATCACTGTCCTAAGCACTAGGGAGAGTACAGTGTAACAATAAACAGACACTTTCCACGTTCACGGAGAGCTTACAGTCTAGAGGGAGAGGAAGGCATTAATAGAAATAAATAAATTATGGATATGGACATAAGTGCTTTGGGGCTGGGATGGCGGATGAATTAAGGGAGCAAGTCAGGGCAACACAGAAGGGAATGGGAGGAAAGGAAAAGGGGACTCAGTCAGGGAAGGCGTCTTGGAGATGAGCCTTTAATAAGGCTTTGAAGTAAGGGGAGTAACTGTCCATCGGATATGAGGAGGGAGGATGTTCCAGGCCAGAGAAAGGATGTGGGCGAAAGGTCGGTGGTGACATAAACAAGACGCAGGCCCAGTGGGAAGGTGAGCACTTAGGGAGCGGAGTGTGCGGGCTGGGTTGGAGTAGGAGAGTAGTGAGGTGAGGTAGGTGGAGGCTAGGGGATGGATGGCTTTAAAGAAAATCCATGAGGAGTTTCTGTTTGATGCAGAGGTGTATGGGCAACCATAGGAGTTTAAGAGTGGGGAAATATGGCCTGAACGTTTCTGTAGAAAAATGGACGAGGCAGCAGGCTGAAGCATGGACTAGAGTGGGGAGAGACAGAAGGCTCGGAGGTCAGCAAGGAGGCTGATGCAGCAATCAAGGAGGGAGAGGACAAATGCTTGGATTAATGGGGGGGCAGTTTGGATGGAGAGGAAATCGCAGATTTTAGCGATGTTGTGAAGGTCCTCAAATCCACAGATTTAGTGATGGATTGAATATGTGGGTTGAATGAGAGAGAGGAGTCAAGGATAACGTCAGGTTTACGGGCTTGTGAGACAGAAAAGATGGTAGTGCCATCTACAGTGATGAGAAAGTCAGGGGAAGGGCAGGGTTTGGGTGGGAAGATAAGGAGCTCTGTTTTGGACATTTAAATATGGCACCTGGAGAGCTTTCAGTCCTCTACCAGTCCTGGCTACGGGAGGGAGAGTGAAGTAGTGGCTTGTCCATGACATTCCTAGTTTGGGCAGTGGCTAGCGAATGGCACACCATCGGCCACAAGTCAAAACTCCTCTGTTCCGGGCGTCAGCGGCACGGGAGTCGAGGGCGGAGACTCAGGTTTACCATGAAGAAAGAGGCAACGGTCGACAACTTCCAGATTTTTACCAAGAAAACTCTATGGATCCAGTACGGAATGATTGCAGATGGAGAGTGGGGCGTTCTGGGAGAGATGTGTCCATGGAGTCGCTATGGGTCAGAGATGACTCGACAGCATAAGACAAGACAAGGTATATATTGAGCACTCAGTGTGGCCAGAGCACTGCCCTAAGCACTTGGGAGAGTACAAAACAATAGAGTTGATAGACCCGAGGAAAGGCTGCGAGACCAAAGAGGGAGAGGAAATATGTTCTGACTAGGTCCTCATTTCCTCTTTTCCCACTCAATTCCATGTCATCCTGATCTGCTCCCTTTCCTCGCCCGTTTCCCAACCCCACAGCAATTATGCATACATACATAATTCACTTATTTGTATTATTGTTTGTATTATTGTTTGGCCTCCCTGGCTTACAAGGACTGGGAGCTCCTTGTGGGCAGTGAATGCGTCTACCGGCGCTGTTATATTGTATTCTCCTAAATGCTTAGTACAGTGCTCTGCACAGAGTTAGTGATCAGTAAATACGATTGACTGACTGTCTCCACCCCAGCACTTAGAACAGTGCTCTGCACATTGTAAGCACTTAAAAATACCATTATTATTATGAGAGGGGAAGGAGAAAGTGGCCAGAGCAAGGATGGGAGAAGGAGGACAGTAGAAGCAGCAGCCACAGTATTTATTGAGTGGACAGAGAAGTAGCATGGCCTGGGAGTCAGAAGACCTGGGTTCTAAACCTGGCCCTCCCAGATGCTTGCTGTGTGACCTTGCTCGAGTCACTTAACTTCTATGTGCCGCAGATCTCCCATTCTCCCTCCTATTTTGACTCCGAGCTCTACGCGGAACAGGGAGCGCGCCCAACCTAATTCGCTTGTATCCACCTCAGCTCTTAGAACAGTGGCTGACATGTAGTCCTCTAAACCACAAGTTCGTTGTGGGCAAGGAATGTATCTGTTCTACTGTTCTACTGTACTCTCCCAGTTGCTTAGCACAGTGATAATAATAATAATAATAATGTTGGTATTTGTAAAGCGCTTACTATAGGCACAGAGAAGTTAAGTGACTTGCCCACAGTCACACAGCTGACAAGTGGCAGAGCGGGATTCAAACTCATGACCTCTGACTCCAAAGCCTAGGCTCTTTCCACCGAGCCACGCTGCTTCTCTACATAGTGCTCTGAACATAGGAAGCACCCAATAAATACAATTGACAGATGATTGACTTAGTAAGTACTTAAATACCACGAAACAACAATAACTCGATGCCTGCTCTGAGAGAGAAGCAGCGTGGCTCAGTGGAAAGAGCCGGGGCTTGGGAGTCAGAGGTCGTGAGTTCGAATCCCAGCTCCGCCGCTTGCCAGCTGTGTGACTTTGGGCAAGTCACTTAACTTCTCTGTGCCTCAGTTACCTCATCTGGAAAAAGGGGATTAAAACTGTGAGCCCCACGTGGGACGACCTGATCACCTTGAATCCCCCCAGCGCTTAGAACAGTGGTTGGCACATAGTGAGAGCTTAACAAATACCACCATTATTATTATTGCTCTGTACTGGGGCCTTGGGAAGTCCAGAATAAAGACATAACAATAATAATAATAATAATAAAGGCATTTGTTAAGCTCTCACTATGTGCCAACCACTGTTCTGAGCGCTGGAGTAGATAACATTTAATCAGGTTGAACACAGTCCCTGACCCACAAGGGGCTCAAGGTTGTTACAGATGTAGCGCGGCTTAGTGTAAAGATCACAGGATTGGGAGTCAGAGGTGGTGAGTTCTAATCCCGGCTCCGCCACTTGTCAGCTGTGTGACTTTGGGCAAGTCACTTAACTTCTCTGTGCCTCCATTACCTCATCTGTAAAATGGGGATTAAGACTATGAGCTCCACGTGGGACAACCTGATTACCTTGTATCTATTCCAGCATTTAAAACAGTGCTCGGCACATAGTGAGGAATGAACAGATGCTATCATTATTAATCCCCATGTTGCCGATGAGGGAATTGGGGCCCAGAGACGTGAAGCGACTTGCCCAAGGTGATCCAGCAGATATGTGGCAGAGCCAGGATTACGACCCTGCTCCTTCTGACTCTCAAGCCCTTGCTCTGGAAGAGTGCGGTTTGGAAGAGCTCGATTGGGGCGTAGAATAGGAAGGAAAAACAAAAGGCCCTAGGCCAACAAGCCCCCAGGTGGACCTCAAAGCCTCTGGGGAAGATGAAAGGAAAATGATGTTGGCAGAGAGGTGATGGATGAACAGGAATCAAAGCGGGGCCAAGAAAGCCGGGGTGAGGGGGAGGAGATAGCGGTAACTGAGAAGTAAATTACCTTTCTCCTGAGGACGAATTATATCTAGGGAACTGGAAAGAGTTCACGATGAGAGGGATTTAACTCATCCTGACTGATTGATTATGGAATTAGCCGTTACGATTGTTAGAGGATCTGTTGTGCTGGGTCCTGTGCCAGACAAGCCCTGCTCTCTGCAACAGCCCATGACAGCTTTATGGGAAAAATGTCAGAGCTAAATAGAAGACGGGAAGACTTGGAGACAGAAGACGGGAGGAGGTTAAGAGGCAGCCAGAAACCCCCGGGGGATTGGAGAGCTCAAATTTGATCAGATGGAAGATCGATACTTGAGTTCTAATAATAATAGTAATAATGGCATTTGTAAAGCACTTACTGTGTGCCAAGCACTGTTCTAAGCGCTGGGGGCGGGGGGTACAAAGTAATCAGGTTGTACCACATGGGACTCACCGTCTTCATCCCCTTTTTACAGATGAGGTAACTGAGGCAAGAGAAGTGAAGTGACTTGCCCACAATCACACAGCTGACAAGTGGCGGAGCCGGGATTAGAACCCATGATCTCTGACTCCCAAGCCCGGGCTCTTTCCACTGAGCCACGCTGCTTCACGCTGCTTCTAGTTCACTCTTTTCTCTTTTGCCATTGATGCCTTACATCTACCTCCCTCCTGCCTGGAATTCCCTCCCCGCCTCATATCTGACAGGCCCCTGGCCCTCCCCATCTTCAAAGTCCTACTGAAATCACAACTCGCCCCCTCTTAACTCACCTCCCTTCTCTCCTTCTCCATCCCAGCCCGCACACTCCGCTCCTCTGGTATTGCTAACCGCCTCACGGGGCCTCGTTCTCACCTGTCCTCCCGTCCACCCCGGCCCACGTCCTACCTCTGCTCTGGAATACCCTCCCTCCTCAAATCTGCCAAACAAACACACTTCCCCCCTTCAAAACCCTACTGAAAGCTCACCTCCTCCAGTAGGCCTTCCCAGACTAAGCTTCCCTTTTCCTCAGCTCCCCTTCCTCTCCCCAGTGTCCCGACTCACCCCCTTTGCTCTCCCCCCTTCCCATCCCACAGCACTTGTGTATATATGAACATATCTATAATTCTATTTCTTTACATTAATGACTGTTTACTTCTTTTGATATATAATTCTATTTATTTATATTGATGTATTTATGCCTGTCTAATTCTTTTGCTTTGTTTTCTTATCTGTCTTCCCCCTTCTAGAGTATAAGCCTATTGTGAGCAGGGATTGTCTCGATTTGCTGCTGAATTGTACGGAGAAGCAGCGTGGCTCAGTGGAAAGAGCACGGGCTTTGGAGTCAGGGCTCATGAGTTCGAATCTCAGCTCTGCCACTTATCGGCTGTGTGACTGTGGGCAAGTCACTTAACTTCTCTGTGCCTCAGTTCCCTCATCTGTAAAATGGGGATTAAGACTGTGAGCCCCACGTGGGACAACCTGATTCCCCTGTGTTTACCCCAGCGCTTAGAACAGTGCTCGGCACATAGTAAGCGCTTAACAAATACCAACATTATTATTATTATTACTTTCCAAGCGCTTGTACAGTGCTCTGCACAGAGTAAGTGCTCAGTAAATACAATTGAACGAATGGATGAATGAACAGCTCCAGGAAATCTTCCTTGACTAACTCTCAACATCCCTATTCTCCCTCTTTACTGCCTCTCCCACCCATTTGAGTCCATAGGGGCTCTGCCATTTGTCTGCTGTTTGACTTTGGGCAAGTCACTTCACTTCTCTGGGTCTCAGTTACCTCATGTGGAAAATGGGGAGTAATAGTGTGAGCCCCATGTGGGACAGAGATTGGGTCCAACCTGATTAACTTGTATCTACCCCAGCTCTTGGCATATTGTAAACACTTAACAAGTACAATAATAATAATGATGTTATTTAAGTGCTTACTATGTGTTAAGCACTGTACTGAATGCTGAAGTAGCTACAAGGTAGTCAAGTCCCCCATGGGGCTCACAGTCTAAGTAGGAGGGAAAATAAGCATTGAATCCCCAGATGAAGGACTTGAGATGCAGAGAAGTTAAGTGACTTTCCCAAGGTCACACAGCAGACAAGCGGTGGAACCAGGTTTAGAATTCAGGTCCTCTGACTCCCAGGCTTGGGCTCAGCCCTCAGTTACCTCTAGCTACCTGTATTTTGTTTTAGTGTCTGTCTCCCCTGCTAGATGGTACATTTCTTGAGGGCAGGGAAGACAGACATTAAAATACATTTCCCCTCAAGGCTGTAAAATCACTGTGGGCAGGGAATGTTTTACCAACTCTGTTGCATCATTCAATAGTATTTATTGAGCACTTACTATGTGCAGAGCACTGTACTAAGCGCTTGGAATGTACAAATCGGTAACAGATAGAGACGGTCCCTGCCCTCTGACGGGCGCACGGTCTAATCGGGGGAGACGGACAGACGAGAACAATAGCAATAAATAGAATCAAGGGGATGAACATCTCATTAAAACAATAGCAAATAAATGGAATCAAGGTGATGTTCATTTCATTAGCAAAATAAATAGGGTGATGAAGATACATACAGTTGAGCGGACGAGTACGGTGCTGAGGGGATGGGATGGGAGAGGGGGAGGAGCAGAGGGAAATGGGGGGAAAAGAGTGTTTAGCGGCGGAGAGGTGAAGCGGCGGGGGGTGGGGGTAGAGGGAGTAGAGGGAAAAGGGGAGCTCAGTCTGGGAAGGCCTCTCGGAGGAGGTGAGCTTTAAGTATCGTTGTATCATTCTCTCCCAAGCACTTAGTACAGTCCCCTAGACACAGTAAGCACTGAGTAAATGCCATTAATTGATGGATGGATTGATTGATTGATTAAATTACAGCTGGGGGAAGCAGACAGAGCATCAGGTTATGCACATAAGTGCTGTGGAGGTGGAACAAATATCAAAGTGCTTAGAGCCATCAGACTCAAGTATATAAATGGTAGAGTTGGGAGGGAAAATAGGGTGGGGAGATAAGAGGTTAGTTAGGGAAGGCTGCCCGGAAGAGACATGCTTTCAGTAGAAGCTTCGAAGATGGGAAGAGCAGTTGATATCTGAATGCTTGCTGTACCTTGATCTCATCTATCTGTGGAGAAAGAGTGTGGCTTATTGGATACAGCATGGGCCTGGGAGTCAGAAGGACCTGGGTTCTAGTTCTGGATCTGCCAGGGGTCTGATATGTGACCTTGGGCAAATCACTTCCTCTGGGCCTTAGTTCCCTCATCAGTAAAATGAAGATAAGGAATGTGAGCCCCCATGGGGGACAGGGACTGATTAACTTGTAGCTACCCCAGTTTTTAGAACAGTGCACAGAGTTAGTGTTTTTGACAAGTACCATATTTATTAGAATCTATCTCGCTGTCGATCTCTCGCCCGTGTCCTGCCTCTGGCCTGGAGTGCCCTCCCTCTTCATATCCTGCAGATGATCAGTCTCCCCACCTCCAAAGCTTTATTGAAGGCACATCTCCTCCATGAGGCCTTCCCTGATTGAGCCCTCATTTCCTCTTCTCCCACTCTCTTCTGCATCACCCTAACTCTTGAATTCCCGGCTGTGCCACTTGTCAGCTGTGTGATTGTGGGCAAGTCATTTAACTTCTCTGTACCTCAGTTACCTCATCTGTAAAATGGGGATTGAAACGGTGACCCCTACATGGGACAACCTGATCACCCTGTATCTCCCCCAGCGCTTAGAACAGTGCTCTGCACATAGTAAGCGCTTAACAAATACCAACATTATTATTACTATTATCATTACCCTTTAGTCATCCCTCCTTCAGCCCCAAAGCACTCGAGTACATATCCATAATTTATGTATTTCTGTTAATGTCTGTCTCCCCCTCTAGACTGTAAGCTCGCTGTGGGCAGGGAATATGCCTACCAACTCTGTTGTATTGTACTCTCCCAGTACCTGTACTTGTACTCTCCCAAGTGCTCAATACATGCTCTGCTCATAGTATGTGCTCAGTAAATACGATCGATTGATTGGAATGTTGTTTTCTAGACTTGGTCTGTCAGAGTACACTTACTGCCCAACAGTAATAACAGTAGCCTGGTGTGGGCAGGGATTGTCTCCCTTTATTGCTGAATTATGCTTTCCAAGCACTTAGTACATTGCTCTGCACACAGTAAGTGCTCAATAAATTCGATTAAATGACTGAATAGTAACTGTGGTACTTCTTAGGTTCTTACTACATGCCAGGCCCTGTTCTAAGCACCGTGGGGCATACAAGCAAATCGGGTTGGACATCGTCCCTGTCCCATGTGGAGCTCACAATCTTAATCCCCATTTTATGGAGGAGGTCACTGAGGCCCAGAGAAGTGAAGTGACTCGTCCAAGGCCACCCAGAAGACGAGTGACAGAGTGGGATTAGAACTCAAATCCTTCCGATTCCCAGGCTGTCAGTAGTAAAAGATGAGGTCTGCACCTTTTCCCACTAGATAGAATGACCATCATTGTTATTATAGCCCCGAATAAGCATTTATGATGTATGAAGAACTGGGGTGGATAAAAGAAAATCAAATAGTAATAATAATAATAAGACGAAGAGTGGTATTTGTTAAGCACTCACTATGTGCCACGCACTGTTCTAAGTTCTGGGATAGATACAAGATTATCAGGTTGTCTCATGTGGGGCTCACAGTCTTAATCCCCATTTTATAGATGAGGTAACTGTGACACACAAAGGTGAAGTAACTTGCCCAAAGTCACACAGCTGACAAGTGGTGGAGAAGGGATTTGAACCCATGACCTCTGACTCCCAAGCCCAGGCTCTATTCACTATTCCATGTTGCTTCCCCACCGTCCTGCCTAGCATAGACAGTCTATCATTTCATCCGTCAGTGGTATCTATTAGCACCTCGGCCTCTGCCCTCCTTCCTCAGTCGCTGGACACCTCTGGGACTGAACGTGGAGCATTTTTTGGAGCATTCATTCATTCATTCAATCAATCGATCAATCAATTAATCAATCGTATTTATTGAGTGCTTTCTGTGTGCACAGCACTACGGAAGCAGTATACCAAAGTGGAAAAAGAACAGCTCTGGGAGTCATTTGACCTGGTTTCTCATCCCAGTTCTGCCACTTGGCTGCTAGATGACCTTGGGCACATCACTTAAGTTCTCTGTGTCAGTTTCCCCCCAAAACACTGCATCTGTAAAATGGCGATTTGAGCCCTGGGTCAGGCAGGGACTGTTTCGAATTGGTATTTGTTAAGCATTTATTATGTGCCGGACACTGTACTGAGCACTGGGCTCTATAGAAGCTAATCAGGTTGGACACAGTCCTTGTTCCACTTGGGGCTCACAGTCTTAATCTCCATTTTACAGATGAGGGAACTGAGGCTCACAGAAAAGTCTTGTCCAAGATTACACTATAGAGAAGTGGCAGAGTGAGGATTAGAACTCAGGTCTTCTGACTCCCAGACCCGTGCTCTATCCACCAGGCCATGCTGAGGCTGACCTGGTCATTTTGCATAGTAAGCGCTCAATAAATACTATTGAATGAATCTTCCTCAGTGCTCTGCAAATAGCACTTAGAAAATGTCAGTAAATGTCACTTGGGAGAGTATAATAAAACATTAAGCGGACATATTCCCTGCCCACAACAAGTTTACAGTCGAATAATTATAATGTAATTATTATTATTATTAATCATTATTCATTGATTATTATTCTAGCCCCTCCCCCAGTCAACCAGTACCTCCCAAAACACAGCATTCCCAGTGACATTTACTGAGACGCCTGTGCTGAGCACTTGAGAGAGTACAGCAGGAAACAAGATTCACAGCATCTGCCCTGACGACCGAGAGGAGTGGGAGAAGGAAGGAAGCGGGAGACGGGAAGGAAGGAGAGAAATAATAATTGCGGTCATTGTTAAGCCCCTCCTATGTGCCAAGCACTGTACTAAGCACTGGGCTGGATAGCAGGTAATTGAGTTTGACTCAGTCCCCGTCCCATAGAAGACTCGCGGTCTTAATCCCCATTTGAGAGCACGGGCTTGGGAGTCAGAGGTCATGGGTTCGAATCCCGGCTCTGCCACTTGTCAGCTGTGTGACTGTGGGCAAGTCACTTCACTTCTCTGGGCCTCAGTTACCTCATCTGGAAAGTGGGGATGAAGACTGTGAGCCTCATGTGGGACAACCTGATGACCCTGTATCTACCCCACCGGTTAGAACAGTGCTCTGTACATAGTAAGCGTTTAACAAATGCCAACATTCTTGATTCTATTTATTGCTATTGTTTTTGTCTGTCCGTCTCCCCCGATTAGACCGTAAGCCCATCAAAGGGCAGGAACTGTCTCTATCTGTTGCCGATTTGTACATTCCAAGCACTTAGTACAGTGCTCTGCACATAGTAAGTGCTCAATAAATACTATTGAATGAATGAATATCCCAGTGCTTAGAAGAGTGCTCGGCATATAGTAAGCACTTAACAAATACCACCATTATTATGATTATGTGCCAGGCACTGTACTGAGCACTGGGGCAAATAGAAGCAAATCGGGTTGGACACAGTCTCTGTCTCATGTGGGGCTCACAGTCTCAATTCCCATTTTAGAGATGAGGGAATGGAGGCCTGGAGAAGTGAAGTGACTTGCCCAAGGCCCCCAGCAGACAAGTAATGGAGCCGGGATTAGAACCCGTGACCTTTTGACGCCCAGGCCCGGGCTCTCTCCACTACGCCATACTGCTTCCCAAACGGACCCGGCCGGGGCGTGTGCCGGGGAAACCCGGTGGCCTAGTGGAAAGAGCCCGGGCCTGAGAGTCAGAAGAACCCGGGTTCTCAACCCGGTTCTGCCACTTGTCTGCTGAGTGGCCTTGGGCAAGTCACTTCTCCGTGTCTCAGTTCCTTCATCTGTCAAAGGGGGATCCCCATGGGGGATGGGGACTGTGTCCTAACTGATGAGGTTACGAAAGAGCACGGGCTTTGGAGTCAGAGGTCATGGGTTCGAAGCCCAGCTCCGCCACTTGTCAGCTGTGTGACTGTGGGCAAGTCGCTTAACTTCTCTGGGCCTCAGTTACCTCATCTGTAAAATGGGGATGAAGACTGTGAGCCCTACGTGGGACAACCTGATTCCCCTCTGTCTACCCCAGCGCTTAGAACAGTGCTCTGCACATAGTAAGCGCTTAACAAATACCAACATTATTATCTACCTCAGTGCTTGGTGCAATGCCTGGCACATAGTAAGTGCTTAACAAATACCAGTAACAACAACAACAACAAAAAGCTGGTCATCTCCCCGCCAACCAACTCATTCCTTCATTCAGCATGGCTCAGTGGAAAGAGCCCGGGCTTGGGAGTCGGAGGTCATGGGTTCTAAACCCGACTCCGCCGCTTGTCAGCTGTGTGACTTTGGGCATGTCACTTGACTTCTCTGGGCCTCAGTGACCTCATCTGTAAAATGGGAATGAAGACCGTGAACCCCTCATGGGACAACCTGATCACCTTGTATCCCCCCAGCGCTTAGAACAGTGCTTTGCACATAGCGCTTAACAAATGCATATTATTCATTCAATCGTATTTATTGAGCGCTGACTGTGTGCAGAGCATTGTACTGAACGCTTGGAACGTACAAAATCGCACACGGAGCTCTGAGTCACAACCAAACGGATGCACTTGGAGGGGAGTGTGTGTGCGCCTGTGTTTGAGGGCAGTGGGGGGGCGATGAGCCCCACGAAGGGCTCGCCAGATCGCCAAGCTGTCTTCCAACCCCAGGATGCAGAGAGGACTCCTGGGAAATCCAGCCAATTATCCTGCCTTCGCACTCGGCTCCAGTAGGACAATTGCCTTAATTAGGTCAGGCCTCCATCGAGATCCTCAAAAGATAAGATTCATTCCGTCCGCAGGGAGCCAAGAAGATGAAGCGCGTGGCAAAGAAATCCACAAAATGTGATTTCCAAAAGGACAGAGGTCGTTTGGACCCAGGAAATAAATCGGCTCTGGCTTTCACACCTTTAAAGTCTGCGTTACGGCTGGCTCGATTTCGGCGGTGGAAGAAGGCCGTATGCTTAAGAGTTTTCATAAGTGAAATCTAGGATCTGATCCGGTAGTTTTAATAGCAGGAACAGTAACATTTTAGAGAGTTTTCATAAGTGAAATCTAGAATCTGACCCGATAGCTTTAATAGCAGGAACATTTTAGAGAAGCAGCATGGCCTGGTGGATAGAGCATGGGCCTGGGAGTCAGAAGGTCCTAATCCCGGCTCCACCACTTGCTGCTGTGTGACCTTGGGCAGGTCACTTATCTCCTCATCTGGAAAATGGGGATGAAGACTGTGACCCCCATGTGGGACAGGGACTGGGTCCAATTCAATTATCTTGTATCTACCCCAGTGCTCAGAACAGTGCCTGGCACATGGTAAGCACTTAACAACCACCATAATTATTATTACTATTAGTAGCACTAGACGAAGTAGCTTCAGCATTCGTTGAGTCTCAAAAGATCAGTATTAGGTGAGTGCTTATAATGATAATAATAGTTGTGCTACTCTATTTTATTAATGATGTGTGTATAAATGTATGATTCTATTTATCTATTTTGATGGTACTGATGCCCGACTACTTGTTTTGTTTTATTTTGTTGTCTGTCTCCCCGCTTCTAGACTGTGAGCCTGTTGTTGGGTACGGATTGCCTCTATCTGTTGCCGAATTGTACTTTCCAAGCGCTTAGTACAGTGCTCAGCACACAGTAAGGGCTCAATGAATACGATTGAATGAATGAATGCTACTGATTTAAGCGTTTACACTGTGTCAAGCACTATACTCTCTTATGAATCGCCCTAATTTGCTCCCTTTATTCACCCCTCCTTTAGTCCTACAGAACTTATGTGTGTATCAGGTGGTATATTTAAATTAATATCTGCCTTCTAGACTGTAAGCTCGTTGTGGGCAGGGAATGTGCTTACCAACTCTGTTATTTCAGTCAGCCAGTCATTCGTATTTACTGAGAGCTTACTGTGTGCGGAGCACTGTACTGAGTGCTTGGGAGAGTATATTGTAACCATAAACAGACACATTCCCTGCCCATGACGAGCTCAAAGTCTAGAGTTGGAGACAGACATTAATATAAATAATAATAACGATGGCATTTGTTAAGCGCTTACTATATGCAAAGCACTGTTCTAAGCGGTGGGGGGGGATACAAGGTGATCAGGTTGTCCCACGTGGAGTTCCCAGTCTTCATCCCCATTTTACAGATGAGGGAACTGAGTCACACAGCTGACAAGTGGCGGAGCTGGAATTCGAACCCATGACTTCTGACTCCCAAGCCCGGGCTCTTTCCACTGAGCCACGCTGTTTCTCTTCATGACAGATAAGGACGTAAGTGCTGTGGGGCTGGGACGGGGGGAAGAATAAAGGGAGCAAGTTGGGGAGACGCAGAAGGGAGTGGGAAAAGAGGAAAGAAGGGCTCTGTTATTTTGTACTCTCCCAAGTGTCTAATAATAACAATAAACATGTTGGTATTTGTTAAGTGCTTACTATGTGCCAAACACTGTTCTAAGCACTGGGATAGATACAAGGTCATCAGGTTGTCCCACGTGGGGCTCCCGGTCTTCATCCCCATTTTCCAGATGAGGGAACTGAGGCACGGAGAAGTGAAGTGACTTGCCCACAGTCACACAGCTGACAAGCGGCGGAGCCAGGATTAGAACCCATGACCTCTGACTCCCAAGCCCGGGCTCTTTCCACTGAGCCATGCTGCTTCGCTCTGCACACAGTAAGCACTCAGTAAATACGACTGATTGATTGAAGTACAACTTAATGGTCTAGAGATAGTAGTCCGGAGGATGGGTTTTTTAACTCCAGAAATTCCAGAAGGGCATCTAGCTGGATATCACTCAAGAAGTTGAGAATTAAACTGGGCAGACCCGGTAGTCTACACTTTGCTGCATTTGTTTATCAAATGAAATAATAAATCTGAAATATTGAGAGCCCCCTGTAATCAGGGCCTTCTATTCAGCGCTAGGGAGAGCTTGACCGGGGGCAAGTCACTTAACTTCTCTGTGCCTCAGTTACCTCATCTGTAAAATGGGGATTAACTGTGAGCCTCACGTGGGACAACCTGATGACCCTGTATCTACCCCAGCGCTTAGAACAGTGCTCTGCACATAGTAAGCACTTAACAAATACCAACATTATTATTCCACTTAAACTGGGATCCCATACGGGACAGGGACTGTGTCCAACCTGATTATCTTGTAACTATTCCAGTGCTAAGTACAGTGCCTGGCACATAGTAAGCACTTAAACGCCATTGAAAAAGAGGATTTCCAAGTACGCGTGCACGAGATTTCCTAACTTCACCGTACAGATGGCTGATTTCTCCCCAGGGAAAGGCCCCCTGCTAATCTCTACGGTTGCTAGGATTTTAACCCTGGATTCATCTCAATTAGACGTAACCAATTTAGCTCAAACATTGTTAATGGCCCAGCAAAGCAGCTAGTTAGACTATTTACAGTTTCCCTTTTAATCCTCTTGGTCACACAAAGGGGAGGGAAAAAAATTTGCTCTCTCCCTGTGACGCAGGGACTGCACAGGAATTTGGATATCCGGGATCAGTAATCAAACAATCATATTGTAATAATAACAATAATAAGTAGTGGTGTGGTATTTGTTAAGCAGCAGGCCTGGGAGTCAGAAGGTCATGGGTTCTAATCCCTGCTCTGCCACTTGTCTGCTGTGTGACCTTGGGGATGTCACTCTACTTTTCTGAGTCTCAGTGACCTCATCTGTAAAATGGGGATCGAGAATGTGAGTCCCATGTAGGACAGGGACAGTGTCCAACATGATTTGCTTGTATCCACCCCAGTGCTTAGTAGAATGCGTGACACATAATAATAATAATAATAATAATGTTGGTATTTGTTAAGCGGCACTTACTATGTGCAGAGCACTGTCCTCAGCGCTGGGGTAGATACAGGGTAATCAGGTTGTCCCACGTGAGGCTCACAGATAAGCCCCATTTTACAGATGAGGTAACTGAGGCCCAGAGAAGTGAATTGACTTGTCCACAGTCACACAGTAAGTGGCTGAGCCTGGATTCGAACCCATGACCTCTGACTCCCAAGCCCGGGCTCTTTCCACTGAGTCACGCTGCATAGTAAGCGCTTAATAAATACCACTGTTCTTATTATTATCATCACTACTGAGGCATGGAGAAGTTAAGTGATTTGCTCAAGGTCACCCAGCAGACAAGTAGCATGGCCTAGTGGATAGAGCATGGGCCTGGGAGTCAGAAGGACTTGGGTTCTAATTCTAACTCCGCCACTTGTCTAATGCGTGATCTTGGGCAAGTCACTTCACTTCTGTGGGCCTCAGTGACCTCTTCTGTAAAACAGCAGTTAAGACTGTGAACCCCATGTGGGACAGGGACTGTGTCCAATCTGATGAACTTGTAATAATAATAATAATGTTGGTATTTGTTAAGCGCTTACTATGTGCAGAGCATTGTTCTAAGCGCTGGGGTAGACACAGGAAAATCAGGTTGTCCCACGTGGGGCTCACAGTCTTAATCCCCATTTTACAGATGAGGTAACTGAGGCCCAGAGAAGTGAAGTGACTTGCCCACAGTCACACAGCTGACAAGTGGCAGAACTGGGATTCGAACTCATTACCTCGGACTCCAAAGCCCGTGCTTTTTCCACTGAGCCACGCTGCTTCTCTATCCCAGGCTTTTGTACAATCCCCGGCACACAGTAAGTGTTAACAAATACCGTTAAAAAAAGAAAAAAATAAGAGGCAGAGCTGGGATTGGAAAGCAGATCCTCTGACTCCGAAGCCCTGGTTCTGTCCAAGCTGCTCTTTGATCAAACAATCATACTTATAATAATAATGATAAGGATGGTATTTGTTAAGTGCTTACTATATGCCAAGCACGGTTCTAAGCGCTAGGGGAGATACAAGGTAAGCAGGTTGTCCCACGTGGGGCTCCCGGTCTTCATCCCCATTTTACGATGAGGTAACTGAGGCCCAGAGAAGTTGAGTGACTTGCTCAAAGTCACACAGCTGTCAAGTGACGGAGCTGGGATTTGAACCCGTGACCTCTGATTTCCACTTTCCACTGAGCCACACTTGTCTTACTGTGGGTGGAGCACTGTATTAAGGGCTTGGAGAGTACAATACAGCAGGGTGGGTTCCCCATTTCATACTCTTTTCACCCAGGCATGTAGAAATGCTCAAGGAGAGGTGATGTGGAAGTCTTAGAATCTCCCCTCTAGGCAGAGAGGTTAAGAGTAAGGGCCTGGAATAATAATAATAATAATAATGTTGGTATTTGTTAAGCGCTTACTATGTGCAGAGCACTGTTCTAAGCGCTGGGGGAGATACAGGGTCTTCAGGTTGATACAGGTAGATACAGGGTAATCAGGACCTGGGATTAGAACCCATGACCTCTGACTCCCAAGCCCGGACTCTTTCCGCTGGGCCACGTGTTACAAGTTACACTATTCCAGTGCTAAGTACAGTGACTGGCATATAGTAAGCGCTTAAACGCCATTGAAAAAGAGGATTCCCAAGGACGCGTGCATGAGATTTCCGAACTTCACCGTCCAGAAGGTGTCTATCAGTTGTTATATTCAACTGATATATTCAATCGTATTCATTGAGCGCTGTGTGCAAAGCACTGTATTAAGTACAGTGCCCTGCACACAGTAAAGCGCTCAATAAATACGATTGAATGAATGAATGAATGAATAGGATCCATTGACAGAGAACCCTCAGTGACTGGAGAGTTTCTCAGAAGCTCTGGCTTTGCTTCTGGAGTGGCCCGATGGTGAATGAGGACGAGAAAACCGCAGAAAACCTATCGACTCTTAATGCATGGGCCTCCTGGAAGCCAGACTATAATATGGCTTAAAGCAACCCATGGAAAATAAGTGATTTTTTTTTCTTATTCCCCACGATTGGGGAAATTAAGAAGTTATTTTAGTAGAGAGATATCCCATTAACCGCCCCCTGCAGAAATCTACTTCCCAAACATCAGTCAGACACTAAACTGATGTGCTTGCTTTTCATCTCCCCAGTGTTGAGCAATGTACTTTGGCAAGTAGTGATCACTTAATAAGTACCAGAGCTATTAATTAATTCCTTCAGGACAGCGAGGCAATGTGGTCTAATGGAAAGAGCCTGGGAAGGGAGTCAGAGGTCATGGGTTCGACTCCCGGCTCTGCCACTTGTCAGCTGTGTGACTGTGGGCGAGTCACTTTACTTCTCTGTGCCTCAGTGACCTCATCTATAAAATGGGGATTAACTGTGAGCCTCACGTGGGACAACCTGATGACCCTGTATCTCCCCCAGCGCTTAGAACAGTGCTCTGCACATAGTAAGCGCTGAACAAATACCAACATTATTATTATTAAAGGGAGGCAACAGGACTTTGGGGAAGCAGGGTGGGCTAGTTGAAAGAGCGCGGACCTGGGAGTCAGAAGGCCATGGGTTCTAATCCCAGGTCCGCCACTTGTCTGCTGTATAACCTTAGGCAAGTCAGTTCACTTCTCAGGGCCTCAGTTACCTCATCTGTAAAATGGGGATGGAGGCTGCGATCCCCATGTGGGACAGGGACTGTGTCCAACTTGATTACCTTGTATTTACCCCAGTGCTTATAACAGTGCTTGACACATAGTAATAATGATAGTAATAATAATTCTGGTATTTAAGTGCTTACTTTGTGTCAAGCACTGTGCTGGTCAGTTGTGTGACCTTGGGCAAGTCACTTAACTTCTCTGTGCCTCAGTTACCTCATCTGTCAAATGGGGATTAAAACTGTGAGCCCCCACGTGGGACCACCTGATCACCTTGTATCCCCCAGCGATTAGAACAGTGCTTTGCACATAGTAAGTGCTTAACAAATACCACAGTTTATTTATTTATTTACTAAACGCCGGGGGGTACAAGCAGATCAGGTTGGACACGGTCCTTGTCCCATATGGGGATCACAGTCTCCATCCCCATTTCACAGATGAGGTAAATGAGGCCCAGAGAAGTGAACTGACTTGCCCAAGGTCACACAGCGGACAAGTGGTGGAGCCGGGATTAGAATCTATGACCCTCCGACTCCCAGGCCCGGGTTCTAGCCGCTACGTCATAGCACTTAAACACCATCGTAATGGAAAGATCTTGGAACGGGGAGGCAGCAAGGCCCTGGGGAAGAGGCGAGGGCTGGGAGGCAATATGGCCAAAGGGAAAGAGTTTGGGAGAGGGAGGCAGTGTGGCCTAGTGGAAAGAGCCTGGGAGAGGGAGGCGGTCTGGTCTAACGGAAATTCTTGGTACAGGGAGGCAGTGTGGCCCAGGGGAAGGAGCCGAGGACAGGGAGGCAGTGTGGACTAGCTTTTCCTTTTTCCCTCTGCTCCCTCTACCCCTCCCTTCACCTCTCCGCAGCTAAACCCTCTTCTCCCCCCTTTCCCTCTGCTCCTCCCCCTCTCCCGTCCCCTCCCCTCAGCACTGTCCTCCTCCGCTCGACTGTCTATATCTTCATCACCCTATTTATTTTGTTTAATGAGATGTACATCACCCTGATTCTATTTATTTGCCATTGTTTTTATGAGACGTTCTTCCCCTCGACTCTATTTATCGCCATTGTTCTCGTCTGCCCGTCTCCCCCCATTAGACCGGAAGCCCGTCAAAGGGCAGGGACCGTCTCTATCTGTTGCCGATTTGTCCATTCCAAGCGCTTAGTCCAGTGCTCTGCACATAGTAAGCGCTCAATAAATACTATTGAATGAATGAATAGCGGAGAGAGTCTGGGAGAAGGAGACAGTGTGGTCTAGCAGAAAGAGATTGGAACAGGGAAGCAGTCGGGTCTAATGGAAAGAACTTGGGAGAGGGAGGCAGTGTGGCCTAGTGGAAAGATCCTGAGATAGGGAGGCAGTGTGGCCTAATAATAATAATAATGTTGGTATTTGTTAAGCGCTTACTATGTGCAGAGCACCGTTCTAAGCGCTGGGGTAGACACAGGGGAATCAGGTTGTCCCACGTGGGGCTCACAGTCTTACTCCCCATTTTACAGATGAGGTAACTGAGGTGCAGAGAAGTGAAGTGACTTGCCCACAGTCACACAGCTGACAAGTGGCCGAGCTGGGATTCGAACCCATGACATCTGACTCCAAAGCCCGGGCTCTTTCCACTGAGCCATGCTGCTTCTCTGAGGCCTAGTGAAAGGAGCCTAGGTCAGGGAGGCAGTGTAGCCTACTGAAAAGAGCCTGGAACAGGGAGGCAGTGTGGCCTAGATCCTAATGCCAGCTCTGCCCTGAACAAGTCACTTGATCACCTGGCTTTCTGATTTCTTACCCACAAAATGAGATGACAATGGACACCCAAATAATAATAACGTTGGTATTTGTTAAGCGCTTACTACGTGCAGAGCACTGTTCTAAGTGCTGGGGTAGATACAGGGGTTGTCCCACGTGAGGCTCACAGTCTTCATCCCCATTTTACAGATGAGGGAACTGAGGCACCAAGAAGTGAAGTGACTTGCTCACAGTCACACAGCTGACAAGGGGCAGAGTCGGCATTCAAACCCATGACCCTGACTCCCAAGCCCGGGCTCTTTCCACTGAGCCAAGCTGCTTCTCTAAGCTTCTGACCTCTCTCTTGGCCTAGTGGAAAGAGCCTAGGACAGGGAGATGGTGTGGTCTAGACTCCGAGCTTCTCGTGAGTAGAAAAGGTCACTGTTTTTTGTTGTAGCGTACTTTCTCTAGAGCTCTGTACAGTGCTCTGCACACAGTAAGCGCTTAATAAATAAGACTGAATGAATGAATTATCTAACGGAAAAACGCTGGGACAGGGAGACAGCATGGCCTAGGTCCAAATGACAGGTCCGACACAGTGGTGTCCAGGACTGTGTCCGGAACGGAAGGATTGAGGGATACATTAACTCACATCTCCAAAGGCCTCCAGAGGGGAGAACCTACAGCTTGGAAAAACAGATAGGAGAGAGAAATTAACCAACGAACTAACCCACCGTTCACTCATTTATTCATTCAATTGTATTTATTGAGCACTTACTGCGCGCAGACCCCTGAGTAGTAATTATTAAGCGCCTACTTGGGATCTGTGTGGCTTAGTGGAAAGATTGCGAGCTTGGGAGGCAGAGGACGTGGGTTCTAATCCTGTCTCTGCCACTTGGCTGTTGTGTGACCTTGGACAAGCTACTTGACTTCTCTGTGCCTCAGTTACCTCACTTGGAAAATGGGGATTGACTGTGAGCCCCATGTGGGACAACCTGATTACCTTGTATCTACCCCAGCACTTAGAACAGTGCTTGGCACATAGTAGGCGCTTAACAAATACCACTATTATTATTATTACTTTATGCAGTTTCCTCTCAGGGTCACACCTGGAGAGTTACCAGACCTCTACCAGTCTCAACTTTCCACTAGACCATGCTGCTATATATGTAAGAATGAACGTTTCTAGACCGTAAGCTCGTTATGGGTGGGGAACTTGTCTGCCAACTCTGTTCTACTGTACTCTCCCAAGTGCTTAGTATAACGCTCGGCTCCTCCGCCGCCCACCTCCTCACCGTCCCCCGTTCTCGCCCATCCCGCCACCGACCCCGGGCCACGTCCTCCCGCGGTCCCGGAACGCCCTCCCTCCTCACCTCCGCTAAACTCATTCTCTTCGCCTCTTCAAAACCTTACTTAGAGCTCACCTCCTCCAAGAGGCCTTCCCACACTGAGCTTCCCCTTTTCCCTCTGCTTCCTCTGCTCCCCCTCTACCCCCCCTTCGCCTCCCCTCAGCTAAGCCCTCTTTTCCCCGCTTTCCCTCCGCTCCTCCCCCTCTCCCTTCCCCTCCCCTCAGCACTGTGCTCGTCTGCTCAACTGTATATATTTTTATTACCCTATTTATTTTGTTAATGAGATGTACATCCCCTTGATTCTATTTATTTGCTATTGCTTTAATGATATGTTCATCCCCTCGATTCTATTTATTGCTATTGTTTTTGTCTGTCCGTCTCCCCCGTTTAGACCATAAGCCCGTCAGTAGGCAGGGACTGTATCTGTTACCGATTTGTACATTCCAAGTGCTTAGTACAGTGCTGTGCACATAGTAAGCGCTCAATAAATACTAGTGAATGAATGAATGCTCTGCACACAATAAGTTCCCAGTAACTGGCAGTTGGGAGATGTAACTAGTCTCCGCCACTTGTCTGCTGCATGACCTTGGGCAAGTCACTTAACTTCTCTGGGCCTCAGTTCCCTCCAAAAATGGGGATTTAGACAGTGAGCCCCGTGTGAGACAGTGCCTGTGTCCAACCAGATTACCTCGAAACTACCCCAGTGCACAGAGTAAGCACTTAACAAATGCCATTATTATTATTATTATTGTTGACTAGGGGAAATGAGGAATTAGGGAAGGCCTCCTGGAGGAGATGGAAGGGCTTTGAAAATGGGGAGAGCGGTGTTGGCTGGTTGGGAAGCGGAGGTTTTGCAGACTGGAGGGATGGTGTGAACAAGAAGCCAGCAACAGTGGGAGAGAAAAGGAGGAGGTACAATAAGTAGGTTAACTCAACCAAATCTCTGGCTATCTGAGTCATCCCAGCTCCGCCACCTGTCAGCTGTGTGACTTTGGGCAAGTCACTTAACTTCACGGTGCCTCAGTTACCCCATCTGTAAAATGGGGAATAAGACTGTGAGCCTCACGTGGGACAACCTGATTAGCCTGCATAATAATGTTGGTATTTGTTAAGCGCTTACTATGTGCCGAGCACTGTTCTAAGCGCTGGGGTAGACACAGGGGAATCGGGTTGTGCCACGTGGGGCTCACAGTCTTACTCCCTATTTTACAGATGAGGTAGCCGAGGCACCGAGAAGTGAAGTGACTTGCCCGAAGTCACACAGCTGACAAGTGGCCGAGCCGGGATCTATCCCAGTGCTTAGAATTGCTCGGCACATAGTAGGCGCTTAACAAATACCAACATTATTATTATTACCTAAATATTACTTAAATATTTCCTGGAAAACAGCATGGCCTTATGGAAAGAGCCCGGGCCTGGGAGTCAGAAGGACCTGTGTTTCAATCCCGGCTCGGCCACCTGTCTGCTGTGTGACCTTGGGCGAGTCGCTTCACTTCTCTGGGCCTCAGCTACCTTTCGTTCATTTATTCATTCAGTCGTACTCACTGTGCACTTACTGTGAGTAGAGGACCATACTAAGCTCTTGGGAGAGTACAATATAACAATAAACGGAACATTATCTGTGAAATGGGCATTAAAGCTGTGAGGCCCGTGTGGGAAACAGACTGTGTCCAACCTGAATAACCTGTACCTACCCCAGTGCTTAGTACAGTGCCTGGCACGTAATAAGCACTTAAAAAATACCTTTACCAAAAAAACCCCTAATAATAATTATGGTATTTGTTGAGTTCTTACTTTGTGCCAGATAACACAGTCCCAGTCCCACATGGGGCTCACGGTCTTAATCCCCATTTTACAGATGAGGGAACTGAGGCCCAGAGAAGTGAAATGACTTACCCAGGGTCCACAGCAGACAAACGACCTTCAGACTCCTAGGTCTGGACACAATCCACTACACACTGCTGCTTACAGGACACCTACCTGCTGTCCTCAGCTCTCTGAGCCAAAGACATCTTGACAAATGGTCAAATCTACTCGGTCCCTTGTTTTCCTCGATCCGACTGGTTTAATTAAGAAAAGTACAAAGAGGCATTTGCAAAATTAGCCAGGCCCGCTCCTCTGGGTTAAAATAGAGCCAGTGAGTCATTGTACGGGGTTATTTTTAAGTGAACGTAACGCTGGCAAAGATCTCTCTGACAGCGGTAGCAATTAAAGTCTACCCACTAACTGAAAACCGCCTTGCCGAGCTCCAAACAAGCCCACGGTCTCCCGGCGGTTTCCATCCTAACCCGGACGGGCCTGAAGAAGTCAAACCTAGAGACGGGACTGGGAATGGGAATTACTAAGGGGAATAATAATAATAACTGTGGTATTTGTTAAGTGCTTACCTACGCGCTAGGCTCTACAGTAGAAGCAGCGTGGTTTAGCGGAAAGAGCCCGGGCCTGGGAGTCAGAGGTCATGGGTTCTAATCCCTCTTGTGCCACACGTCAGCTGCGTGACTTTGGGCAAGTCACTTAAGTTCTCTGGGCCTCAGTTCCCTCGTCTGATTCTATTTATTTGCTATTGTTTTAATGAGATGTTCATCCCCTTGATTCTGTTTATTGCTATTGTTTTTGTCTGCCTCTCTCCCCCGATTAGACCGTAAGCCCATCAAAGGGCAGGGACTGTCTCTATCTGTTACCGATTTGTACATTCCAAGCGCTTAATTCAGTGCTCTGCACATAGTAGGCACTCAATAAATATTATTGAATGAAAATGGGGATGAAGCCTGTGAGCCCTTCGTGGGACACTCTGTTTACCTTGTATCTACCCCAGCTCTTAGAACAGTGCTTTGCATATAGTAAGTGCTTAACAAATGCTATCATCATCATTATTATTATTATTATACAGGCAAATAGGTTCGGACAAAGTCCCTGTCCCACATGGAGTTCACAGTCTCATGAGAAGAAGGAAGAAGGAGTATAATGATACTATTTGTTAAGCGCTTACTATGTGCCAAGCAGTGTTCTAAGCTCTGAGTAGGTTGTCCCACTTGGGGCTCATGGTCTTAATCCACATTTTACAGATGAGGTAACTGAGGCCCACAGAAGTGAAGTGACTTGCCCAAAATCACACAGCTGACGAGTGGCAGAGCTGGGATTAGAAACCATGACCTCTGACTCCCAAGCCTGGGCTCTTACCACTGAGCCCCGCTGCTTTAGACACTAGTATAGTGTGTAGTATAAAGGCTAGTGCTTAAGTAGTAGGATAATAATAATAATAGTAATCATAAGGATAATAATAACTGGGATGTTGGTTAAGTGCTTACTATGTGCCAAACACTGTACTTAGCACTGGGATAGATATAAGAGAAGCATATAAGATATAAGAAGATATAAGAGATAAGATATAAGATATAAGAGAAGCAGCATGGCTCAGTGGAAAGAGCACGGGGTTAGGAATCAGAGGTCATGGGTTCTAATCCCGGGTCCGCCACCTGTCAGCTGTGTGACTTTGGCTAAGTCACTTCACTTCTCTGTGCCTCATCTGTAAAATGGGGATGAAGACTGTGAGCCTCACTTGGGACAACCTGATTACCCGGTATCTACCTCAGTGCTTAGAACAGTGCTCGGCACATAGCAAGCACTTAAATAGCAACACTATTATTATTATATAAGATCATCAGTTCCCACTTGGAGCTCATTTTCTAAGTAGGAGGGAGAACAGGTGTGGAATCCTCGTTTTACAGATCAGATCCCATCAGATACAATAATAATAATAATAATGTTGGTATTTGTTAAGCGCTTACTATGTGAAGAGCACTGTTCTAAGCGCTGGGGTAGATACAGGGTAAATCAGGTTGCCCCATGTGAGGCTCACAGTCTTCATCCCCATTTTACAGATGAGGGAACTGAGGCACAGAGAAGTGAAGTGACTTGCTCAGAGTCACACAGCTGACAGGTGGCAGAGCCGGGATTCGAACACATGACCTCTGACTCCCAAGCCCGGGCTCTTTCCGCTGGGCCACGCTGCTTCCGTTAAGCAGATTGCAGATTTACAACACTGCAATCAACTGACTAGATCCCCATTGGTTACCTAATCATCTAAGTGCCCTGGGTGGGACAGGGACTGTGTCCCATCTGATCAGCATGTATCTAGGAGGAGCAGTGTGCTATAATGATAATATTAATAATGATGATATTTGTTAAGCACTTACTATGTGCTAAGCACTGTTCTAAGTTCTGGGATAGATACAAGGTAATCAGGTTGTCTCAAGTGGGGCTCACAGTCTTAATCCTCATTTTCCAGATGAGGTAACTGAGGCACAGAGAAGTGAAGTGACTCGCCCAAAGTCACACAGCAGACAGGTGGCGGAGCTGGGATTCGAACCCATGAGTCAGAGGACTTGGGTTCTAATCCCTCTTCTGGATTTTGCTTGCTGTGCGGCCTTGAGCAAATCACTCGACTTCTTTGTGCCTCATTTTCCTCATCTGCAAAATGGGAATTCAATTTCTGTCTCCTAGCCCTTGGATTTTGAGCTCCATGAGGGACAGGAACTGTGTCCAACCAGATTATTTTATATCTACCCCAATGCAGTGCTTGATACATAATAAGTGCTTAAAAAATACCATTAGCAGCAGCAATTGATGGTAAATATCAGATACTGATGGTATTTGTTGAACTCCTACTGTTTTCAGAGCCCTGTACTAAGTGCTTGGAAGATTATACAAGTGAGTAGCAGAGAGAATGACTTTGCAAAATATAACTGATTGATTGCTCAAGTAGTAGTGGTATTTGCTGAGCGGTACGGCCTAATGGAAAGAACGGGGGCCTGGGTTCTAATCCCGACTTCACTGCTTACCTGCTGTATGGCCTTGAGCGAGTCACCTAACTGCTCAGTACCTCAGTCTCCTCATCTGCCAAATGAGGATTCAATAGCTGTTCTCTCTCCTTCTTAGCAACAGTTTTTCATCCAGCAATAAGACCTAATAATAATAGTAATAATAATAGCTGTGGTATGTGTTAAGCACTTACTCTGTGCCAATCACTATACTAAGCACTAGGGAAGATACAAGATGATCAGGTCCTGCACGGGGCTCACATTCTAAGTAGGAGGGACCGTAGGTATTGCTTTTCTAAACTATGAGCCTGTTGTGGGCAGGGATTGTCTGTATTTATTGCTGAATTGTACTTCCCAAGTGCTTAGTCCAGTGTTCTGCACACAGTAAGCGTTCAATAAATGCGATTGAATGAATGAATTCCCATTTTGCAGAGGAGGGAACTGAGGCAAAGAGAAGTGAAGCGACTTGCCAAACGTCACACAGCAGGTAAGTGGAGGAGTCAGGATTAGAACCCAGGTCCTCTTACTCCAGGCCCGCGGTATCTTCACTAGACTATGCTACAAAGACTGGAATTCTCCAAAAGTCATGAGTGCAAACAAAGACGAAAGAATCAACTGATTTGGATTGGTCTTAATCCAAATCCAAATCCAGGGAAGTAGCGTGGCTCAGTGGAAAGAGCAGGGGCTTGGGAGTCAGAGGTCATGGGTTCGAATCCCGGCTCCACCACCTGTCAGCTGTGTGACTGTGGGCAAATCACTTAACTTCTCTGTGCCTCAGTTACCTCATCTGCAAAATGGGGATTAAGACTGTGAGCCTGATAACCCTGTATCTATCCCAGTGCTTAGAACGGTGCTCTGCACATAATAAGCACTTAATAAATGCCAACGTTATCATCATTATTATTATTAATGGTCGCTGGAGCAGTAACGGTTTAAAAAACACATCGACAATCTGTTTAATTGACTGGAAGCCTTCACCATTAAATTGTCTTTCTCCGCAAAACAAGGTCTCTGAGCCGTTCTCTTAAATATATTTATT
This sequence comes from Ornithorhynchus anatinus, assembly GCF_004115215.2. Taxonomy (NCBI): domain Eukaryota; kingdom Metazoa; phylum Chordata; class Mammalia; order Monotremata; family Ornithorhynchidae; genus Ornithorhynchus; species Ornithorhynchus anatinus. The sequence goes on along the minus strand of NC_041731.1, from coordinate 132,355,852 downwards.
TCGGGACTTCCCGCCTTCTCTATTTCTGGATAGTAACTGCTCGCCTAGGATTGGACAAATCCTCTTTCCTGCCTGGGATCTAATAGATCACTGATCCTCTCCACCCAAAAAAGTAGCAATCTTAATAGTATTTATTAAGCACTCACTGTGCGTTGTCTGTCCGTCTCCCCCGATTAGACCGTGAGCCCGTCAAAGGGCAGGGACTGTCTCTATCTGTAACCGGTTTGTACATTCCAAGCGCTTAGTACAGTGCTCTGCACATAGTAAGCGCTCAATAAATACTATTGAATGAATGAATGTGTGTAGAGCACTGTTCTATGCTCTGGGAAAGATACGGAGGCGGGAATTAGACATGGTGCCTGGCCCTCAAGGGACTCACCAACAGAAAATATAAGGTGGGGACTGGTGACAGACACGGGCGTGGGAGTCAGAGGACCTGAGTTCTAATCCCGGCTCCTCCACTTGTCTGCTGTGTGACCTTGGGCCAGTCACTTCACTTCTCTGGGCCTCAGTTCCCTCATCTGTAAAATGGGGATAGAGACTGTGAGCCCCATGTGGGACAGGGACTGGGTCCAACCTGATTACCTTGTATGTATCCAAGTGCTTAGAACAGTGCTTGGTACCTAGTCAGTGCTTAACAAGTACAGTAATCATTACTGAAAGAGGAAATATATACACTGCTGGAAAGCAGTGTGGCCTACTGGATAGAGCACAGGCTCAGCATAGAAGGACCTGGGTTCTAATTCTGCTCTGTCACATGTCTGCTGTGTGACCTTGGGCAAGTCCCTTCACTTCTCTGGGCCTCAGTTACCTCATCTGTCAAATGGGGATTGCGACTGGGAGCCCCGCGTGAGTCGGGGACCGCGTCCAACCCGATTTGCTCATATCTACCCCAGCGCTTAGTAGAGTGCTTGGCACATAGTAAGCGCTTAACAAATACCACAGTTATTATTAGGAAGGATTAGGAGCCTAAAGGCATTTGATGAAGACATTTATTCAACATTCATTCTGTGACTAACACTGAGGTCTGTTTACTTGTTCTTGTTTTCTTGTCTGTTTCCCCCCTTTTAGACTGTGAGCCCTTTGTTGGGTAAGGATTGTCTCTATCTATTGCCGAAATATACTTTCCAACTGCTTGGTTCAGTGCTCTGCACACAGTAAGCTCTAAATAAATATGACTGCATGAATGAGGTGCCTATTCAATTATCACATTGGCCACATGTCCCTGTCCTAGCAGCGTGGCTCAGTAGAAAGAGCACGGGCTTGGGAGTCAGAGGTCATGGGTTCGAATCCTGGCTCTGCCACTTGTCAGCTGTGTGACTGTGGGCGAGTCACTTCACTTCTCTGTGCCTCAGTTCCGTCATCTGTATAATGGGGATTAAGACTGTGAGCCCCACGAGGGCCAACCTGATGACCCTGTATCTCCCCCAGCGCTTTGAACAGTGCTCTGCACATAGTAAGCGCTTAACAAATACCAACATTATTATTAAACAGAGATCAGAATGTAAGAGAGGGAGAATGGGTGTCTCATCCCCATTTCGTGGAAGAGGAATCTGAGGCCCAGGGATGTAAACCTCCGCTCCAAACAAAAACTCCTCACTCTAGGCTTCAAGGCTCTCCATCACCTTGCCCCTTCCTACCTCTCCTCCCTTCTTTCTTTCTCCCGCCCACCCCGCACGCTCCGCTCCTCCGCCGCCCACCTCCTCGCCGTCCCTCGGTCTCGCCCATCCCGCCGTCGACCCCCGGGCCGCGTCCTCCCGCGGTCCCGGAACGCCCTCCCTCCTCACCTCCGCCAAACTGATTCTCTTCCCCTCTTCGAAACCCTACTTAAAACTCACCTCCTCCGAGAGGCCTTCCCAGACTGAGCTCCTCTTCTCCCTCTACTCCCTCTACCACCCCCCCTTCACCTCTCCACAGCTTAACCCTCTTTTCCCTCCAATTCCCTCTGCTCCTCCCCCTCTCCCTTCCCATCCCTTCGGCACCGCACTCGTCCGCTCAACTGTATATATTTTCATTACCCTATTTGTTTTGTTAATGAAATGAACATCGCCTCGATTCTATTTAGTCGCCATCGTTTTTACGAGATGTTCTTCCCCTTGACTCTATTTATCGCCATCGTTCTCGTCTGTCCGTCTCCCCCGATTAGACCGTAAGCCTGTCAAACGGCAGGGACCGTCTCTATCTGTTGCCGACTTGTTCATTCCAAGCGCTTAGTACAGTGCTCTGCACATAGTAAGCGCTCAATAAATACTATTGAATGAATGAATAAAGTGACTTGTCCAAGGTCACCCACTAGGCCGATGGCATCATGACTAAATCCTGGATGTCCAGACTCCCAAGCCTGGGCTTTTCCCAGTAAGCTTTAGAAGACAGCCTGAACAGAAGGGAATAACAATAATAATAATAATGATAATAATGGCATTTGTTAAGCACTTACTCTGTGCCAGGCACTGTACAAAGCACTGGGGTAGATCCAAGCAAATCAAGTTGGACACAGTCCCTGTCCCACATGGAGCTCACAGTCTTTATCCCCATTTTATAGATGAGGGAACTGAGGCCCAGAGAAGTGAAGTGATTTTCCCAAAGTCACACAACAGACAAGTGGTGGAGCCAGGATTAGAATCCATAACCTTTTGACTCCGCTACGTCATGCTGCATCTACAGAAGGGAAGTTGCGGAAAGGCAGGCCTCCCCACAGGACTCTCCACTTGCATTAATCTAAGTGGAAACGCACTGGAGCACTGATGAAGAGAGTTTCCCATTTCCCACCGGCCCTGAAAAACCTAAATCAGTGCCGAGTGATAGTCGATCAATCAATCTATCAATCAATCATGTGTACTGGGCATTTACTGTGTGCAGAGCACTCTACTAAGTGCTTGGGAGAGGACTTACCCCCTCTTACCTTACCTTGTTACTCGCCTACTCCAACCCAGCCCACACACTTGACTCCTCTAATGCCAACCTTCTCACTGTCCCTCCATCTCATCTATCTCACCACCATCCTCTCGGCTACGTCCTGCCTCTGTCCTGAACGCCCTCCCACCTCATATCCGACAGACAATGACTCTCCCCACCTTCAAAGGCTTATTGAAGGCCCATCTCCTCCAAGAGGCTTTCCCCTACTTAGTCTTCATTTCCTCTTCTCCCACTCCCTTCTATCAATCTATGGTATTCATTGAGGGCTTACTATGGCCAGAACACTGTACTAACCACTTATGTATCACCCTCACACCTGTATTTGCTCCCTTTATTCGCTTCTCCCTCGACCCCACAGCACGTATGTATCCATAATCGTTCATGTTTTTGCTTTCACTCCCTCTAATAATAATAATAGTGTATTTGGTAAGCACTTACTATGTGCCAGGCAGTGTATTAAGTGCTGTTCTGGGTACAAGACATCTCTATTTGAATGTTCTCCCATCACCTCAAACTTAACATGTTCAAAACAGAACTCCTTATCTTCCCACCCAAACCCTGCCCTCCCCCTGACTTTCCCATCACTGTAGACAGCATCTTCCTATCTCACAAGCTCGTAACCTTGGCGTTATCCTTGACTCCTCTCTGTAATTCGACCCACATATTCTCTCTTCATTGCTGAACTGTACTTTCCAAGCGCTTAGTACAGTGTTCTGCAAACAGTATGGGCTCAATAAATACGATTGAATGAATGAATGAATGAATATGCAATCCATCAAAAAATCCTGTTGGTCCCTCCTTCACAAAATCTCTAAAAACTACCCTCTCCTCTCCATCCAAACTGGTATCACATTAATGCATTCACTCATCCTATCCCACCTGGATGACTTCATCAGCCTCCTAGCTGACCTCCCGGCCTCCTGTCTCTCCCCACTCCAGTTCAAACTTCACTCTGCTGTGCAGATCATTTGTCCAAAAAAAGTTGAGGACATGTCACCCTCCTCTTCAAAAATCTCCAGTGGTTGCCCATCCAACTCTTTAGCAAACAAAAACTTGGCTTCCAAGCTGTCCATCCGCTTGCCCCTTCCTACCTCACCTCCTTTCTCTCCTTCTCCATCCCAGCCCATACACTCCGCTCTTCTAGGGCTAACCTTCTCACTGGGCCTCCATCTTGCCTATCTCGACACCGAACCCTACCCCACATCCTGCCTCTGGCCTGAAACGCCCTCCCTCCTCAAATCCAAAAGTCAATGACTCTCCCCTCTTCAAAGCCTTACTGAAGACCCATCTCCTCCAAGAGGCCTTCCCGGACTAAGCCCCACTTTTCCTCTTCTCCCACTCCCTTCTGCGTCGCCAGACTTGCTCCCTTTATTCATCCCTCCCTCCAGCCCCACACCACTTACGTTCATATCTGCAATTTTATTTACTTGTATTGCTGTCTGTCTCACCCCTTCTAGACTGTAAGCTCATTGTGGGCAGGATATGCCACTATTTATGGTTGTATAGTACTTTCCCAAGTGCTTAATAGTGTATTAATTCATTCAAGCAAATAGGGTTGGACATAGTCCCTGTCCCATTGGGGTTCAAAGTGTCAATCCCCATTTTACAGATGACTAGTAATAATGTTGGCATTTGTTAAGCGCTTACTATGTGCAGAGCACTGTTCGAAGCGCTGGGGGAGATACAGGGTCATCAGGTTGTCCCACGTGAGGCTCATAGTTAATCCCCATTTTACAGATGAGGGAACTGAGGCCCAGAGGAGTGAAGTGACTTGTCCACAGTCACACAGCTGACAAGTGGCAGAGCCGGGATTCAAACCCATGACCTCTGACTCCCAAGCCCAGGCTCTTTCCATTAAGCCACGCTGCTTCTAAGCTAGACTCTAAACTCTAAACTATAAGCCCCGGTGGGCAAGGAACACATCTACCAGCCCTGTTTTGCGGTGCTTGGTACATAGTAAGCGCTTAAGAAATACCATCATCATTACTTTCCCAGGTTCTTAGCACAGTGCTCTGCACATAGTAAGCGCTTACCAAATACGATCGATTGATTACAGTGTAACGGATTCGGCAGACACGTCCCCCATCCATGACGAGCTTACAGTCTAGAATGCTCTTCTACAGTGTAGTTAACACCACGGTCCTGGAGTAGGGTGGGATTTTTATCACCAATCACTAGCAACGACTTCAACCCAGACGATCCATCTTCCTCTTCACCAATCCCCGACTAATCGACGGACTTTCCTGTTCACTGCCCAAATGGCGCTGTGCTAAATAGAGCCAAGGTTTCCCCAGCTTAAAAGAGCTAAATCATTAATCATCCCCTACTACCGACAGTCATATTTTAGGGCAGTATTAATCACAGCTCCGTTCTATTTCTCTAATTTTTTAAGGACTTAAATTTTGGTTTCCGTTGGCTTACTGTGTTCCGTTTCAGTGGCAGGGAATATCCGCTAAGAGGGGGAAGGGCACAGGTCTGGGAGTCAGAGACCTGCGTTCATTCATTCATTCGATCATATTTATGGAGTGCTTACTGTGTGCAGAGCACTGTACTAAGCGCTTGAGAAAGTACATTTTAGCAACAAAGAGAGACAATCCCTGCCCCCAACGGGCTCACAGTCTAGAATGGGGAAGACAGACATCAAAAGAAGTAAACAGGCATCGGTAGCATCATTATAAATAAATAGAATTATAGATCTATACATATCATTAATAAAAACTAAATAGAATTATAAGTATAACTAAGAGAAGCAGTGTGACTTACTGGAAAGAGAACATGCTTGGGAGTCAGAGGTCGTGGGTTCTAATCCCAGTTCCACCACTTGTTAGCTGTGTGACTTTGGGCAAGTCACTTAACTTCTCTGTGCCTCAGTTACCTCATCTGAAAAATGGGGGTGAAGACTGTGAGTCCAATGTGGGACAACCAATTATCTTGTATCTACCCCAGTGCTTAGAACAGTGCTTGGCACATAGTAGGCGCTTAACAAATGCCATTATTATTATTATTATGTACATATATACAGAAATGCTGTGGGGAGGGGGGTAGAGCAAAGGGAGCAAGTCGGGGTGATGGGGAGGGGAGGGAGAGCTGAGGGAAAGGGGGGTTTAGTCTGGGAAGGCCTCCTGGAGGAGATGAGCTTTCAGTAGGGCTTTGAAGGAGGGAAGTGTGCTAGTCTGGCAGATCTGTTTCTGGTCTTCAGGGTGACCTTCGGTGAGTCACTTAACCTCTCTAGGCCCAAGTGCTTAGTACAGTGTTCTGCACATAGTAAGCTCTCAATAAATACAATTTTTTGATTGATCTAAGACCTCATCTGTAAAATGGGGATAATATCCTTGCTCTCTCTCCCAGGGTGAGTGTCCCATGAATAATAATAATGATTATGGTACTTAAGAGCTTATTATATGACAAGCATTGAGGTAGATACAAATTAATCAGGTTGGACACGGTCCCTGTCCCACATGGGGCTCACAGTCTTAATCCCCATTATATATATGAGGGAACTGAAGCCCAGAAAAGTGAAGTGACTTGCCCAAGGTCACACAGTAGACACAGAAGCAGTATGGCTTAATGGATAGAGGACAGGCCTGGGAGTCAGCAGGTCATGGGTTCTAATTCCGACTCCCCCACTTCTCTGATGTGCTACCTGGGACAGGTCACCTTGCTTCCCTGTACTTCTGTGACCTTATCTGTAAAATGGGGATCGAGACTGCGAGCCCCACATGGGACAGGGGCTGTGTCTAAATCGATTTGCTTGTATCTACCCCAGCGCAGTGCCTGGCACGCAGTAAACATTTAAGAAATACTATTATTATTATTATTATTATCACTAGTATTTGGCAGAGCCGGGGTTAGAACCCAGGTCCTTCTGATTCCCAGGCCCTGTCTATGCTTCAGTGGGCTCACCCCTACCCTCTCTGCCCCAGCCCTGGATGCCCCCTGCCCAATATCCAGGCAGTTCCAAGGCCACGGATGCCACAGGAAGAAGCAATCAGTAGAGGAAGAAGCTACAATTTGCCTGTCCGGTCTTGACGGCGGCTTTTCCTCACGGATGACGATCAAGCTGAACTCTCGGCGGGGGTCACGGGGGTTGCCAGCGGACCGAGTCACGGGATCCGGGGAGAGCCATTCTGGCCCCTCCATCTGCTGTCTGCCTCCCTCCCAAAACTGGGGCGCTGATTCAGGAACCCCACGTCGTGCCATGGGTCGGCAGGATTAATCAGCTTCCCCATATGTCTCTTGTCTGACGCTACTCCTCGCTCAAGGGCGTCTCGACTGGAGTGTTCATTTCCAGCATCTCCGGAATCTCATTCCATTTATCTGCTTGCTAATTGGGGCGTCGCTGAGCACAGGGAGATTCTTCCTCTCAACAATGCCTAGAGGGTTGGTTAAGAGTGCTCGATGGAATTTCTAGAGGAACAGAAAAGTTGCCCGGAAGGCCCGAATCTCTGACCTGTTATTTTTGCGCTTGGTAAGTGGTAATCTGTCCGACTGGGTAATAATAATAGTAATAATGATGATGTTGGTATCTGTTAAGCACTTACTATGTACCATGAACTGTACTAAGTGCTGGGATCGATACAAGCCAATCGGGTTGGACGTGATTTCTGTCCAACACGGGGCTCACAGTCACGATCCACATTTGGCAAGTGAAGCCGCCGAGGCCCAGGGAAGTGAATGATTTAGCCAAAGTCACCTAGAAGACAAGTGGCAGAGCTGGGATTAGATACAAGATCTTTCTAACTCACAGGCCTGTGCTCTATCCATTAGGGTATGCTGTTTCCAAGAGGGTAGACACTCCCCCCAGTAACCCCCATCAGATGCTATATCTCCGGACATCCATGTTCAACAGATTCAAAATCTGTTTTTCCTCCTTTTTGCCCTCCTCCTGGTGCCTAGAATAGGGACAGAAACTTTGCTGCAAAGCCAAATTAAAACCTACCCAACTTTCTCCCACTGTAATTTTTCCATCTTAAAAGTCAGCTAAGATTTGAACAAGAACCACAAGAAGAGCCAATCGATCAATCAATAATACACATTCAGCACCTACTGGATGCAGAGCACTGTAATAAGCACTCAGCAGAGCCTAATAGGTTTGCCTAATAGCCTAATAGGATCTCTGTCCTCAAGGGACTTGTGATTTTCTGTGTGGAAAGTGCTCTACTTAGTGCTTGGGCGAATATAATAGAATATAATAGACATAGTATAATATAGGAGCTTACAGTCTACTGTATGGGAGAGCACTGGACTCATAGCTGTAGAGAGTTAGCAAACACCATCCCTGCCTTCAAAGAACTTACGATCTTGTGGAGGTTAAAGACACAAAAATGATGGACAGGTAGGAAAAATCAAAAAAGTACAGCTGTGTACGTGTATTCGTGCTCAAGTAAATGAGTATCAAGAAATCCTAATTGTCTTCTGTGCTCTCTACTGCAACAGGCAACAGCATGGTTTAGGGGAAAGAATACGGATCTGGGAGCTGGAGGATCCATGTTCTAATCCCAACTCTGCCAATCACTTGCTGAGTGACCTTAGCCAAGTTGCTTCACTTCTCTGAGCCTCAGTATCCCTAATTGAAAATGGGGATCCGTTGCCTGTTCCCCCTCCTCTGTAGATTGCGAGCCCCATGCGGACTAGGGTCTGTGTCCAAATGGATTAACTCATACTGACCCCGCCGCTTAGCACATGGTAAGTGTTTAACAAAAACCAGAATCATCATCATAATATTCAGTTGCGGGAAGCAACCTTGCAAAGAGCATAGGTCAGGGAGTCCGAAGACATGGGTTCTAGCTCTGACTCCAATCCTGTGTGTGACTCTAGGCAAGTCCTTTAACCTCTCTGGGCCTCGTTTTCCTCAGCTGTCAAACGAGGTAATAATAGTAATAATTGTGTTATTTGTTAAGCGATATGTGCCAGGCACCGTATTAAGCACTGGAGTGGATACAAGCTAATCAGGTTGGACACAGTCCCTGTCCCACATGGGGCCTAGAGTTCAATCCCCACTTTCCAGATGAGGTAACTGAAGCCCAGAGAAGTGAAGTGGCTTGCCCAAGGTCACACAACAGAAGAGTGGAAGAGCCAAGATTAGAACCCATGATCTTGTGACTGCGAGGCCCGTTCTCTATCCACTACCCCACGATACCTGCTCTTCTCGACCTCACATGGATGCTTTGAGAGAAAAATGACTTCATGGAGGCATAAACCTTTGGAAAAATGAAAGCGCTTAACAAATCCAAGGTATCTTTATCACCTCGATCGACTTTTATTCCCACAGCTTTGTCTCGGATGAAGCGGAAGAGGATTTTTACAACAAAAAGTGCTCATTTCCCTTCTTTTAACTGTGGCTGTTTGAGTCATCGGCAGGCCTTTTTTCTTTTTGGAAATTCGCTTTTGAATCATCCTTCTTCCTCATTAGTCCGGGGTGGGTCTGACATTTAGCTTGGCATTTAGAGGGAGGTGGGAAGGGCAGACTGAGGAGCCCCAGAGGGCTCAGGGTCCGGGATGTGGGATGTCTCCACTTTCTGCCCTGCAAAGAGAGTTTGGAGCACTCCCTGCCCACAAGGGACTTACAAACAAGATGGGGAGACAGACTTTAATGGAAATAAATGAATGTCAGAAAAGGACATAAGTGGTGTGGGGCTGGGAAGGGGGATGAAACAAGGGAGTAAGTCAGGGCGATGCAAGCCAGTGGTTGCCTATCAACCTCCGCTCCAAACAAAAACTCCTCACTCTAGGTTTCAAGGCTCTACATCACCTTGCCCCTTCCTACCTCTCCTCCCTTCTCTCTTTCTACCGCCCACCCCGCACGCTCCGCTCCTCCGCCGCCCACCTCCTCACCGTCCCCCGGTCTCGCCCGTCCCGCCGTCGACCCCCGGGTCGCGTCCTCCCGCGGTCCCGGAACGCCCTCCCTCCTCACCTCCGCCAAACTGATTCTCTTCCCCTCTTCAAGACCCTACTTAAAACTCACCTCCTCCGAGAAGCCTTCCCAGACTGAGCTCCTCTTCTCCCTCTACTCCCTCTACCACCCCCCCTTCACCTCTCCGCAGCTAAACCCTCTTTTCCCCCTTTCCCTCTGCTCCTCCCCCTCTCCCTTCCCATCCCCTCAGCACCGTACTCGTCCGCTCGACTGTATATATTTCCATTACCCTATTTGTTTTGTTAATGAAATGTACATCACCTCGATTCTATTTAGTCACCATCGGTTTTTACGAGATGTTCTTCCCCTCGACTCTATCTATCGCCATTGTTCTCGTCTGTCCGTCTCCCCCGATTAGAATGTAAGCCCGGCAAAGGGCAGGGACCGTCTCTATCTGTTGCCGACTTGTTCATTCCAAACGCTTAGTCCAGTGCTCTGCACATAGTAAGCGCTCAATAAATACTATTGAATGAATGAATGAATGAGTGGGAGAAAAAGAGAGGAGGGTTTAGTCAGGGAAGGCCTCTCGGAGGAGATGGGCCTTCAATAATGCTTTGAAATAAGACTTACCTTATTAGAAATGGTATTATAAACAGAGAAGCAGTGTGGCTCAGTGGAAAGAGCTTTGGGAGTGGCTTGGGAGTCAGAGGTCATGGGTTCGAATCCCAGCTCAACCACTTGTCAGCTGTGTGACTGTGCGCAAGTCACTTAACTTCTCTTTGCCTCAGTTACCTCATCTGTAAAATGGGGATTAAGACTGCGAGCCTCCCACAGGACAACCTGATTACTCTGTATCTATCCCAGAGCTTAGAACAGTGCTCTGCACATAGTAAGCCCTTAACAAATACCAACATTATCATTATTATCATAAACACGTTGTGGGCAGGTAACGAGTCTACCAACTCTACTGTATAATATTCTTCCTAGAATTTAGTACAGTTTGACTGACTGTACTATCCTAGGGGCTTAGTACAGTACTCTATGCGTTGTGTCACCGAATGACTGTGTTACTTTAAGCAAGTCCCTTAACTTCTCTGAGCCTCCTTTTCCCACTGATAATTATGATAATGTTATTTATCCAGTGTTTACTCTGTTTCAAGCATTGTTCCTAGTGGGGAATAGCTACAAGATGATCTAATCAGAGCACAGTCCCTGTCCCACGTAGGGCTCATAGTCTAAGGAGGAGAGAGGATAGGTTTTCCCATTAAATTGTAAGATCCTTGAGGGTAGGGATCTGCTCTGTCTCATACTGAACCCTCTCAAAAGCTTAGTACAGGGCTCTGCACAAGATAAACCCTCAATAAATGCCACTAATAGACTGATATTTCATTTCCACTTCACATTAATTCACAGAGAGGTTAGGTGGCTGACCCAAGGTCACACAGCAAGCCAGAGCTGGGTTTACAGACCCAGCCTCGTGCTCGTTCAATCAATCAATCAATGATATTGGAGAAACAGCATGGTGTAGTGGGTAGGGCACGGGCCTGGGAGTCAGAAGGTCAGGGGTTCTAATCCCGGATCTGCCACTTTTCTGCTGTGTGTCCTTGAGCAAGTCACTTCACTTCTCTGTGCCTCAGTTACCTCATCTGGAAAATGTGGATTGAGAGAGCGAGCCCCATATGGGAGAGAGACCACGTCCAACCCGATTTGCTTGTATCCACCCTGATGCTTAGTACAGTGACTAGCACATAGTAAGCACTTAAATATCGTTATCATTATTTATTGAGTACTTACCATGTGAAAAGCATTGTATTAAGCACCTTGAGAAGCAGCGTGGCTTAGTGGAAAGAGCACAGGCTTGGGAGCCAGAAGTTGTGGGTTCTTATCCCAGCTCCTCCACTTGTCAGCTCTGTGACCTTAGGCAAGTCACTTAACTTCTCTGTGCCTGTTATCTCATCTGTAAAATAGGGATGAAGACTCTGAGTCCAGTGTGGGCCAACAAATTTCCTTGTATCTACCCCAGCGCTTACAGCAGTGATTGGCACATAGTCAGCGCTTAACAAATGCCATTATTATTATTATTCTTAACTTCACTGTGTCTTAGTTACCTCATCTGTAAAATGGGGATGAAGACTGTGACCCTTATATGGGACAACCTGATCACCTTGTATCTACCCCAGCGCTTAGACCAGTGCTTGACACATAGTAAGTGCTTAACAAATATATTAAATTAAGCACCTGGGAGCCAACGATACAACAGGGTTGGCAGAGACTTCTCCTGCCCACAAGGAGTTTACAATCTTCAGGAGAAGCTCAGAGTCTAGAGAGGAGTTTAAATGCTCATAAATGACACGGGTTCTGCAAATTTTGTTACTTTAGCTATTGGAAAATTACTCCTGTACACTCAATTCCAATGCAAAAAGGTATTCTTTCACTTTTTGGTAAATCTTTGCTTCCCAAAAATATGTTTTTGTTTGTTTTTTTCCTGATTCTCACCTGCAGGTTTTCAGTCCCACACTGATTAGAAATTGACCTGAGCCAAATGAAGTAACTTTGTCATAGTTTATATGTCCGGCAGTCCAAAAAAAAAAGTAAACCCAACAACAAATGAGAAATCTAATTTAGTTGCCTGACAACAAGAAAATAAAAATAAAAATAATCCTTGAGGCTGTGAGAATGTAACTACCAAAATGAAATGGTGCTCAGAAATGAAGCCTGGTCCAAAAAAATAATAATGTTGGTATTTGTTAAGGCTTACTATGTGCAGACCACCGTTCTAAGCACTGGGGTAGATACAGGGTAATCAAGTTGTCCCACGTGAGGCTCACGGTCTTAATCCCCATTTTACAGATGAGGTAACTGAGGCACAGAGAAGCTAAGTGACTTGCCCACAGTCACACAGCTGACAAGTGGCAGAGCCGGCATTCAAACCCATGACCTCTGACTCTCAAGACCGGGCTCTTACCACTGAGCCATGCTGCTTCTCTGCTTAATCTGTCGAAAGATATGTTAAAATACAAGGGCCAGGGCATGTATTATAGGTAATCTGGGGAAATAAAGAAGCGAGAAAAGAGTTTATATAGATGAGAAACAGGATGGTCTAGTTAAAAGAGCACGGGCTTGGGAGTCGGAGGACCTGAGTTCTAATTCTGGCTCTGTCAACTGCCTGCTGTGTGGCCCTGGGCAAGTCACAGCTTCTCTGTGCCTCATTTTCCTCAACCCGTAAATGGAGATTCAAAACCTGTTCTCCCTCCTACTTAGGCAGTGAGCCCTTTGCGGGACAGGGACTGTGTCCGACCTGATTCAACGGTGTCTACCCCAGCGATGAGAACAGTGCATGACACAAAGTAAGCGCTTAACAAACACCATAATAGTAGTGTCAACCTCACTCCAATAAGTGACTGCTGTAGAGCACCTTTGGTGGTTTCAAAACTGGTTTGATGTCTTGTTTTTGTTTTGTTTTGCTCTGCTGTCTGTCTCTTCCGTTTAGACTGTGAGCCCGTCATTGGGCAGGGATGGTCTCGATCTGTTGCCGAATTGTATATTCCACGTCCTCCCGCGGTCCCGGAACGCCCTCCCTCCTCACCTCCGCCAAACTAATTCTCTTCCCCTCTTCAAAACCCAACTGACAGCTCACCTCCTCCAAGAGGCCTTCCCACACTGAGCTCCCCTTTTTCCTCTTCTCTCTCTACCCCCCCTTTCACCTCTCCGCAGCTAAACCCTCTTCTCCCCGCTTTCCCTCTGCTCCTCCCCCTCTCCCGTCCCCTCCCCTCAGCACTGTACTCGTCCGCTCATCTGTATATATCTTCATCACCCTATTTATTTTGTTAATGAGATGTACATCACCCTGATTCTATTTATCTGCTATTGTTTTAATGAGATGCTCTTCCCCTCGAGTCTATTTACTGCCATTGTTCTTGCCTGTCCGTCTCCCCCGATTAGACCGTAAGCCCGTCAAAGGGCAGGGACCGTCTCTATCTGTTACCGATTGGTACATTCCAAGCGCTTAGTACAGTGCTCTGCACCTAGTAAGCACTCAATCAATACTGTTGAATGTATGAATGGTTTATCCTGAAGCTTCACTAGGGCAGGGAGAGGGCAGGGGAAGCAGCATGGCCTAGAGGATAGATCACGGGCTTGGGAGTCAGAAGGTCATGGGTTCTAATTCCGACTCTGCCGCTCGTCTGCTGTGTGACCTTGGGCAAGTCACTTTGCTTCTCTGGGCCTCAGTTCCCTCACCTGTAAAATGGGGATTGAGACTGTGAGCCCCACGTGGGACAGGGACTGTGTTCAACCTGATTTGTCTGTATCCACCCCAGTGCTTAGAACAGTGGCTGGCACATAGTAAGCACTTAACAAATACCATAATCATTATTATTATTAGGCGGGAGGAAAGATAGGTAAGCTCCTTAATAATAATGATGATGATGGTACTTGTTAAGCACTTACTATGTGCCAACCACTGTTTTAAGCACTGAGGTAGACACAAGATAATCGGGTTGTGCCATGGGTCTCACAGTCTTAATCCCCATTTTACAGATGAGGTAACTGAGGCACAGAGAAGCGAAATGGCTTGTCCAAGGTCATAGAGCAGACAAGTGGCGGAGCCGGGATTAGAACCCAAGACCTCTGACTCCCAATCTCCGACTTTTTCCACTAAGCCACACTACTTCTCTAGACTGTAAGCTCCTTTTGGACAGGGAATGTGTCTCCTAATTCCATTGCATCAGAATCATTCAAGTGGTTAGTACAGTCGTCTGCATAGAGTAAGCGCTCCTTAAATATGACTGATTCATCCCAAGAACTTAGTACAGTGTTCTGTACTCAGCAGTCTCAATCAGCAGCATTCTCAGTCCACCAGTCAATCGTAATTATCGAGTGCTTACTGTGTGCAGAGCACTGTACAAAACGCTTGGTAGAGTACATTGTAACAGTAAACGGACACATTCCCTGCCCACAACGAGCCTACAGGCTACAGGGGGAGACATTCATTCAATAGTATTTATTGAGTGCTTACTATGTGCAGAGCACTCTACTAAGATCTTGAAATACAGACTTTAATATAAATAAATTACAGATATGTACATAAATGGTGTGGGGCTGGGGGGGGGAGGGGGGATGAAAAAAGGGAGCGAGTCAGGGAGATGTAGAAGGGAGTGGGAGAAGAGGAAAGGAGGTGCAGTCAGGGAAGGCTTCTTGGAGGAGATGGGCTTTGAAGGCGGGGAAGGTAATGGTCTGTCGGTTATGAGGAGGGAGGGCGTTCTGTCCAGAGGTAATAATAATAATAATGTTGGTATTTGTTAAGCGCTTACTATGTGCAGAGCACTGTTCTAAGCACTGGAGTAGACACAGGGGAATCAGGTTGTCCCACATTGGGCTCACAGTCTTAATCCCCATTTTACAGATGAGGGAACTGAGGCACAGAGAAGTGACTTGCCCACAGTCAGCTGACAAGTGGCAGAGCTGGGATTCGAACTCATGACCCCTGACTCCAAAGCCCGTGCTCTTTCCACTGAGCCGCGCTGCTTCGGTAGGATGTGGGCAAGAGGTCAGCAGAGAAAGACGAGATCAATTAATCCCTCTATCTTGACCACACCCTGAATGATTCCTCTTCACCCCATCATCCCTGTGAGAATTCCAAATTGAGACTCTAGAAGCAGCTTGGCCCAGTAGATAGAGCCGTCCTGGGAGTCAGAAGGATCTGGGTTCCAATCCCAGCTCCGCCACGTGTCTGCTGGGTGACCATGGGCAAGTTACTTCACTTCCCTGTGACTTAGTTACCTCATCCGTAAAATGGAGATTAAGCCTATGAGCCCCATGAGGGACAGGGACTGTGCCCAACCTAATTAGCTCATATCTACTCCAGTGCTTAGTAAAGTCCTGGCACTTAACCAAAACCAAAAAAAAACCCCAAAATTGCAACATTGTGCTTACCGCTCTGCACGTTTCCCCCCCTTCTCCCCGTACATTACAGATGACTTGAACATTAAGACGTCATCTCTTCCTTTCTTCTCCCACTCCCTTCTGCGTCGCCCTGACTTGCTCCCTTTATTCATCCTTTATTGATTAGAATGTAAGCCCGTGATTAGACTGAGCGCCCGTCAAAGGGCAGGGACTGTCTCTGTTACCGATTTGTACATTCCAAGCGCTTAGGACAGTGCTCTGCACATAGTATTCATTCATTCAATAGTATTTATTGAGCGCTTACTATGTGCAGAGCACTGTACTAAGCGCTTGGGATGAACAAGTCGGCAACAGATAGAGACAGTCCCTGCCGTTTGACGGGCTTACGGTCTAATCGGGGGAGACGGACGGACAAGAACAATGGCAATAAATAGAGTCAAGGGGAAGAACATAGTAAGAGCTCAATAAATATTATTGAATGAATCTCCGCTCCCAGTCCCACAACACTTAATGTCCATATCTGGAATTTATTTCTATTCAGGTCTTTCTTCCCCTCTAGACTGTAAATTCACTTCGGGCAGGGAATGTGTCTGTTTATTGTTCTACCATACTCTCCCAAGAACTTCATACAGTGCTTTGCACATAGTTGAGTGCTCAATAAATACGAATTAATTGAATTGAATTCTACCAGAAGTGTCCTCGGCACTGGGGTAGATACAAGGTAATCAGGTTATCCCACATGGGGCTCACAGTGTCAATCCCAATTTTCCAGACGAGCTAAATAAAGCCCAGAGAAGTGAAATGACTTGCCCAGGGTCATAGAGCAGACAAGTGGCAGAGCCGGGATTAGAACGTACATCCTCTGACTCATTCATTCATTCATTCAATAGTATTTATTGAGTGCTTACTATGTGCAGAAGAGCACTGTACTAAGCGCTTGGAATGTACAAATCGGCAACAGATAGACTCCCAAGCCCATGCTCTCCAATCCCACTCCCAACCTCATAGCACTTACATACATATCTTTAAATTATATATTATGAATTATTTGTTCATATTAATGTCTTTCTGCCTGGTACATAGACAGTCAGGCAATTGTATTTATTGAGCACTTACTGTGTGTAGAGCACTATAATAAACTCCCTTTATTCATCCCCCCCACCCAGCCCCACAACTGGGGCTGTAATTTATTTATTCACATAAATGTGAGTCTCCTCCTCTAGACTGTAAGCTCATTGTGGGCGGGGAATGGATCTGTTTATTGAGAAGCAGCGTGGCACAGTGGAAAGATCTTGGGCTTGGGAGTCAGAGGTCATGGGTTCTAATCCCGGCTCCGCCGCTTGTCAGCTCTGTGGCCTTGGGCAAGTCACTTCACTTCTCTGGGCCTCAGTTACCTCATCTGTAAAATGGGGGATGAAGACTGGGAGCCCTACATCGGACAACCTGATTACCTTGTATCCCCCCAGTGCTTAGAATAGAGCTTGGCAAATAGTAAGCACTTAACAAATACCAACATTATTACTATTATTATTATTGTTCTATTGTACTCTCCCAAGCTCTTCAAGCAGTGCTCTGCACGCATTAAGTGCTCAATAAGTATGAATGAATGAATGAATGAATGAATGGAGAATACAATAAAAGAATAAAAAGACACATTCCCTACCCACATTCCCTAGCTTACTAAGAAAGAACTTAAATATGAAATTTAACAAATTTCTTAACAAATAAGACATTTTTTAAAAAAACATTCTCACCATGGAAAGGTCAACTGTCCACGTCAGTACATGGCTCAAAGATACTGTTCTTTCTAGAAGCAACATGACCTAGTGGATAGAGCACAATCCTGGGAGCCAGAAGGGCCTGGGTTCTAATCCTGACTCTGCCATTTGTCTCCTGTGTGACCCTGGGCAAGTCACTTCACTTCTCTGGGGCTCAGTTATCTCATTTATATAATGGAGATTAAGTCTGTGAGCCCCATGTAGGACATGTACTGTCCAAACTGATTAGCTTGAATCTGCTCCAGCGCTTAGTACAATGCCTGGCACAGAGTAAGTGCTTAAAAAACCAAAAAAAACAAATGCCATTAAATGCAACTACCTCTACTTCCTCTAAACCCTCATTTCCTCTTCTCCCACTCCCTTCTAATTACCTTTGCACTTGAATTTGCTCCCTTTATTCACCTCTCTCTCAGCCCATGGCAGCGTGGCTCAGTGGAAAGAGCCCGGGCTTTGGAGTCAGAGGACATGGGTTTGAATCCCGGCTCTGCCACCTGTCAGCTGTGTGACTGTGGGCAAGTCACTTCACTTCTCTGTGCCTCAGTTCCCTCATCTGTAAAATGGGGATTAAGACTGTGAGCCCCACGTGGGACAACCTGATTCCCCTGTGTCTACCCCAGCGCTTAGAACAGTGCTCAGCACATAGTAAGCGCTTAACAAATACCAACATTATTATTATTATGTCCAGATCCGTAACCTACTCATTTATATTGAGGGCTCTCTCCCCCTCTAGACTGGAAGCTTAATGTGGGCAAGGAATGTGTCTGTAATATTGTTATATTGTACTCTTCCAGGTGCTTAGTACAGTGTTCTGCACACAGTAAGTGCTCAATAAATATGATTGAATAAATCATATTTATTCAATATGAACAAGGACTATATTCAACCCGCTAATCTTGTGTCTACCCTAGCACTTAGTAGTCTGTGAGCCTGTTGTTGGGTAAGGATTATCTCTATTTGTTGCCAAATTATACTTTCCAAGCACTTAGTACAGTGCTGTGCACACAGAAAGTGCTCAATAAATATGATTGAATGAATGGAGTGCCTGGCATATAAGTGCTTAACAGATACCACAATTAGTCAATTGATGGGGCAGGTTTCCCATCTAGACTATAATCTTGCTGGGGGCAGGGAACACGTCTCCCAATTCTGTTAGATTGTACTGTCCCAAGTGCTCAGTACAGTACTTTGCACATAGTAAGCGCTCAATAAATGCCAATGATTGATTGATAGGCTGATGAATGATTTTTGCGGTTGAGTCTGTTCCTTAATAATCATTTAACTTCTCTGTCTCAGTTTCATCATCTGTAAAATAGGGATTTTAAATCCAGTCCTCCTCCCCCTTTGGCCATGAATCCTCCCCCTCAAACCTTTTAATGGTATTTGATAAGTGATTCGTATGTGCTAGGCACTGTACTAAGCACTAAAGCGTATACAAGGTAATCAGGTTAGACAGAGTCTATGTCTTAAGAGTCCATGTCCCATGTGGGGCTCCCAGGCTTAATCCCCAGTGTTTGGCACATGATAAGTACTTAGAAATTAGCATAATTATTATTATGTGCCTAAGCTTTTAAGCGTTGCAGGAAGGGGGCGGATAAAATTGATCTAGGGGCTGAGAGTTGGATGAAGCTAGTGTTTCCTCTGGCTGAACCTGCCCCTACCTTGGATCTCTCCTAGGAAAGCTAGATTTTTCTCTTTATAAAATCCTAATTGGCTGCTGAAGCAATGATCATAAATTGACATCAAGCCAGAACAGTCTTGTCCAGGGCAGTAACAAACATCTCCTTCTGTTTTTCCATATATGTATTTAGAAACAAAGAATGAAGAAAGAGGTGAGACAATGTCATCAGACAAAGAGAATTGTAGTTGGAGAAAATGTTTGTCAAGGTTTCCGGAAGCTTTTCAAAATGAAGCTGCAAGGTGAACGCATCCAAGATTCTAACTCACTTTGCCCTTTCAACCACAAATGCCCATTAGGGCTGCATTCAGTCATTTTTAAAGAAGTGGACGTCAATTAGAATACTATCGGGCGGGTTTTTTGTTCCCCTAACATCCACGGATCACGTGTGTTGTCAGAGGTAACTGAAGCATATTCAGGAAAGACCATACTAGTTAATAATAATAATGGAACTTGCTATTAATACTACTAATAATGGTATTTGTTAAGGATTTACTATGTGCCACTGGGGGGATACAAGGTGATCAGGTTGTCCCACGTGGGGCTCACCATCTTAATCCCCATTTTACAGATTAGGTCATTGAGGAAGAAGTCGCTTCACTTCTCTGGGTCTCAGTTACCTCATCTGTAAAATGGGGATAAGAGTGTGAGCCCCATGTGGGACAGGGCCCATTTCCAAATTGATTAACTTGGATCTTTCCCAGCGCTTAGAACAGTGTTTGACGCACAGTAAGTGCTTAACAAGTAACATCATCATTATTATTAGGAGTTATAGGACCTGGATTCTATTTCTGGCTCTCCCAATTGCTTGCTCTGTGACCTTAACTAAGTCAGTTCACTTGGGCTGCTGCTTGTCTGCTGTGTGACCTTGGGCAAGTCATTTGACTACTCTGGGCCTCAACTTCCTCATCTGTAAAATGGGGATTAAATCCTACTCTCTTTTACTTATACCGTGATCCCTATGCGGAACAGGGACCGTGTCCAATCTAATTCACTTGTATCTACTCCAGGGCTTAGAACAGTATTTGACATGTAGTAAACACTTAACAAATACCATAAAAAAGTGTCGGTGAAGGGGGAATAAGTTGGGAGATTGATCAGGGTGTAGGGGATAGGATTTCTGAAAGGTTCTGAAGGTGGGAGAGGGGTAATAATAATGATGATAATAACGATTATGGCACTTAAGTGCTTACTATGTGCCAAGCACTGTCCTACATGCTGGGAAGATACAAATTAATTGGGTAGGGCACAGTTCCTGTCCCATTTGGGGCCCACAGTCTAAATAGGAGAGAGTAGGATTTAATTCCCATTTTACAGATGAGGAAGCTGTGGCGCAGAGTAGTGAAGTGACTTGCCCAAAGCCAAACAGCAGACAAGTGGCAGAGCCGGGATTAGAACGAAGGTCCTCCGACTCTGAGGCCCAGGATCTTTCCACTAGTACCCGTTGCTTCATCTCTTAGAAACGTCCTCAGGATGGAATGGTTTTATCTGCCTTCGGTCCAAAAGCAGAACTGTTTCTCCGCTGTCTGTCACGATGGGTGGATCTATCAGTGACAAAATTAGAGCAGAGGAGTGGTGGTTGGGCGGTTTTGTCTTGGAGAATGGTGCTTGGCTTGTAGGTTCCTCTTCCCCCATGACTTTCCCGTTTTAGTGTTCAGTGGAAGGGTGATTACCGTCATTACGGCTGGAGCGTTACTTGGCTGGAGGGCTACGTGAGGAGAACGATGGGCGGCAAGAGACCCAAACAGCTGCTGGAAGGAGAACTGAAGCAGGAGATGAGAGAGCATGTTTATAACCCAGCCCGCACGCTTGACTCCTCTAATGCCAACCTTCTCACTGTTCCTCCATCTCGTCTGTCTCGCCGCTGACCCCTCGCCCATGTCCTGCCTCTGGCCTGCATCTATTTAATTCAATTTGATTCCTTTCGATCGTATTTATTGAGCACCTACTGTGTGCACAGTACCGTATTAAGGGTTTGGAAGAGTACAATATAACAATAACAGACACGTTCCCAGCCCGCAACAAGCTCCCAGTCTAGAGGGGGTGACTGACTTTAATATAAATACATGAATAAATGACGGCTATATACATATATGCTGTGGGGCTGGGAGGAAGGATGAATGAAGGGAGCAAGTCAGGGTGACGCAGAAGGGAGTGGGAGAAGAGGAGAGAAGGGCTTAGTCATGAAAAACTTCTCGGAGGGGATGTGTCTTCAGTGAAGACAGTGAGAGCAACTGTCTGTCGGGTATGAGGAAGGAAGGCGTTCCAGGCCAGAGGTAGGATGTGAGTGAGAGGTCGGCGGCGAGATAGATGAGATGGAGGTCCAGTGAGAAGGTTGGCATTAGAGGAACAAAGTGTGCGGGTTGGGTTGTAGTAGGAGAGTAGCGAGGTGAGGTAGGAGGAGGCAAGGGGCTTGAGGGTTTTTCAGCCAATGTTGAGGAGTTTTGTTTGATGCAGAGGTGGATGGGCAACCACTGGAGTTTTTTCAGGAGTGGGGTACACAGTCTCAATGTTTTTGAAGGAAAATGATCCGGGCAGCAGAGCGTAATGCCCTCCTTTCTCCAAACAGACAGTGAATCTCCCCATCTTCAGAGCCTTACTGACGGCACATCTTGATTCTATTTATTGCTAATGTTCTTGTCTGTCCGTCTCCCCCGATTAGACTGTAAGCCCGTCAAAGGGCAAGGACTGTCTCTATCTGTTACCGATTTGTACATTCCAAGCGCTTAGTACAGTGCTCTGCACATAGTAAGCGCTCAATAAATACTACTGAATGAATGAACATCTCCTCCAGGAGACCTTCCCTGACTAAGCCCTCATATTTCCTTCAGTGTCACCCTTGCACTTTTGCTTCCTTGTTTCTTATGAAGCTTGGGCTCAAGGAGAAAGACCCACTCCTTCCTTGATGCAGGAGCTATTATTATAGAAAGGTGTTCCCCACTGTGATGGGAAAATTAGGTGGAGGAGATGATTTGGGAGGGAAATCAGGGGTTCAGCTTTGGGCTGATGGTAGAGAAGCGTGAAGAATGATGATAATATTAACGATGATCATGATGATTGTGGTACTTACACATTCTCTTTCCACTAGACCATTCTGCTTTTCTTGGGAAATCTAGACTGTTATGGACAGGGGACATGTTTGCGAATTCTATTGTATTGGACTCTCCCAGGCGCTTAGTACAGTTCGCTCCTCTAATGCTAACCTCCTCACTGAGCCTTGATCTCACCTATCTCACCACTGATCCCTGACCCATGTTCTGCCTCTGGCCTGGAAAGCCCTCCCTCCTCAAATAATAATGATAATAATAATGTTGGTATTTGTTAAGTGCTTACTATGGGCAGAGCACTGTTCTAAGCACTGGGGGAGATACAGGGTCATCAGGTTGTCCTGTGTGAGGCTCACAGTTTTAATCCCCCTTTTACAGATGAGGTAACTGAGGCACAGAGAAGTTAAGTGACTTGCCCACAGTCACCCAGCTGACAAGTGGCAGAGCTAGGATTCGAACCCATGACCTCTGGTTCCCAAGCCAGGCCTCTTTCCACTGAGAACAGACAGTGACTCTCCCCTGCTTTAAAGCCTTCCTGAAGGCCCATCTCCTCCAAGAGGCCTTCCCTGACTAAGCCCCCCCTTTCCTCCTCTCCCACTCCCTTCTGCGTTGCCCTGACTCACTCCCTTCGCTCTTCCCCCCCCCCCCCGACCCAGCCCCACAGCACGTATGTCCATATTTGTCATTTTATTTGTTTGTATTGATGTCTGTTTCCCACCCCCTAGCCTGTGAGCTCACTGTAGGCAGGGAATGTCGATGTTTATTGTTGTATTGCACTCTCTCAATTGCTTAGTACAGTGCCCTGCACACAGTAAACGCTTAATAAATACGACTGAATAGATGAAATGAATGATTGTATGCTGGCTCTTTCACACACAGGGTTCACAGTGGGAGGGAGCTGCTGATGAGAAGATCCTGCTGAAGCTAGGGAAATTGGGTAGTCATTTCAATCAGTGTTTCGTTTTATCTGTCTCCCCGCTTCTAGACTGTGAGTCCGTTGTTGGGTAGGGATTGTCTCTATTTGTTGCCGAATTGTACTTTCCAAGCGCTTAGCACAGTGGTCTACACACAGTAAACACTCAGTGAATACACTGAATGAATGAATGAACGAACTGAGGTGCAGAGAAGTTAAATGACTTGCCTAAGGTCACAGAGCAAACAATTAGCAGAGCCGGAATCAGAATTCAGATTGTCTGACTCCCAGGCCCATACTCTTTCCACTAGGCTATGCTTTTCTCATCTCCGTTCCAGGACCCGCTCAGCAATTTTCCTGCTGTGTGACCTTGAACAGGTTGCTTAACTTGTCCGGGTTTCAGTTTCCCCAGGCCTAAAATGGGCATTAAATACCTGTTATCCCTCACATTTAGACTGTGAGCTCCATGTGACTGACCTGATTATCTTGTATCTTCCCAGCTCACAGTATGTACTTAAATACCATTTGTTAGTAGCAGCACAGGCTTGGGAGTCAAAGGATGTGGGTTCTAATCCCAGCTCTGCCACTTGTCAGCGGTGTGACCTCGGGCAAGCCACTTAACTTCTCTGTGCCTCATTTACCTTATCTGTAAAGTGGGGATTGAGTGTATCTACCCCAGCGCTTAGAACTGTACTTGGCACATAGCGAATGCTTAACAAATGCCATCGTTAATGTTATTACTATTCTAATCCTGGCTCTGCCACTAATCTGCTGCATGACCTTGGGCAAATCACTTCATTTCTCTGGGCCTCAATGACCTCATCTGTGAAATGGGGATTGAGACCTGGAGCCCCACATGGGACAGAGACTGTGTCTGACTCAATTTACCTGAATCCACCCCATTGCTTAGTAAAGTGCCTGGCACATAGGAAGAACTTAATTACCACAGTTGTTATTCTTATTCTTTTACTTCTCTGGGCCTCAATCACCTCATCTGTAAAATGGGGATTAAGACTGTGAGCCCCATGTGGGACAGACTGTGTCCAACCTGATTAATTTATATCTACCCCAGTGCTTAGTACAGTGCTTGGCAAAATTAAGTACTTTACAAGTCATCATTATCATTATTAGTTGTAGTATTTGTATTCCATAGGAAAATAAAATTGCTTTCTCTGTCCTAGTGCTGGCTGCCAAATCTACCTCACATCTCAGCCTAATACTCTCCTCCCCGACTTCCATCCCCCATTATCCATCTCCCAGGAGGAAAAAAGCAATGAGACTTTACCCTCTCTCCCGGGAAATATGTGCATCTTCTCTACAGGTGACTTTGGGACTATGGCTCCATAATAATAATAATAATTGTAATTATGGTTTTTGTTAAAGCACTTACTATTTCATTCATTCAATCATAGTTATTGAGTGCTTACTGTGTGCAGAGTACTGTATTAATCACTTGGAAAGTACAAGTCAGCAATCAAGAGAGACAATCCCTGCCCACACCTGGTTTACAATCTAGAAGGGGGGGAGACAGACATCAAAACAAGTAAACAAGCATCAATATAAATAGATTTATAGATACATACACATAAAAACAATTAAAAGACATTAATATGAATAAATAATAATAATAATGTTGATATTTGTTACGCACTTACTATGTTGAGAGCACTGTTCTAAGCACTGGGGTATACAGGGTAATCAGGTTGTCCCACATGAGGCTCACACTCTTAATCCCCATTTTACAGATGAGGGAAATGAGGCCCACAGAAGTGAAGTCACTTGCCCAAGGTCCCACAGCAGACAAGTGACGGAGCCGGGATTAGAATCCAGGTTCTTCTGACTCCCAGGCCCGGGCTCCATCTACTAGGTCACACTGCTTCTCTAAATCTGGTAAAAAGCTAAGAGGAATTTTGGTGGGTTGAAGATGCGTCAGAAAAAGCCCAGGAATCATGAGAAGACACATTCTAATAACCAAATGGGAGTTAAAAATAAACCATCTATTGCTCTTAAGAAGCCAATTAGATCAAAAACTGCATCTTTAGCAACCTAAAGGCTGGGTAATTGTTCTCCACAACTTGGCAAATTGGATTCCTCTCCTGGAGGGCTTTGGCAGGAAAGGGAGAGAGAAAGAAGCCCAGCCGAGGACTGGACAAGTCGTCGACAAAAACACTTTTGGCCGAATAATACCAACATTATTATTATTATGGAGGGGTGGGAGTTCCAAGCTAGGTGGAGGATGTGGGAAAAGGGTCGGCGGTGAGATAGAAGAGATCAAGGTAGAGAGAATAGATGGGTGTTAATGTTGGTATTTGTTGGTATTTGTTGAGCGCTTACTATGGGCCGAGCACCGTTCTAAGCGCTGGGGTAGATACAGGGTAATCAGGTTGTCCCTCCTGAGGCTCACAGTCTTAATCCCCATTTTACAGATGAGGTAACTGAGGCCCAGAGAAGTAAAGTGACTTGCCCACAGTCACACAGCTGATGAGTGGCCGAGCCGGGATTCGAACCCATGACCTCTGACTCCCAAGCCCGGGCTCGTTCCACTGAGCCACGCTGCCTTGCATTTCCTCCTACCTGCAGGACATCTTTATCTGAATGTCATTCGTTCATTCATTCAATAGTATTTACTGAGCACTTACTATGTGCAGAGCACTGTACTAAGCGCTAGGAATGTACAATTCGGCAACAGAGAGAGACAATCCCTGCCCAGTGACAGACTCACAGTCTAAATGGGAGAGACAGACAGCAAAGCAAAAGAGAACAAAACAAAACACGACAACATCATCAAGATAAATAGAATCGATGAGATATACACTTCATTGACAAAATAAATAGGGTAATAAATAATATATACAAATGAACACAGTGCTGAGGAGAGGGGAAGGGGGAAGAGCAGAGGGTGGAGGGGGGGCAGAGGGAATGGGGGGCTCAGTCTGGGAAGGCCTCTTGGAGGAGGTGAGCTCTCAGTAGGGCTTGGAAGAGGGGAAGAGAGATAGTTTGGAGGAGGTGAGGAGGGAGGTCGTTCCAGGACAGCGGTAGGACGTGGGCCAGAGGTCGACGACGGGATAGCTGTGAACGGGGGACCGTGAGGAGGTGAGCGGCAGAGGAGCGGAGCGTGCGGGGTGGGCAGTAGAAAGAGAGAAGGGAGGACAGGTAGGAGGGGGCGAGGGGATGAAGAACTTTGAAGCCAGGAGTGAGGAGTTTTGTTTCATGCGAAGGTTGATAGGCAACCACTGGAGGTTTTTAAGGAGGGGAGTGACAGGCCCAGAGAGTTTCTGTAGGAAGATGATCTGGGCAGCGGAATGAAGAATGGACCGGAGCGGGGAGAGACAGGAGGAAGGGAGATCAGAGAGAAGGCTGACATAATAATCCAGTTGGGATATTATGAGAACTCGTACTAATACTATAGCCGTCTGGATGGAGAGGAAAGGGCGGATCTTGGCCGATATCGTGAAGGTGAGACCGGCAGGTGTTGGTGATGGATTGGATGTGTGGGGTGAATGAGAGAACCGAGTCAAGGACGACACCAAAGTTGCGGACCTATGAGACGGAAAGGATGATAGTGCCATCCTAGTGTCCCTAGTGTCCCACTAACACCCCAAACTGAACATGTCCAAACAGAACTCCTCATCTTCCCATCCAAACCCCGTCCTCCCACAGATTTGCCCATCCCTGTAGACAACACCAACTTCCCAAGCCCCAAAACCATGGTATTATCCTCAGCTCTTCTCTCTTCTGAAAGCTCACTGTGGGAGAAAATGTGTCCATTTATTGTTGTATTGTCCTCCCCCAAGCACTTAGTTCAGTGCTCTGCACACAGTAAGCACTCAATCAATACGATTGAAGAAATGAATAACTCAAGCAGCATATTCAGTCTGACACCAAAGCCTGTCACTTTCTCCCCATCCAAACCTCTGCCATGCCGATCCAAGCTCTTATCCTATCCCACCTTAAATACTGCATCAGCCTCCTTGCCGACCTCCCAGCCTCCTGTCTCTTCCAATTCCAGTCTTCACTCTTCACACTTAATTGTCCGTACGTCACTCTGCTGTCTGGGTCATTTTTCTACCAAATCATTCTGTGCATATCTCGCCTCTTCTCAAAAACCTCCAGCGGTTGCCCATCCAACTGTGCTTCAGAGAGAAACTCCTTATCAGTGGCTTTAAGACAGTTCTCCCGTCCTATCTAGCCTTGCTAATCGCCCACTAAAACCCAGTTGGCACATTTTGTTGCCCTAGAAGCAGCATGGTTTAGTGGAAAGACTCTGGGCTTAGGAGTCAGAAGTCACAGGTTCTAATCCTGGCTCCGCCACTTGTCAGCTGCGTGACTTTGGGCAAGCCACTTCACTTTTCTGGGCCTCAGTTACCTCATCTGTAAATTGGGGATGAAGATTGTGAGCCCCATGTGGGACAACCTGATAGCCTTGTATTTACCCCAGCACTTAGGACAGTGCTCGGCACATAGTGAGCGCTTAACAAATACCATCATTATCATTATTATTAAAACCAATCTACTGACTGCCCCTTGATCTCTTGTCTGTCATCATCAACTCCTTGCTCAAATCCACATTCTGGCCTGGAATTGCCCCTGTGTGCATAGCACTGTACTAAGCACTGGGAGAATACGGGCCTCTTGGAGGAGATGTGCCTTCAGTAAGGCTTTGAAGTTGGGGAGAGTCATCGTCTGCCTCTTTTCTGCCTCTGTTTTCTCATCTGTAAAATGAAAATTCAACCCCTCTTCTCCCTTCCCTTTAGACCATGACCAGGATTTGGATAGGGACTGTGTCCAACCGGATTATCTTGCATCTATCTCAACATCCATTATCATCACTATCATCAGTGGTATTTATTAAGCGCTTACCGTGTGCAGAGCAGAGCACGCTAAGTGCATGGGGGAGGACAATACAACAGGGTTGGTAGCCATGTTCCATGCCTGCAGCCTAGTACCGTTCTTGGCATATAGTAAGAACTTAATAAGCTCTCCAGTCATTTATTATAATTATTATTATTATTAAGGTAAGGGCCCGGTATGCACCATCCTCCTGAGTTCTGTGTAGAAAAGTTCAAAGGGTTGGGAGGAAAGGAAAGGCAGGAAAGGGGAGGCTCTCTTCCTGAATTCTACCCCTGTAGTCCTTCATTAATAGCCTGCTCTATGCCAATTTACCTGTTCAATCAAGCGACACTATTTATTGAGCGGTTAGTGGGGGCCAAGCACTGCCTAGACACTTGGGATGGTGTAATAATAATAATTATGGCATTTGTTAAGCACTTCACTTCTCTTTTTACTTCTGTAGCACATCAATGGGCAGGGATCGTCTCTATCTGGTGCTGAATTGTACCTTCCAAGCGCTTAGGACAGTGCCCTGCACATAGTAAGCGCTCAATGAATACTACTGTTCTTTTGGTTGTTTTTTTTTTTCATGTCTGTCATCCCCCTCTAGACTGTAAGCCCGGTATGGGCAGGGATTGTCTCTCTTTATTGCGAATTGTACTTTCTAAGTGCTTAGTACATGCTGTGCACACAGTAAGCACTCAGTAAATACAATTGAATGAAGGAATGAATGACAGGGACTGTGTCCAACCTGATCTACTTGTATTCACCTGCAGAGCTTACTAGAGTGCCCGGCACATAATAAGCGCTTAACAAATACCGTTATTATTATTACTTCAATCGTAAAATCCAGCAGAGGATGGAAGGAGTAAATAGGATGGACTGACTGTCGCTGTCCTGGTTCCTGGGAACACAGGAGCAACGTCCAAGCTGCAGAACTCCATGGTGGAATGGAAAATGCCCAGGCCTGGGAGTCAGAATGTCATGGGTTCTAATCCCAGCTCCACCACTTGTCTGCTGTGTGGCCTTGAGCAAGTCACTACACTTCTCTGGGCCCCAGTTCCCTCATCTGGAAAATGGGGATTGAGACTGTGAGCCCCATGTGGAACAGGGACTATGTCCAACCTGATTTCCTTGTATCCATCCCAGCATTTAGTACAGTGCCTGACACATAGTAAGCACTTAGCAAAGCAGCGTGGCTCAGTGGAAAGAGCCCGGGCTTGGGAGTCAGAGGTCATGGGTTCGAATCCCGGCTCCGCCACTTGTCAGCTGTGTGACTGTGGGCAAGTCACTTAACTTCTCTGTGCCTCAGTTCCCTCATCTGTAAAATGGGGATTAAAACTGTGAGCCCCACGTGGGACAACCTGATGACCCTGTATCTCCCTCAGCACTTAGAACAGTGTTCTGCACATAGTAAGCATTTAACAAATACCAACATAAATACCACAATTATCATTATTAACTCAGCACCAGGAGTCAAGGTTAAGGGAGGCTGGGCTGAAAATGCAATACAAGCTGCAAAGCCAGCCTGGATAAGGAACAGACCATTTGGAAACTAAACTGTCCTCGGAGTTAAAAATTCAATTAATCAATGGTATTGAGCACTTACTGTATGCCCAGCTTGGGAAAATGCTTGGGAAAGAACAATATTACGGTGTTAATAGACACAGTCTCTGCTCTCCAGGAGTTTGCAGACTACAGGGGAAGACAGACAGAAAAGCACGGAGCCCTAGTGGATATAGCACAGGCTTGGGAGCCTGAAGGACTTGAGATCTAATCCCGGCTCCGCCACGTGTCTGCTGTGTGACCTTGGGCAAGTCACTTCACTTCTCTCAGTTACCTCTTCTGTAAAATGGGGATTAAAACTGTGAGCCCCGTAGGGGACATGGACTGTGGGCAACCTGATTACCTAAGAGTTACTCTATTGCTTAGTATAGTGCCTGATACAAAGTAAGCACTTAACAAATAGGAGAAGCAGCGTGGCTCAGTGGAAAGAGCCCGGGCTTGGGAGTCAGAGGTCATGGGTTCGAATCCCGGCTCTGCCACTTGTCAGCTGTGTGACTGTGGGCAAGTCACTTAACTACTCTGTGCCTCAGTTCCCTCATCTGGAAAATAGGGATTAATTGTGAGCCTCACGTGGGACAACCTGATTACCCTGTATCTACCCCAGCGCTTAGAACAGTGCTCTGCACATAGTAAGCGCTTAACAAATACCAACATTATTATTAAATACCATTAAACATAATGAACAGTAACATAAATTGTAGATAGCTGTGGTTTGGGAAATCAGTCAGCACTGTACTAAGTGCTTGGGAGACTACAAGAATGAACAGACACATTCCCTTCCCACAGCTGATTAGGGGTCACAGACCCAAATGCATTCATTCATTCAATCACATTTACTGAGCGCCATCCCCAAGGCGTAGTGGACACACCATGGGCCTGGGAGTCAGAAGGTCATGGGTTCTAATCCGGCTCCGCCACCTGTCTGCTGTGTGGCCTTGGGAAAGTCACTTGATTTCTCTATGCCTCTGTTCCCTCATCTGTAAAATAGGGGTAAAGACTGTGAGCCCTCTGTGGGACAGGGACTGTGTCTGATTTGCTTGTATCCACCTTAATGCTTAGTACAGTGCCTGGCATATATTAAGCGCTTAACAAATATCATTACTATTCAGTGCTTAGTACAGAACCTCGCACATAATAAGCACTTAAATACCATAATAATAATAATACTGTGTGCAGAGCACTGTACAAAGCACTTGAAAAAGTACAATACAACAAAAAACAGTGACATTCCCTGATCCCAACGAGCTTACAGTAAACAAAGCAGAGAGGAAAGCAAATAGTCAGGGAAATGAGGGATTATTTAGGGAAGCCTCTTGGAGGAGGTATGATTTTAGCTGGGTTTTGAAGGTGGAGAGAGTTATACTCAGATTTGAAGGAGGAAGAAATTTCAGGCCCAAGGAAGGTTGTGAAGTGGCATCAAATGGCAACAGCAGCAAGACAGAAGAAACTGAGGCAGAGAGAAGGTGGTTGTTAGAGAAGCAAAGTGTCCTGACTGGGTTGTAGTAGGAAATGAGTGAAGATAGGAAGGGCTAAGCTGATGAAGTGCTTTATTCATTCAATCGTATTTATTGAGCGCTTACTATGTGCAGAGCACTGAACTAAGCATTTGGAAAGTACAATTTGGCAACAAATAGAGACAATCCCCACCCAACAACGGGCTCACAGTCTAGAAGGGGAAGACAGACAACAACCTTCCTTGGGCCTGAAATTTCTTCCTCCTTCAAATCTGAGTATAACTCTCTCCACCTTCAAAACCCAAACAAGTAGACAGGCATCAATACCATCAAAATAGATGAATAGATTTATAGATATATACACATAATTAAACAAATAGAATAATAAATACATACAAATATACACAAGTGCTGTGGGGAGGGGAAGGGGGTAGAGCAGAGGCAGGGAGTTGGGGCGATGGGGAGGGGAGGAGGAGCAGAGGAAAAGGGGGGGGCTCAGTGTGGGAAGGCCTCCTGGAGGAGGTGAACTTTCAGTAGGGTTTTGAAGAGGGGAAGAGAGTTAGTTTGGCGACTGTGAGGAGGTACTTAGTGGTAGGACGTGGGCCAGGGGTCGACGGCGGGATAGGCGAGAACGGGGATTAAGACTGTGAGCCCCACGTGGGACAACCTGATTCCCCTATGTCTACCCCAGCGCTTAGAACAGTGCTCGGCACATAGTAAGCGCTTAACAAATACCAACATTATTATTATTATTATTAACGGAGGACGGTGAGGAGGTGGGCGGCAGAGGAGCGGAGTGTGCGGGCTGGGATGGAGAAGAGAGAAGGGAGGTGAGGTCGGAGGGGGCAAGGGGTTGGACAGCTTTGAAGCCAAGAGTGAGAGGAGTTTTTGCTTCATGCAAAGGTGGATAGGCAACCACTGGAGATTTTTGAGGAGGGGAGTGACACGCCCAGAGCGTTTCTGTAGAAAGATAATCCAGGCAGCAGAGTGAAGTATAGGCTGAAGTGGGGAGAGACAGGACGAAGGGAGATCCGAGAGGAGGCTGATGCCGTCAGCCAGTCGGGATAGGAGTGATTGTACTAACGTGGTAACGGTTTTGGATGAAGAGAAAAGGGTGGATCTTGGTGATGTTGTGAAATTGAGACCAGCAGGTTACGGATCGGATGTGGGGGGTGAATGAGAGAGCGGAGTCAAGGATGACACTAAGATTGCGGGCTTGTGAGACGGGAAAAGCTGATGGCAATGCTACACTGTGAGCCTGTCGTTTAGACTGTGAGCCCGTCATTGGGCAGGGATTGTCTCTATCTGTTGCCGAATTGTACGTTCCAAGCTCTGCACGTAGTAAGCGCTCAATAAATACTCCTGAATGAATAATACTAACCTTCTCACTGTACCGCAATCTCATCTCTCTTGCCACCGGCCTCTTGCCACATCCTACCTTGGGCCTGGAATGCCCTCCCTCCTCCTATCTGATAGGTAATTTCCCTCGCTAGCTTCAAAACCTTATTGAAAGCGTATCTCCTCCAAGAAGCCTTCCCTGACTAAGCCCTCCTTTCCTCTTCTCCCACTCCCTTCTGTGCTGCTCTGACTTGCTCCTCCATTCATCGTCCCTCCCATCCCCACGGCACATGTGTGACTTTGGGCAAGTCACTTAACTTCTCTGTGCCTCAGTTATCTCATCTGTAAAATGGGCATTAAGACTGTGAGCCCCACGTGGGACAACCTGATCACCTTGTATCCTCTCCAGTGCTTAGAACAGTGCTTGGTAAGCACTTTACAAATGCCATCATTATCATCATTATATGTATAGATCTGTATAGATCTGTAATTTATTTTTCTATTCATTCATTTATTTATATTAATGTCTGTCTCCCTTTTAGATTGTGAGCTCATTATGGGCGGGAATTTGCCTTTTTATTGTTATATTATACTCTCCCAAGTGCTTAGTACAGTGTTTTACACACCATAAGCACTCAATAAAGAGGATTGAATGAATGAATGACTAAAGGAGTTTCTGACAAAGAGGTAGATGAGAAATCGCTAGACATTCTTGAGGGGTGGTGAGATATGGACTGAACTGATTTTAGAGAAATAATCCAGTCAGCAGCGTGAAATATGAATGGGAATGGGGAGAGACTGGAGGCTGGCAGGTCAGCAAGGAGACAGCTCTGCCTCCTGTCTGCTTTGGGATCTTGGACCAGTCACTTCACTGCTCTGGGCCTCAGTTCCCTCATCCATAAAATGGGAATTAAGACTGTGAGCCCCATGTGGGGCAGGGACTGTGTCCAACACCAGCACTTATTAATAATGATAATAATAATAATATTTGTTGAGAGCTTACTCTGTGCCAAGCACTGTTCTAAGAGCTGGGGGAGATACAAGGTAAACAGATTGTTCCATTTGCGGTTCACAGTCTTAATCCCCATTTTCCAATAAAGTAAGTGAGGCACAGAGAAGTTAAATGATTTGCCCAAGGTCACACAGCAGGCAAGTGGCGGAGCCAGGTTTAGAACCCATGACCTTCCGACTCTAGCCACTCTAACCACTACACCAAGTGCCTGGCTCATAGTAAATGCTTAATACCACAATTATTATTATCATTATTATTATTAATCAAGGTGGGATAGGATAATCACTTGAATCAGCACGATAGCAGTTTGGACAGAGAGAAGGGGGAGTATTCTAGAGATATCGCGGAGGAAGAACAGACAGGATTTTGTGACGGACTGAATACGCGGGTTGAACGCGGGAGATGAGTTGAGGACAACACCGAGATAAAACGTCTCAGTCTCTGTGAGTCAAGGTCTGAGCACAACCAGAATCGGCTTTTCTAACCCACGATCACCAGTTAGAGAGGGAAGAGGCCCAAGTTCATGCATTTTTCTCCATGAGAACTGCCAAATCACTGAACTTTCCTCTTCCCTGTGGCTAGCCATTATTCATTCTCCCTGGCCCCAGAACTGGAACGGGGAACGGGGAAATCGCTGAACTTTCCTCTTCCCTGAGGCTAGCAATTATTCATTCTCCCTGGCTCCGAAAGAGGCTGATTCAGACTTGGATCCAGATGAGCTGAGAGGGTTTTTTGGTCTGTGTTCACCAAGGAAAGGGGCCACTTTCCAGATCCAAAGCCGTCTAGTAGGGTGAAGGGTTGAGTGGCTCTGGGCAACTTTGGCCACGGCAGCCTCAAAAGGAGCCAGGCTCACCAGCCCCACAGAGAAGCCTGGCTGACTCATGCCCTCGGCCCAGACTAATGAAGATTAAAGTTTCCTTGCCAACACCTCCGCTGACCCATGACGAAGGCTCCCGGAAACAGAGGCCGTGCCCAGACCGGCTATTCTCCTGACTCTTGGAGTCCTCACTGGGCTGCAGAAACCGGTCAAAGCTGGCAGGGTTACCAAATAATAATAATAATGATGATGATTATGGTATTTGTTAAGCACGTACTATGTGCCAGGCACTGTACTAAGTGTTGGGGTGGGTACAAGGAAATCAGGTGGGACACATTCCCTGTCCCACATAGAGCTCACAATCTTCAACCCCATTTTCGGACAGTACTGTACTGAGCACTTGGGAGAGTACCACAGAGCAACGTAACAGATCCATTCCTCTCCCATTACGAGCTTACAGTCTAGAGGGGGAGACAGACATTGACCTGGGAGTTAGAGGGTCATGGATTCCAATTCTGGCTCTGCCACTTGGCTGCTGTGATATTGGGTAAGTCACTCAACTTCTCGGTGCCTCAGTTACTTCATCTGCAAAATGGGGAGTAAGACTGTGAGCCCTATAAGGGAAAGGGACTGTGTCCAACCTGATTATCTCGTATCTATACCAGTGTTTAGAACAGTGCTTGGCATAAAGTAAGTGGAAAGAGCCCGGGCTTTGGAGTCTGAGGTCATGGGTTCTAATCCTAGCTCTGCCACTTGCCAGCTGTGTGACTTTGGGCAAGTCACTTCACTTCTATTATATAATTATAATTCTATTTATTCTATTCCATTTACTCTATTCTAATTCTATTCATTTTTATTAATGACGTGTATATAGCTATAATTCTATTTTATTATAATTTAATCATTCATTCAATTGTATTTATTGAGCGCTTACTTGGAAAGTGTAATTCAGCAACAGATAGGGATAATCCCAACCCAACAACAGACTCACAGTCTAGAAGTAGGAGACAGACAGCAAAACAAAACAAGTAGACAGGCATCGAGAGCATCAAAATAGGTAGATAATGACGCTAGTGATACTTATTTTGATATCTTGTCTCCCCCCTTCTAGACTGTGAGCCCATTGTGGGCACGGATTGTCTTTATTGAATAATGTTGGTATTTGTTAAGCGCTTACTATGTGCCGAGCACTGTTCTAAGCACCGGGGTAGACATAGGGGAATCAGGTTGTCCCAGGTGGGGCTCACAGTCTTAATCCCCATTTTACAGATGAGGGAACTGAGGCACTGGGAACTGGACAACCTGATAAACTTGTATCTCCCCCAGTGTTTAGAACAGTGCTTGGCACATAGTAAGAATTTAACAAATACCATCATTATTTTTTTTGAATTATTATTAACAGATGGGGCTTCCACAAATCCCACTACAGATGGCACAATTATTATTATTACTACTTCTAACCACTACTGATAGGACCTTTCCTAATTATCCCCCCACCTTATTCACCTCCCCTCTGTATCGCCTATGCCTATTCGATCCCTACCCCTTAAACACTTGATATTCACCCCACCATCAGTCCCTCAGCACTTACATCCATATCCTTTGCCATTTTCCCTGCCGGTAATTTTTTTTTTTTAATTGCCTGTCTCTCCCACTAGATTTTAAGGTCCTTGAGGCCTGGGATCACCTCGACCGACTCTGTTATTCGGTTCTCTCCCAAGTACACAAGAAGTACTCAGCAAATACCACTGATGGATTGATTACGATCATGTGACATGGTCAGCACCATTTCATCTGTCAATTAGTTTTAAATTAATCATGGTATCGGGGATTCTGCAGGGGACCTTGTGGTCTAGATGGGGTATTTATTAAAATATATTCCGTGACAGTTGGTACAAATAATCAAATCAACTCCTGTCCCTCCAGGGCTCACAGTCAAAATGAAAATCAAAAGTGTCACAGTGTCTGTCTCTGAACTTGGAAAAACCACGTAGCCTAACACAGCCGCCGAAGTTAACCAAGGAAAGAAGTACAATCTGTCTGACAGAAACTTGTCTGATCTCTTCCTGTCACCTCAGAGACCACAAATGACCCCATGTCTGTCTTAAATCCTCACTCCCTACCACTAGAAGAATTGAAATTTCTGAAAGAAATCATTTTTATATCACTCTGAATCTTGTAATGGCTTTATGATATTCTTCTAGCCTTTTATCGATGGCAAATCATTAGGGGAACTTTAAGGATTTAGGGAATCGCACGATTTAAGTCGAAGCCTCGCCGTTCGTGTGAACGTCAATGGAGTCATTGCCCTCAGCGGGGGAATTTGAGTACAGTCTGGTCACTGTAATGGTTCTAGCGGTAGGAGGGGCAGGACTTACTGAGAGTCTATTAATAATAATATTGATGGCATTTGTTAAGCGCTTACTATGTGTACTGTTCTAAGCGCTGGGGAGGATACAAGGTGATTAGGTTGTGCCACGTGGGGCTCAAAGTCTTAATCCCCATTTTACAGATGAGGTAACTGAGGCACAGAGAAGTTAAGTGACTTGCCCAAAGTCATACAGCTGACAAGCGACAGAGCTGGGATTTGAACCCATGACTTCTGAGTCCCCAGCCTGTGCTCTTTCCAATGAGCCACGCTGCTTCTCTAAAAAGCATCTGTTAAGTGCTTACTATGTGCCAAGCACTGTTCTAAGCGCTGGGGGAGATGCAAGGTAATCGGGTTGTCCCACGTGGGGCTCACAGTCTTAATCCCCGTTTTACAGATGAGGGAACTGAGGCCCAGAGAAATGAAGTGCCTTGCCCAGGGTCACACAGATGACAAGTGGCAGAGCCGGGATTAGAACCCATGACCTCTGACTCTTTATATTGACCTCTTGACCTCTGACCTCTATTGACTATAACCCACCATACTGAACACTTTGGAAGGGAGAACAGAAATCTAAGAAACAGAAATTAGTAGGATTAGGATTCTTTAAAAGAGTTAAAATTTGAGCACTTGATTGAAAAAGCAAAATGGTGGTAAGCTGGAGAAACTATGAACAGGAAGAGGTTCATAAGTTCATTAGTAGTATATATAAGTAATAATCAAGCAATGGTATTTATCGAATGCTTTCCATGTGCAGAGCACTGGAGGTCATGAGAAGCAGTGTGGCTTAGTGGAAAGAGCATGGGCTTGGGAGTCAGAGGTCCTGGGTTCTAATCCCAGCACCGCCACTTGTCTGTTGTGTGACTTTGGGCAAGTCATTTCACTCCTCTGTGCCTCAGTTACCTCATCTGTAAAATGGGGATTAAGACCGTGAGCCCCACGTGGGACAACAGGATTACTTTGTATCTATCCCAGTGCTTAGAACAATGATTGGCACATAGTAAGCACTTAACAAATACCATCATCATCATCATTATTATTATTATTACTAAGCATTTGGTAGAGTACAATTCAACAGAATTAGACACAGTATTTTTTAAGCATCCATTATTACTCTTACATTGTGAGACCCAGAAAGGACAAAGATCATACTTAATTTCCACCTGTGCACTATCCCTCCCAGTGCTTAGTACAGTGTTCTGCACACAGTAAACAATAAATACTATGCCTACTATTACTATGCGCTGAGCATGAGAAGCATGAGAATCAGCGTGGCTCAGTGGAAAGAGCCTGGGCTTGGGAGTCAGAGGTCATGGGTTCGAATCCCAGATCTGCCACTTGTCATCTCTGTGACTGTGGGCAAGTCACTTCACTTCTCTGTGCCTCAGTTACTCATCTGTAAAATGGGGATGAAGACTGTGAGCCTCATGTGGGACAACCTGATTACCCTGTATCTCCCCCAGTGCTTAGAACAGTGCTTTGCACATAGTAAGCGCTTAACAAATACCAACGATATTATTATTATTAAGCCCTGGGGTAGAGTCAAGCTAACCAGATCAGGCCCAAATGCTGTCTCAGAATCGGCTCACAATCTGTGAGGGAGAATAGATATGCTATCCCCATTTTAGCACGGCTTAGTATAGAGCATGGGCCTGGGTGTCAGAAGGTTGTGGGTTCTAATTCTGACTCCACCTCTTTTCTGCTATGAAACTTTGAAGTTAAGTCACTTAACTTCTCTGTGCCTCAGTTACCGCATCTATAAAATGGGGATTGAGACAGTCAATCCCTTGTGGAACAAGGACTGTGTCCAAGCTGTTTTGCTTGTATCCACCCCAGAATTTAGTACAATGGTTGGCACAAAGTAAGTGCTTGCCAAATACCACAATTACTATTAATAATTATTATTACCAGGACGAAACTGAAGCTCAGAGAGGCGATAAGCAACTTGATCTCACTCCCCCCGGGGGCCAGTAGAGAGGGAGAATGAATATGTTTTCCCCATTCTACAGAGGATGAAGCTGAGGCCCAAAGAGGTTATATTTCATTCATTCATTCAATCATATTTATTGAGCTCTTACTGTGTGCAGAGCATTGTATTAAGCGCCTGGGAGAGTGCAACATAACAACAGAACAGACACATTCCCGGCCCCCACAACGAGTTTACAGTCTAATGAGGGAGACAAATAAATGACAGATAGGGACATAAGTGGTGTGGGGCTGGAAGGGGGGATGAATTAAAGGAGCAAGTCAGGGCGATGCAGAAGGGAGTGGGAAAGAGGAAAGGAGAGCTTAATCTGGGAAGGCCTCTTGGAGGACATTCCTTTTTACCACATTGACCAAGCAGAAGCCCCTCTACTTGTTTGCTTTCTGGCATCCCCGTCTCTGCCCAATTCTGTAATGGTCAGCCCCTTTTTAGAGAGGCAGCATGGCCTAGTGACAAGAACCCGGTCCTGGGAGTCAAAGGACCTGAGTGCTAATCCCAGCCTCACCACTTTTCTGCTGCGCGGCCTTGGGCAAATCACTTCATTTCTCTGTTCCCTTATCCCCGCAACATTCATGTACTTTTCTGTAATTTATTTATTTATAATAATGTCTGTCTCGCCATCTGCCCTGTAAACTAACTGTGGGCAGGGAATCTGTCTGGTTAGTCTTACGTTGTCCTCTCCCAACCACTTAGTACAGTGCTCTGCGTACAGAAAGTGTTCAATAAATACGATTGAATGGATGAATTAATGCAAAATGGAGATCTGATACCTGTTCTCTTTCCTACTTAGACTGGGACTTCCATGTGGAATCTGACGATCTAGTATCCACCACAGTACTCAGTTCTAAGTTTGGCACTTAGTAAGAGCTTAACAAATACTACTATTATTATCCTTATTTTGACTTACTATTGCTAGTAAGAGCTTAACAAATACCACTATCATTATCCTTATTTTGTTTTACTATTGCTCATGCTGCCCTTTTTTATTAGCAAACAAAACTTTATTAGAAGGTCATGGGTTCTAATCCCAGCCCTGCCACTTGTCTGCTGTGTGACCTTGGGCAACTTCCCTGTGCCCCAGTAACCTCATCTGTAAAATGGGGATAGAGACTGTGAGCCCCACCTGGGACAGGGACTGTGTCCAACCTGATTTGCTTGTGTCCACCCCAGCGCTTAGTACAGTGCCTAGCACAAAGTAAGTACTTAACAAGTACCATTATTATTATTATTATTATTAAGAATAATAATTGTGATATTTGCTAATGGCCTACAATGTACTAATACTGTGCTAAGGGCTGGGAATCAGACTGGGAATCTTTTACTCTAGGTCAGCACCTGCCTTTCAGGGTACAGACCCAAGGGCATAAAGCATATCGATCAGTGGAATTATTGATTACTTACTCTGTGTAGAGCACTGTACTGAGCACTTGGGCTCAAGGAGCTTACAATCTAGCAGGGGAGATAGACAATAAAATAAGAATAGCAATAATAAACACATGCTAGAATATAGCCCTTGATGTTACATAAAATAACAGAATTTATTACATATATAAATATATTACATATATGTCCTTCATATGTTCTTTATCTCAAGAACGAGGTACTAATCAGAAAAATAGTAACTGTGGTATTTATTAAGCCCTTGCTATATCCAGTGCTTGGCACCAGCAGGATGGACACTGTCTTTATCCCACACAGGGTTCACAGTCGAGAGGAGAGAGAGAATGGGTATTAATTCCCATTTTCAGATGAAGAAATGGAAGGACAAAGAAGTTGTGACTTGCCCAAGGTCACACAGCAGGTAAGAGGCAGAGCCTCAGGTTTCCAGCCCTGTGTTCAGCTGCTTCACTATTTCATTCGTTCATTCAATCGTCTTTATTGAGCGCTTACTGTGTGCAGAGCACTGTACTAAGCACTGGGTAGAGTACAACAATCAACAGATACATTCCCTGCCCACAATGAACTTACAGGTCAGAGGGGGAGACAGATATTAATATAAATAAATAAATTTCAGATACGGACATGAATGTCGTGGGTCTGGGATGGGGGGAAGAGCAAGAGGAGCAAGTCAGGACAAGGCCGAAGGGAGGGAGAGAAGAAGAAAGGAGGGTTTAGGTAGGGAAGGGCTCTTGGAGGAGATGGGCCTTCGATAAGGCTTTGAAGGTGGGGAGACTAATTGTCTGTCAGATTTGAGGAGGGAGGGCGTTCCAGGCCAGAGGCAGGATGTGGGCAAGAGGTCAGTGGCGGGACAGATGAAATGGAGGTACAGCGAGAAGGTTAGCATTAGACGAACAAAGTGTGCGGGCTGGGTTGGAGTAGGAGAGTAGTGAAATGAGGTAAGAGAGGCTTTCTACTGCTTCACTCAACTATGCAGTTGTTTCCTGGCTAATAATAACAATAACCACAATAATAATGAGTGCTATTGTTAAATGCTTGTGCCAAACACGCTGCTAAACCATGAGGTAGATGCAATCATATCAGACCCAAACCCCCTTCCACATGGGACTCACAGGCCAAGGTGGAGTAAGAACAGGAATTTAGTCCCCATTTTATAAGTGAGGAAATAACAGTAATAATATAGTCATATTTGTTAAGCACTTACTATGTGCCCAGCACTGTTCTAAGCGCTGGGGTGGATACGAGCAAATCGGGTTGGGGACAGTCCCTGTCCCACGTGGGACTCACAGTCTCAATCTCCATTTTACAGATGAGATAAGTGAGGTACAGAGAAGTTAAGTGATTTACCAAGGGTAACAGCTCTTCTGAATTCCAAACCTGTGGTCTTTCCACTAGGCCTCGCTGCTCAAACTATTTCAGCTAAAATAGGAAATCAGCAATTACTAAAACAATGAAAATTTCCTTGATGATTCAGTTAAATCATTCAAATACACTCTGCCTCACCCTGATAAAGCTCCTCTGTCTATTCTGGGGCCAAAGCCTGAATTTCTTCAGCTGGCTTCTTTTAGTCCCCGGACACATGGGTTATTTATTATTGGTAATATAGAAGATATACTCCAGGGCCTAGTAGAAAGAACCCAGGCCTGGGAGTCAGAGGACCTGGGTTCTAATCCCGGCCCCCGCCACATGTCTGCTTTGTGGCCTCGGGCAAGTGACTTAATTTCTCGGGGCTTCAGTTACCTCATTTGTAAAATGGGGATTAAGACTGTGAGCCCCATGTGAGCCAGGGACTATCCCAGAGCTTAGAACAGTGCTCGGCACATAGTGAGTGCTTAACAGATACCATAATTATTATTAATCTTTGCTAATAGTTATCATTATTATTATCCCAGCTCAGCCACCTACATGCCGTGTGACCTGGAGCCAGTCACTTCACTGGCCCTCAGTTTCCTCATCTGTAAAATGGGGGATTCGTTACCTGTTCTCCCTCCTACTTTGTCTGTGAGACTGATATGGGACAGAAATCTGTCCACCCTGATTATCCCGTATCTATCTCGAAGCTTAGTCCAATGCTAGGCCTTAGTCAGCACTTTAAAAATGCCTTGTTCCTTATCAAAAAATGGACAATCATAAAAACAGGATACACCAACCTCTTTAGCCATT
This sequence comes from Ornithorhynchus anatinus, assembly GCF_004115215.2. NCBI lineage: Eukaryota > Metazoa > Chordata > Mammalia > Monotremata > Ornithorhynchidae > Ornithorhynchus > Ornithorhynchus anatinus. Next base: position 132,313,836 of record NC_041731.1, on the reverse strand, counting down.
TATGTATGTATTTCAAAGAAGAAACCCAGTTTGCAGTTCCTCAATAAATCACACAGGGCTGAGGATAAATCAGGGAATACAGAACCAATCCAACCTTCCCACTTACTAAGAGGGAGCCGAGGGGAAATAAGGTTGATGATGAGCTCCTTTGACTTCAGTCATTCAAGAAAGAACAAAGAGAATAAGACAGCAACAAGTCTGAATAAAAGAAATGTCGCTGCTCTTGGCTCTTGTCACCAACTCAAAATGAAGGTCCAGCTCACGGATCATTGAACTTTAAGGTAAGATTAAGGCCCAAGTATAGAGTAAATTTCAGATTATACTAGAAGGGGGGTGGGGGGATCGAGGCTTCTGAATTTTAATAATAATGATGGTATTCATTCATTCAATCATATTTATTGAGCGCTCGCTGTGTGCAGAGCACTGTACTAAGCGCTTGGGAAGTATAATTCGGCAACACATAGAGACAATCCCTACCCAACAACAGGCTCACAGTTTAGAAGGGGGATAATAATAATGATGGTATTGATTAAGCACTTACTATGTGCCAAACACTCTTCTAAGTGGTGGGGGGGGAAAACAGTAATCAGGCTGTCCCAAGTAAGGCTCACAGTCTTAATCCCCATTTTGTAGATGAGGTAACTGAGGCACAGAGAAGTTAAGCGATATGCTCAAAGTCACACAGTTGACAAGTGGCAGAGCCGGGATTAGAACCCATGACTTCTGATTCCCAAGACCGTGCTCTTTCCACACTGAGCCCCGGTGCTTCTCTGTGATGGTATCTGTTAAGTGCTTACACTGTTCTAAGCCCTGAGATAGATACAAGCTAATCAGGTTGGACAAAGTCCCCACCCTGTGTAGGGCTTAAGAGAAGCAGCGTGGCTCAGTGGCCAGAGCCTGGGCTTGGGAGTCAGAGGTCGTGGGTTTGAATCCCCGCTCTGCCACTTGCCAGCTGGGTGACCGTGGGCAAGTCACTTCACTTCTCTGTGCCTCAGTTACCTCATCTATAAAATGGGGATTAAGACTGTGAGCCCCCACGTGGGACAACCTGATTCCCCTGTGTCTACCCCAGTGCTTAGAACAGAGCTCTGCACATAGTAAGCACTTAACAAATACCAACATTATTATTATTATTATTAAGTATTTAAAGAGTATACAGATCCAAGGATACAGAAAGATGGGAAAGGTATTAGGAGAGACAAGGAATTGATTGGAGAAAACCTCTTGGAAGTTCTTGAAGAGTGGAAAGATGGAAACTGAATGTCATTTTAGAAAAATCAACCATTGTTATTTATTGGGCAGTGTTGTGTGCAGAGAAACCCAGGAAAGTCCAATACAGTAGAATCGGCCAGTGTGATCTCTGCCCACAAGAAACCTTTTTTTAATGGTATTTGTTAAGTGCATACTAAGTTCTAGGCACTGTACTAAACTCTGGGAAAGATACAAGTTAATCAGGTTGGACAAAGTCCCTATCCCACATGGGGTTTACAGTCTTAAGCCCCATTTTACAGATGAGGGAAGTGAGGCCCAGAGAAGTGAAGTGACTTGCCCAAGGTCACACAGGTGACAAGTGGCAGAACCAGTATTAGAAACCAGGTCATTCTGAAGCTAAGAGCTGTGCTCCAGCCAATAGGCACACTGCCAGTCAGATGTTGAAAGCAGGTGAGAAATGGGTCCTTTCGAGAGGTAGGTAAGAAGGACGAAATATTGGCGATGGAGGTTACAGGAGAGAGAATTATAGCTCAGGAAAAATTGATGAGAGCAATGGGGTTGTGAGGGAGGAGGATGAGAAATGTTGCTGAAAGGAAGAGTGTGTAGAGTTATAATCATAATAATAACAGTATTTGTTAAACTCTTACTTTGTGCCAACAAGCACTGTTCTAAGCACTGGGGTAGATACAAGGTAAGCAGGTTGTCCCACGTGGGACTCACAGTCTTGATCCCCATTTTACAGATGAAGGAACTTAGGCACAGAGAAGTTAAATGACTTGTCCAAAGCCACACAGTTGAAAAGTGGAGGAGCCGGGTTTAGAACCCATGGCCTCTGACTCCCAGGCCTGGGCTCTTTCCATTAATCCACACAGTAAGGACAAAGATAAAGTGGCAAAAGCCAATTGGTTTCCTGGATTTTCAATAAGGGTATGATCTAAAACGGAGTGAATAATAATAATGTAAGTACTTGTTAAGCGCTCACGAGGTGCCAAGCACTGTCCTAAGTGCTGGGGTAAATACAAGTTAAGAAGGTTGGACACAGGTTCTCTCCCACACGGGGCTCACAGTGTGAGCGCACGGGACTAGGAGCCAGAGGCCCTGGGTTTTAATTCCCACTTCACCACGTACCCGCTGTCTGACCTTGGGCAAGTCATTTAACTTCCCTGTGCCTCGGTTCTCTCATCTGCAAAACCGAGAGCTAATACCCACTCTCCCTCCTACTTAAACTGGCAGTCACTGTCCTAAGCGCTGGGGTAGCTACGGGCTAATCAGGTTGGACACAGGTTATGTCCTACTTGGGGCACTTAATCGAAATCCTCCTTTGACAGATGAGGTAACTGAGGCACAGAGAAGTGCTTTGCCCTAGGTCAAATAGAGTTGACAAGAGGTGGAGCCAGGATTAAAACCCAGGTCCTACTGACTCCCAAGCCCATGTTCTTTCCATTAGACCACACTGCTTCTCTTCAGTTGGTTCTAAAATTTGTGGACCCATACAAACAAAATCAAATGGAATTTAAGAGTGCCTGGGGAAAGCACAGGAGGATCAAATCAAGGAAGAAAAACTCCTCTCCACTGGCTTCAAAGCCGTCCATCACCCTGCCCCTTCCTATCTCAGTTTGCTACTCTTCCACTACAACCCAGCTCACACATTTTGCTCCTCTAATGCCAACCTACTCACTGTACCTCCATCTCACCTGTCTCACTGCCTACCCCTCGCACACATCCTGCCTCTGGCCTGGAACGCCCTCCCTCCTCAAATCCCACAGACAATGTCTCCCCCAACCTTCAAAGTGTTATTGAATGCCCATCTCCTCCAAGAAGCCTTCCCTGACTAAGGCCTCCTTTCCTCTTCTCCCACTTCTTTCTGCATCGTCCTGACTTACTCCCTGTATTCATCCCCTCTCCAAGCCCCACAGCACTTATGTCCAGATCTGTCATTTATTTATTTCTATTAACGTCTGTCTCCCCATCCAGAGTGTAAGCTTGCTGTGGGCAGGGAATGTGTCTGTTTATTGTTATATTGTACTCTCCAAGCACTTAGTAGAGATCTCTCCACACATTAAGCACTCAATAAATATGATTGAAGAAATTTATAAGTGAAGGAAGGAACAATTATTCTCTCCCAAGCACTTAGAACAGTACTCTGCACACAGTAAATGCTCAGTAAGTACCACTGATTGATACAAGATTCATGAAAATGGAGGAAATAAGAGCCCCATTCACTGGAGACTAACATCAACACCCACTGTTGGGAAGAGATTGTCTATTTGTTGCCGAACTGTTCTTTCCAAGCACTTAGTACAGTGCTCTGCACACAGTAAGCGCTCAATAAATACAAGTGAATGAATGAATGAATCAACACTTCCTCATATCCCTAGATTAGAATTATCTCCAAAGAACAATCCCCAGATGAAGGATAAATAACCTCCTTTGTGGCTCTCAGCAACCCCATACCCAACTTCAGTCTTCCGGCCTCATTAAAATGCAAGAGGATTTATTATTAGTTCTAACAGACATCTTTATTCAACTGTAAATGACAGGATAATGGAAGAGCATTTGACAGCGTGCTGAGGAAATTGGAAACTTCATCTTCATACATGATGAATTCGCCTTTAAAATAAGATCCCCACCCAAGGCAGGTTTGAGAATGGGCCTGCATGTCAGAGAGAGGGACATGATCTGAATTTCATCTAGAGAAAATAATAATTATAGTACTTAATAGTAATAATAAGGATGGTATTTGTTGAGCAGTTATTATGTGCCGAGCACTGTTCTAAGCACTGGGGTAGATACAGGGTAATCAGGTTGTCCCAAGGGGGGCTCACAGTCTTAATCCCCATTTTACAGACAAGGTAACTGAGGCCCAGAGAAGTGAAGTGACTTGCCCAAAGTCACACAGCTGACAAGTGGAGGAGCTGGGATTAGAACCCACAACCTCTGACTCCCTAACCCCTACTCTTTCCCTTGAGCCACGCTGCTTGTTAAGAGCTTACTATGTACCAAGTACTGTTCTAAGTGCTAGAGTAGATACAAGTTAATCAGATTAGACACAGTCCCTGTCCCACATTGGACTCACAATCTTAATCTCCATTGTACAGATGAGGGAACTGAGGCCCAGAGAAGTGAAGTGACTTGCCCAAGGTCACACAGCAGACATGTGGCAGAGCTGGGATTAAAACCCATGACCTTCCCAGGCCCATGAGCTATCCTCTATGCCAAAATTATAATTCTATAAAGCACATCCACAAGGCTCACAATTCGGACATACGTCCATTCATTCAATAGTATTTACTGAGCGCTTACTATGTGCAGAGCACTGTACTAAGCGCTTGGAATGAACAAGTTACTGAGCGCTTACCAGGTGCAGAGCACTGGACTAAGTGCTTGGAATGGACAAATTGGCAACAGAGAGAGAAAGTCCCTGCCCTTTGACGGGTGCACAGTCTAATGGGGGGAGACGGGCAGACAAGAACAATGGCAAGAAATAGAGTCAAGGGGAAGAACATCTCATGAAAGCAATGGCAAATAAATAGAACCAGGGGGATGTACATCTCATTAAACAAAATAAATAGGGTGATGAAGATATATACAGTTGAGCGGACGAGTACGGTGCTGAGGGGGTGGGAAAGGGGGGAGAAGAGGGTTTAGCTGTGGAGAGGTGAAGGGGGGGTAGAGGGAGCAGAGGGAAAAAAGGGGGGAGCTGAGTGTGGGAAGGCCTCCTGGAGGAGGTGAGTTTCAGAACGAATGAAGGCGCGGCCCCCTGCAGTAAGTAGGCCGGAGGGAGGGGGAGGCACTCACCTTATGCAGCTTCCACATGGCCCCCAGGGCCTTGACCTCGTGGCTGGAGTGCCGGCCCTCCTCCAGGCACTGGTAGCACACGGGCATCTCGCACTGGACGCGGTACATGCTGTGGTTCTCCAGCTCGTGGTCGGTGCAGGTGGAGATCTTGCGGGGGCTGAGGCGGCGGCTCACCCGGCCCTGGGCGGGGGGCACCAGGCGGTGCTTGGCCAGGGGTCCCCGGGGCGGGTGGCAGCGCAGGCGGCACGGGTCGCAGTAGAAGACGTCGCACTGCTCGCACATGACCGCGGCCTCCTTGGGCGCCTTCGCGCACAGCTGGCACTTGAGCGCGGCGGCCTTGCTCCGCTGGTAGCGGTCGACGACCCCCTCCGGGACGCGGTTCCTGGGGAAGCCGCGGAGCCCCCGCTCGTCGAGGATGAGGCTGCGGTGGCACTGCGGGCAGGTGATGCACGAGTTGCGGGGGGCCGCGGCCGGGGCCGCCGGAGCGGGGGCGGCCGGGGGCGGCAGGGCCGGGGGGAAGACGCGCACGCCGTTGGGAGACTTCCGGCAGGGGGTGGTCGGGGCGCCGGCGAAGCCCCCGTAGGAGCCGTAGCCGCTGTCGGCCTCGTTGTACAGGTTCATCTTGTCCAGGTCCAGGTAGTCGTAGTCGGAGCCGCCGGAGCCCGACGGCTCTGCGGGGACCGGGACTCGGGCGTCTGCACCAGGATGTCGCGGGCGCAGGCCTGGCAGACGTCTAGTACAGCTAGGCCAAACTAGCTTCAACAGTTAAGTGAATCCGGAAGGTGGTCGTCATCATTGTCATTATCGATGGTATTTATTGAGTGCTTACTGTGTGCAGAGCACTGTACTAAGCACTAGGAGAGTACAACCCAACAGAGTTGGTAGACAAGTTCCCTGCCCACACAGATCTCCAAACCTGAGGCCTATCTCTTGAAAATCGATATAAGGGTTGTATTGAGTGTTCTCTGGATAGAAACAATGCACTTCACCTCCACTTCAAACAGAAACTCCTCACCAATGGCTTGAAAGCCCTCAATCCCCTCTCCCTCTACCTCGCCTCGCTACTCTCCTACACCAACCCAGCCCACACACTTTTCTCCTCTGATGCCAACCTTCTCGCTGTACCTCCATCTTGTCTATCTCGCCGCCGACCTCTCGCCCATGTCCTGACTCTGACCTGGAACACCCTCCCTCCTCATATCAGACAGAAAATTGCTCTCCCTCATTTCAAAGCCTTATTGAAGGCACACCTCCTCCATGAGGCCTTCCTGTTGGTATTTGTTAAGCGCTTACTATATGCCGAGCACCGTTCTAAGCACTAGGATAGATAGAAGGTTGTCAGGTTGTTCCACTTGGGGCTCACGGTCTTAATCCCCGTTTTACAGATGAGGGAACTGAGGCACCGGGAAGTGAAGTGACTTGCCCAAAGTCACCCAGTTGACAAGTGACGGAGGCGGGATTAGAACCCATGATCTTTGACTGCCAAGCCCGGGCTTTTTCCACTAAGCCACGCTGCTTCCTGGCTCTGTCATTTGCCTACTGTGTGACCTCGGGCAAGTCACTTAGCTTTTCTCAGCTTCTCATTTGAAAAATGGGGATTAAATCCTACTCCCTCCTAGAGCGGGAACCTCAAATGGGACAGGGACTGAGTCCAACTCCAACCTGTCTACCAACTGTGTTGTATTACGCTTTCTCCGGTGCTCAGTACAGTGCTCTTCACACAGTTAGTGCTCAATAAATACCAGTGTTTGATTGATCTACCCCAGAGCTAAGTACAGTCTTTGGCACATAGTAAGCACTTATACACCATCATTATGATTATTATTTTTATCATCAGGAGAGAGAGAGGAAGTCAAGGAAAGAGAGTGAGGGAGAAAGTGGGAGGAAAGGAGAGTTGGTGACTGGAAGGAAGGGAGAGAAAGGCAGGGGGAGAGAATAAAGGGAGTGTAAGTAAGGTTTGATTAATAATAATAATAATGATGTGTGGTATTCGTTAAGTGCTTACTATGTGCCACGCACTGTATTAAACGCTGGGGTAGATTCAAGGAAATCAGATTAGACAGAATCCCTGTCCCACATGGGGCTCACAGTCTTAATCCCCATTTCACAAATGAGGTGTCTAAGGCCCAGAGAAGTGAAGTGACTTGCACAAGGCCTCACAGTAGACAAGTGGTGGAGTTGGCTTTAGAACCCAGGTCCTTCTGACTCTAAGGCCCAGGCTCTTTCCACTAGGCCAGTTGCTTCTCAGTGCTCTGAGAATCAATTTTCCAAGCAATGGTATTTATCGAGTCCTTACTGTGTTCAGAACACTGTGCTAAGTGATTGAGAGGAAGAAACTCAATTCAACTTCAATTCATTTATTTATTGAGCGCTTACAGTGTGCAGAGAGTGGCTAGAACCCGGGCCTGGAAGTCTGAAGGTCAGGGGTTCTAATTCTGGTTCCTCCGCTTGTCTGCTGTTTGACATTGAGCAAGTCACTTCACTTCTCAGTTCCTCAGTTACCTCATCTGTAAAATAGGGATTGAGACTGTGAGCCCCACGTGGGAGGGGACTGTGTCCAACCTGATTTGCTTGTATCCACACCAGTGTTTAGTATAGGGCCTGGCACATAGTAAGCGCTTAACACATACCACAATGATTATTATTATTGTACTAAGCGCTTGGGAGAGTACAATACAACAATAAGCAGATACAGTCCCTGCCCACAACGAGATTACAGTCCAGAGAGAAACAGAACGCTAACCTTCTCATTTATTCATTCATTGTTTTATTTATTGAGCAGTTACAGTGTGCAGAGCACTGTACTAGGCGCTTGGAAAGTACAATTTGGCAACAGAGACAATCCCCACCCAACAACAGGCTCATAGTCTAGAAGGGGGAGACAGACAACAAAACAAAACAAGTAGTCAAGCATCAATAGAATCAAGATTATACACATCATTAATAAAATAAATAGAATAATAAATATGTACAAATATACACAAGTGCTGTGGGGTGGGGAAGGGGGAAGAGCAGAAGGAGGGAGTCGGGGCGATGGGGAGGGGAGGAGGAGCAGAGGAAAAGGGGGGCTCAGTCTGGGAAGGCCTCCTGGAGGAGGTGAGCTCTCAGTAGGGTTTTGAAGAGGGGAAGAGAGCTAGTTTGGCGGCTGTGAGAAGGGAGGGCGTTCCGGGACAGCGGGAGGACGTGGGCCGGGGGTCCACGGCGGGACAGGAGAGAACGAGGGACCGTGAGGAGGTGAGCGGAGGCAGAGGAGCGGAGTGTGTGGGCTGGGATGGAGAAGGAGAGAAGGGAGGAGAGGTCAGAGAGGGCCAGGGGATGGACGGCTTTGAAGCTAAGAGTGAGGAGTTTTTCTTCATATGGAGGTTGACGAGGAACCACTGGAGATTACAGAGGAGGGAGAAGCGGGGAGAGACAGGAGGGCGGGAGGTCAGAAAGGAGGCTGATGCAGTCATCCAGTCGGGATAGGATGAGGGACTGTGCTATCGTGGTGGCGGTTTAGATGGAGAGGAAAGGGCAGATGTGGGCGACGTTGTGAAGGTGAGACCGGCAGGATTTGGTGACGGATTGGATGTGTGGGGTGAATGAGAGAGTGGAGTCAAGGATGACACCAAGGTTGTGGTCTTGTGAGACGGGAAGGATGGTAGTGTAGTCTACAGTGATGGGAAAGTCAGGAAGAGGCCAGGGAAGGAAGATAAGGAGCTCTGCGGGCCTCCATCTCGCCTGTCCCACCATCGACCCCTGGCCCACACCCTACCTCTGGCCTGGAACACCCTCCCTCCTCACCTCCGCCAGATATCACACTACCCCTCTTCGAAGCCCTACTGAAAGCTCACCTCCTCTCAGAGGCCTTCCCAGACTAAGCCCTCTTTTCTTCTGCTCCCCAAGCTCACCTCCTCCCAGAGGCCTTCCCAGACTAAGCCCTCTTTTCCTCTGCTCCCCCTCCCCTCCCCATCTCCCCGATTCGCTCCCTTTGCTCTACCTCTTCCCCCCGACACAGCCCTTGTGAATTTATGTACATATTTATAATTCTTATTTATTTATACGAATGTACATATATATAATTCTATTTATTTATATTGATGCTACTGATGCCTGTTTACTTGTTTTGATGTCCCTCTCCCCGCTCTAGACTGTGAGCCCGTTGTGGGTAGGGATTCTCTATTTGTGGCTGGATTGTACTTTCCAAGCGCTTAGTACAGTGCTCTGCATGCAGTAAGCGCTCAATAAATACTATTGAATGAATGAATGAATAGCAAATCTAACTTTATAGCAGAATCGATTTTCAATGTCCACCACCAAGAACAGCAAAGGTGCTGGGTAGAGGAGGAGATGACATAGAGTAGGAGGATGCAAAAGATGCCAGGGATAATAATGTTGGTATTTGTTAAGCGCTTACTATGTGCCAAGCACTGTTCTAAGCGCTGGGGTAGACATAGGGGAATCAGGTTGTCCCACGTGGGGCTCACAGTCTTAATCCCCATTTTACAGATGAGGGAACTGAGGCACCGAGAAGTTAAGTGACTCGCCCAGAGTCACACAGCCGACAAGTGGCAGAGCTGGGATTCGAACTCATGAGCCCTGACTCCAAAGCCCGTGCTCTTTCCACTGAGCCACGCTGCTTCCCCATGGGAAGGGATGATAAACACAGTGGAGAGAAGTGGGAATGACAGGGTCTCGAGGAGACTGACTGATTAGTTAGCGTTTATTGCTTGTCACATTTAGTTAGTACAGTATTCATTTAAAAATCACAGCTATAATAAGCTTGAATGAGTATTAACTAGAAAAGTGTTAGTATAATTCGCTGCGTCAAACGGCTTTTCCATTTTGAAACATCTTTATCTGAGTGGGAAAGGGAAGCCGCACTGATCCATCAGTGGTACTTACTGAGCGAAAGACGTACTAAGCGCTTGATCAAGGACACCAGAGGTAAAACATATTTCCTCTCCCTCAAGGAGCTTACAGTCTACTGCGGGAAACATAAACAAAAATGGTTTCGAAGAGTTCTCTCTCAACTCGTTGGCTTCCTCTACCTGTAATTGATTCTAACGCTGAGGATAGTGCTTTGCACACAGTATGTGCTCAATGAATATGTTTGAATGAATGAATGTCTGTCTTCCTCTGCCAGATTATAAACTCTTCTAGACTGTAATAATAGTAATAATAACGTTGGTAGTTGTTAAGTGCTTAATATGCGCAAGGCACTGTTCTAAGCGCTGGGGTAGATACTGGGTAATCAGACTGTCCCACATGAGGCTCACAGTCTTCAGCCCCATTTTCCAGATGAGGTAACTGAGGCCCAGAGAAGTGAAGTGACTTGCTCACAGTCACCCAGCTGACAAGTGGCGGAGCCGGAATTCGAAATCAAGACCTCTGACTCCCAAGCCCGGGCTCTTTCCACTGAGCCACGCTAGCTCATTATGGACAGGGAATGTCTCTGCTAATTCTCTTGTGTTGTACTCTCCCGAGTGCTTAGTATAGTGTTCTGCGCATAGTAAGTGCTCAATAAATGATTGACTGATGGTTACAGCGTACTCCTCCGAGCACTTAGTACAGCAGCGTGGCTTAGGGGAAAGAGCCCGGGCTTGGGAGTCAGAGGACGTGGGTTCTAATCCCCGTTCCGCCACTGGTCTGCTGTGTGACTTTGGGCAAGTCACTTCACTTCTCTGTGCCTCAGTTATCTCATCTGTAGATTGGGGATTAAGACTATGAGGCCTACATGAGACAACCTGATCACCTTGTATCCCCCCAGCGCTAAGAATAGTGCTTGGCACACAGTAAGCACTTAACCAACACTATTATTATTATTGTGCTCTGCACATGATAAGCGCTCAGTATACAACTGGCTGACTGACTGGTGGTTTGAAAGAATAGCTAACTATACTGATTCAGGTACTTAGAGGCTGAGATGTTTTTCTTTTTTGCTTACATGACATGTCATCATCATCATCATAATAACTGTGGTATTTATTAAGCACTTACTCTGTAAGCAACGAGAAGCGGTGTGGCTCAGTGGAAAGAGCCCGGGCTTGGGAGTCAGAGGTCATGGGTCATGGAAAATGGGGATTAACTGTGAGCCTCACGTGGGACGACCTGATTCCCCTGTATCTACCCCAGCGCTTAGAACAGTGCTCTGCACATAGTAAGCGCTTAACAAATACCAACATTTATTTTATTTATTTTATGTGTCAGGCATTGTAGTAAGCACTGGGGTAAATACAAGCTAATCAGGTTGGACACAGCCCCTGTCCCACATGGGGCTCACAGTCTTCATCCCCATTTTACAGATGAGGTGACTGAGGCACAGAGAAGTGAAGTGACTTGCCCAAGGTCACACAGCAGGCAAGTGGAGGAGCTGGAATTAATAATAATAATATTGGTATTTGTTAAGCACTTACTATGTGCAGAGCACTGTTCTAAGCGCTGGGGGAGATACAGGGTAATCAGGTTGTCCCACGTGAGGCTCATAGTCTTAATTCCCATTTTACAGATGAGGTAACTGAGGCCCAGAGAAGTGAAGTGACTTGCCCACCGAAGCCACGCTGCTTCTCAAGCTCATCAGTCTCCTGTCGTACAATTACCCTATCCACTCCACCATACCCTCCACTCATCGCCCCATCTCCCACCCACCATTCCTCTCATTCATTCATTCAATCATATTCCTTGAGCACTTACTGTATGCAAAGCACTGTACTAAGCATTTTAGGAGACTATACTATAACAATAGACACATTCCTGCCCACAACATGCTCATGGTCTAGAGGGGGAGACAGACATTAATATAAATAAATAGATAAGTCAATAAATATATTACAGATATATGCAGTTGTATACTTATATACTTATAAAGCCAAACTCCTGGAACAAGTTGTCAACTCCCACTGCCTCTACTTTTTTTATGGAATTTGTTAAGCTATATGCCATACTGAGGACTGGGATAGATACAAGCTAATTAGGTTGGGCTCAGTCCATAACCCACACGGGGCTCACAGTCTTAAGTGCCATTTGCCTAAATTCACAGAGAAATGAAATGAGTTGCCCAAAGTCACACAGCAGACAAATGGAAGAGCCAGGACTGGAACCCAGGTCCTGCAATCAACCAGTGGTATTTACTGAGTGCTTACTGTGTGCAGAGCACTGTATTAAGCGTTTGGGAGAGTTCAATACAACCGAATTGGAGGACACTTTCCCTACCCATAACAAACTCACACTCTAGAGGAGGAATTTACAGCCTAGAGAGCCTTCTGACTTCCAGGCCCCTGCTCTATCCACTAAGCCACACTGCTACTCTTGTTCATTCCGCACATAGTAAGCGCTCAATAAATATTATTGAATGAATGAATGAATGAATGAATACTCTTCTTCCTCCCCAGTTCCTTCCTTGACCGCCCTACAAAGCCAGCTTTTGTTCCCTTTGCTCGGAAACTCTCTCTCCTAAGTCATCAACACCGGTCAGTCAGTCATATTTATTCATTAATTCATTTATTCAATAGTATTTATTGAGCGCTTACTATGTGCAGAGCACTGGACTAAGCTCCTGGAATGTACAGATCGGTAACAGATAGAGACAGTCCCTGCCCGTTGATGGGCTTACAGTCTAAGTGCTTACTGAGTTTATTGAGTGCTTACTGTGTGCCGAGCACTGTACTAAGCACTTGGGAGAGGACTACACGGGTTTAGGAGTCAGAGGTCATGGGTTCTAATCCCGGCTCCGCCACCTGTCAGCTGTGTGACTGTGGGCAAGTCATTTCACTTCTAGGTGCCTCAGTTCCCTCATCCGTAAAATGGGGATTAAGATTGTGAGCCTCACGTGGGACAACCTGATTACTCTGAATCTACCCCAGCACTTAGAACAGTGCTCTGCACATAGTAAGTGCTTAACAATTACCAATATTATTATTATTATTAACAATAAACAGACATTTTCTGCCCATAACAAGCTTGCCTCTGCCCTCAGATTTACTCCATCCTTTTGGGATCAATCAATCCATCATATTTATTGAGCACTTCCCGTTTGGAGAGCACTGTATTAAGAGCTTGGGAGAGTACAACACAACAGTATAGCAGCCACATTTGTAGCCTAGTGGATACAGCACGGGCCTGGGAGTCAGAAGGATCTGTGTTCTAATCCCAGCTCCGCGATGCGACCGCTGTGTGACCTTGGGAAAGTCCCTTCACTTTCCTGTGCCTCAGTTGCTTCCTCTGCAAAATTGGGATTAAGACTCTGAGCTCCACGTAGGACAGGGACTGTGTATAATCCTATTTGCCTGTATCCACCCCAGCGCTTAGTACAGAGCCTGGCCCCTGGAAAGCACTTAACTCAGAAGCAGCGTGGCTCAATGGAAAGAGCACGGGCTTTGGAGTCAGAGGTCATGGGTTCGACTCCCGGCTCTGCCACTTGTCTGCTGTGTGACTGTGGGCGAGTCACTTCACTTCTCTGGGCCTCAGTGACCTCATCTGTAAAATGGGGATTAACTGTGAGCCCCACATGGGACAACCTGATTCCCCTGTGTCTACCCCAGCGCTTAGAACAGTGCTCTGCACATAGTAAGCGCTTAACAAATACCGACATTATTATTATTAACAAATATCACAATCATTACCATTATTATTATTACTGCTCTGCCCACAATGAGCTTACAGTCTAGAGGGTCTTGTCTCACTGGGAGGGGGTTAGGAGGATGAGGGGAGAAGAGGAAATGCTACTTCCAACTTTGGTCTTGCTCCTTTTACTCCCTGGCGATCGAATGAGCTCCTGGCCGCAGGGCAGGCGATTGGTCTCTGTTTCGAGCAGTAAATTCATTTAAGGTTACATCCTGATCAGAACTATTAAAGACACAGAAGGAAAGGACAATTTAATTTTGAGCAACCAAATGAAAGGGAAATGGATCGTGGACCCACAGCCCGCTGGGTAAGAGAGGCGGTTCTGTGCAGTTGAGGGGAAATGAAAAGACAAAATGCATCCCTTCAGCAAACTTGCAGCTTGAAGCAGCGTGGCTCAGTGGAAAGAGCATGGGCTTTGGAGTCAGGGCTCATGAGTTCGAATCCCAGCTCTGCCACTTGTCGGCTGTGTGACTGTGGGCAAGTCACTTAACTTCTCTGTGCCTCAGTTCCCTCATCTGTAAAATGGGGATTAAGACTGTGAGCCCCACGTGGGACAACCTGATTCCCCTATGTCTACCCCAGCGCTTAGAACAGTGCTCGGCACATAGTAAGCGCTTAACAAATACCAACATTACATTACCAAACGATGAAAAGTTTCATCACGCTTATAGGACGCTTCTCAGTTCATACTGGAAGCACCTTGTGGGCAGAGTATGTCTGACAACTCTGTATAGACTGTAAGCTTGTAGACTATAAGCTCTTAAAGAGCTTATATTCATTCATTCATTCATTCAATAGTATTTATTGAGCGCTTACTATATGCAGAGCACTGTACTAAGCGCTTGGAATGGACAATTCAGCAACAGAGAGAGACAATCCCTGCCCAGTGACGGGCTCACAGTCTAATCGGGGGAGACAGACGGACAAAAACAAGACAACATAATCACGATAAATAGAATCGAGGGGATGGACACCTCATCAACAAGATAAATGGGGTAACAAATGAGCACAGTGCTGAGCGGAAGCGGGAGGAGGAGGAGCAGAGGGAAAGGGGGCTTAGCTGAGGGGAGGTGAAGGGGGTAAGAGGGAGCTCTTTGTGCCTACACAGTGAACATGTCACCAACGTTTTTATATGCTGGAAGCTAAGTAATAATAATAATAATAATAGCAATAATCATGGTATTTGTTAAGCGCTTATTATGTGTCAGGCACTGAACTAAGCATTGGGGTGGATACAAACAGATGATTTAACTGAGGCTCAGAGTAGTGAAGTGACTTGCCCAAGGTCACACAGCAGACAAGTGAGGGAGCAGGGATTAGAACCCATGACCTTCTGACTCCCAGGCCTGGGCTCTATCCATTGGGCCATATGCCCTTGTGCTAGTGTGTCATAGTCTAGTGTATCTTATCAATCAATTAAACATATTGATTGAGCTTACTGTGTGCAGGACACTGTATTAATCAGCACAGTACTCCCTTTTCCTCAGCTCCTCTTCTCCTCTCCATTGCCCTGATTCGCCCCCTTTGCTCTATACTCCCTCCCTGACCATAGCACTTGTGCATATATGTATATATCTATAATTCTATTTATTTCTATTAATGCCTGTTTACTCATTCTGATGCGTATAGATCTCTAATTCTATTTATTTATTTATATTGATGCTCTATATTAAATATATTTATTTGTATTCATTTATATTGATGTTGCCTATGCCTGTTTACTTTTTTTGCTTTGCTGTCTGCCTGCCCTGTTTAGACTGTGAGCCTGTTATCGGGCAGGGATTGTCTCTATCTGTTCCTGAATTGTGCATTCCAAGTGCTTAGTACAGTGCTCTGCACATAGTAAGTACTCAATAAATACTATTGAATGAATACTTGTTCTGATGTGTACATATCTATAATTCTGTTTATTTATTTTGATGCTATTGATGCCTGTTTACTTGTTTTCAGTCTGTCTCCCCCTTTCTAGTCTGTGAGCCCACTGTGGGCAGGGATTGTCTCTCTTTGTTGCTGAATTGTACTTTCCCAGCACTTAGTACAGTGCTCTGCACAGAGTAAGCGCTTAATAAATACTATTGAATGTATAAGCACTTGAGAATACAACGTTACAGGGTTGCCAGATGCTTTCCCTGCCCTTAATGAGCTTACAGTCTGGAGAGATCTTCAATTAATCAATCCACATTACTTAGTGATTGCTTCCTGTGTGCTGAGCACTGTTGAGAGCACTTGGGAGAGTCCAGTACAATGGAATCGGTAGACATGTTCCCTGTCTAAAATGAGCTTACTATTCTAGAGGGGGAAAACATCCCTATATGAATGATGAAAGTTTTCATTGAACTGTCCCAAGCGTTCAGTGTTCAGTACACTGAAGCAGCGTGGCTCAGGGGAAAGAGTCCGGGCTTGGGAGTCAGAGGTCATGGGTTCGAATCCCAGCTCTGCCACTTGTCAGCTGGGTGACTGTGGGCAAGTCACTTAACTTCTCTGTGCCTCAGTTACCTCATCTGTAAAATGGGGATGAAGACTGTGAGCCTCATGTGGGACAACTTGATTACCCTGTATCTCCCCCAGCACTTAGAACAGTGCTCTGCACATAGTAAGCGCTTAACAAATACCAACATTATTATTATTACACAGTAAGTGCTCGGTAAATAGGACTGATTGATCGACCATGACATTAGTCAGGGAAGGCCTCTTGGAGGAGATGGGCCTTCCATAAGGCTTTGAAGTAGGAGAAAAGTCACTGTCTGTGGGATTTGAGGAGGGAGGGTGTGCCAGGCCAGAGGCAGGACATGGATAAGGGGTTGGCGGCGAGACAGATGAGATGGAGGGACATTGAAAAGGTTAGCACTAGAGGAGTGAAGTGTGCGGCCTGGGTTGGAGTAAGAAAGTAGCATGATGAGGAGTTTCTGTTTGTTGCACAGGTGGATGGGCACCACTGGAGTTTCTTGAGGAGTGGGGAAATGTGTCGACATATTTGTAGAGAGTGAACTGGGCAACAGAGCGAAGTGTGGCCTGGAGTGGGGAGA
Organism: Ornithorhynchus anatinus; assembly: GCF_004115215.2. Classification (NCBI taxonomy): domain Eukaryota; kingdom Metazoa; phylum Chordata; class Mammalia; order Monotremata; family Ornithorhynchidae; genus Ornithorhynchus; species Ornithorhynchus anatinus. Next base: position 132,297,199 of record NC_041731.1, on the reverse strand, counting down.
GACAAGAGGGTGAGTGGTCAGCAAGGAGGCTGATACAATAATCGAGGCGGGTTAGGATAAATGATGGTATTAATGTGGACCTTATCTGGACCTTAGTCCTGTCATCTGGAAAATGGCAACCCATCCATCCATCTCCAAAGAGGCAATGGTTACTAGAGTGGATTTTCCCAGTAACGAGTTTTTTGCAGAATACCAACGGCACTTTCTAGAGGTCCCCGTGTTTTAGCCACCTGCGAGGTGTCGTGGTTCACACAGTAACGGCTCCTCACCAGCCCAGAGTCCCCCGCTGGAAAGGAGTTCCACAGGCCCCCTGCCTAACCACACATCACCACGGTTTATGAAGATGCCTTCTGCATCTCAGATGTGCTGCGTGGCTCAGTGGAAAGAGCCCGGATGTGGAAGTCAGAGGTCATGAGTTCGAATCCCAGCTCTGCCACTTGTCAGCTGTGTGACTGTGGGCAAGTCACTTCACTTCTCTGTGCCTCAGTTCCCTCATCTGCAAAATGAGGGATTAAGACTGTGAGCCTCACGTGGGACAGCCTGATGACCCTGTATCTCCCCCAGCGCTTAGAACAGTGCTCTGCACATAGTAAGTGCTTAAATACCAAAAAAAAAAATCCAAACCATCACCCGGTCATATTTCCTGGGCACCTGCTGTGTGCAGGGCACTGTACTAGGTGCTTGGGAAGAGAATATTACAAGGTTGGTAAACACATTCCCTGCCCAAAGGGAGGTTATAGTCTAAAGGGCAAATCCCCACCATTAAGCCTGGAGATTTCAGTACTAAGGTCTTGTCTTATGACATCGAGTTGTCTCTGACCCATAGCAATTCCACGGACACATCTCTCCCAGAAGACCCCACCTCCATCTGCAATCGTTCCGGTAGTGGATACACAGAGTTTCCTTGGGAAAAATCCGGAAATGGTTTACCCTTGCCTCCTTCCACGTGGTCACCTTGAGTCTCCACCCCGGACTCTCTCCCATGCGGCTGCTGCCCAGCACAGGAGAGTTGTAGCAGATGGACTTCCACTCGCTAGCCACTGCCCAAGCTAGAAATGGACTGGACAGGCCTCTGCTTCACTCTCCCTCCCATAGTCGAGACTGGTAGAGGACCGGAAACTCTTCGGGTGCAACCCTGAGAGGGGAGAACTAAGGTACTAACACACGGGTTCAGGATATGAAAGTTGGAGAAATCAAGGTCTTCAAACGCACAAACATCCACAAGCTTCTCATGATGTTGCCATAGGGAGTGAGGCTCTCAGGTAGAGGGCGGCGGTCCTGGGAAATTCCCAAAATGCCTAGGCATAAACATCGGATGCTCAGAAAAGCACTTTGACCAACTTGCATGCGCAAAACCACAAAAGCCGAGGAGAAGATAGGTGGGAATAATAATAATGGCATTCGTTAAGTGCTTACTATGTGCCAGGCACTGTACTAAGCCTCCCAGACTAAGGCCCCCTTTTCCTCAGCTCCCCCTCCCCCACAACTCTCCCTGACTCGCTCCATTTGCTCTACCCACCTCGTTGCCCCACGGCACTTGTGTATATATGTACATATCTATAATTCTATTTATTTATATTAATCCCTGTTTTACTTGTTCTGATGTGTATATTGTATATAATTCTATGTATTTACATCGATGCTATTGATGCCTGTTTACTTGTTTCGATGCCTCTCTCCCCCCTCCTAGACTGTAAGCCCACTGTGGACAGGGAATGTCTCTCTTTATTGCTGAATTGTACTTTCCAAGCATTTAGTACAGTGCTCTGCACACAATAAGCGCTCAAGAAATACGATTGAATGAATGAATGAATGACTAAGATCTGGGGTAGATACAAGCAGATCGTACTGGATACAATCCCTGTCCCATGTGGGGCTCATAGTCTCAATCTCCATTTTACAGATGAGAGAACTGAGGAACGGAGAAGTGAAGTGACTTACCCAAGGTGACAGAGCAGACTTGTGGTCTTTCTGACTTCCAGACCCATGCTCTATACACTCTTTGGCCCACTTTTCGATTTAGGAACCGAATCCCGGAAAGATCACGTGTCACTCACCCATGGGAGAAGGTCTCCATGTTCTCTCTCAGGTTTAGGGAGGCCACCTTCCTCTGGGCTGGAGGCATCTTCGTTCAGCTGTCTCAGCCCAGTGATTGTTCCTGAATCCGCTTTGCTCCATAACTTTTCCGGGCGCCTGGATCCACTGGACCACCGGGTCTCAGGAATAGGCCTGGCAGGTGATCAATCAATAAATCATACTTATTGAGCATTTACTCTGTGCAGAGCACTGTACTAAGCGCTTGGGAGAGTACAACACAACAATCTACCAGGCACGTTCTGTGCCCACAATGAGCTTTCAGTCTAAGGGGGCTTACAAACTAGAAGGAGCTGTCCAACCTGATTAACTTGTATCTACCCCAGTGCTTAGAACAGTGTGTGGCACATAGTAAGCACTTACCAAGTACTATAATTATTATTAATATCATTACAGTCTAGTGAGAATGGAGAAACAAAGTGAACTGCCTACAATCAATCACAGAGCCACCATCACCCACCTTCAATCATGCTACATCTGGAGACCTCATTAAAAATTATTATTATTATTATTATTATGGAATTTAAGTGCTTACTATGTGCCTTGCACTGCACTAAGCACTTGGGAGAGTACAAAAGAACAATGAACAGACACATTCCCTGCCCACAGCGAGCTTACAGTCCGTTCCTAGCCTGACCCTTCCCCCCACGCCTGGGCTCAATGTAACTTTGTGTAGAAAATATCAATCATTCATCCCCAAAAAGACACAGTCCCTGGCTTAAAATCATTCCTGGGGCTACGGCTGTGTCTTCTTGGCTTTTCAACTGTGTCTGTGATGTCCGTTAGCACAGGTTGCCTCCTGGGAATCCCCTATTCAAGGTCTGGGTGAGTTGGAAGTGATAGTAGATCTCCTTTGAAGAAAACACAGACCTTGGTTCACCCTAGCTCACGTCTGGTAGCGGCTGAGGGTGAGATTGTGTTTTCTGCTTCTGGCATATCCCATCTGCCACTTCACTGCAGAAGAATCTGGCAGGGAAAGTCTTTAGTGATCTCTTGACACTTTTTCTTGTTATCATTTTCATAATATGTGGTGCTAACCTTCTCATTGGGCCTCCATCTTGCCTATCCTGCCATCAACCCCTGTCCCACATCCTTCCTCTGGCCTGGAATGCCCTTCCTCCTCAAATCCACCAAACAATCACTCTTCCCCCCTTCAAAGCCCTACTAAGGTCTCACATTCTCCAAGAAGCCTTCCCAGACTGAACTCCCTTTACCTCAGCTTCCCCTCCTTTCTGTGTCACCTCGACTCTCTCCCTTTGCTCTGCCCCCCATCTCCACAACACTTATGCATATATGTATATATCTATAATTCTATTTATTTATATCAATGCCTGTTTACTTGTTTTGATGTCTGTCTACCCCCTCTAGACTGTAAGCCCGGTGTGGGCAAGGGTTGTCTCTCTTTATTGCTGAATTGTACTTTCCAAGCACTTACTACAGTGCTCTGCACACAGTAAGCACTCAGTAACTACAATTGAATGAATGATCATTATTAATAGTATCTGTTAAATCCTTACTAGATGCCTAGCACCGTACTAAATGCAGGGATAGATACAAAATCATCAGGTCCCACACAGGGTTCACAGTCTGTGAAGGAGGGAGAACAGGTATTGAAACCCCACTTGGCTGATGCGAGGGAACTGAGGCACAGAGAAGTGAAGTGACTTGTCCAAGGTCACACAGTTGGTAGGTAGTGGAGGTGGGATTAGAACCCAGATCCTCTGACTCCCGGGGCCGTGTTCCTTCCATTAAGCCACACTGCTTCCCATTTGTATGAGGTAGGCCCCCTGGCATTCTGAAACCACAGGGGTAAAGTAGGTGGACAGGACTCAATAATTGATACCCACTTTTCCACTTCTCCCCTTCTCCCCTCACACCCCCACTTGATAGACAAGCAACTTGTCCTGGTGGATAGAGCCCAGGCCTGGAAGCCAGAGGTCATGGATTCTAATCCCGGCTCCATCACGTCTGCTGTGTGTTCTTAGGCAAGTCACTTCACTTCTCTGGGCCTCAGTGACCTCATTTAGAAAATGGGGATGAGACTGGGAGACCCACGTGGGACAGGGACTCTGTCCAACCTGATTTCTTTTATGATAATAATAAAAATGATGGAATTTATTAAGTGCTTACTATGTGTCAGGCACTGTATTAAGTACTGGGGTGGATACAAACAAATCAAGTTGGACAAGGTCTCCATCCCATGTGGGGCTCACAGTCTCAATCCCCATTTTACAGATGAGATAACTGAGGCACAGTAAAGTGAAGTGACTTGTCCAAGTCACACAGCAGATATGTGGGTGATCTAGGGTTAGAACCCATGACCATCTGACTCCCAGGCCTGTACTCTATCCACTACGTCATACTGCTTCCCTATGGAAAGAGGATTGGGAGTCAGAGGATCTGGATTCTAATCCCAGCTCCTCTATTTTGCTTTGTGGCCTTGGACAAGACACTTCACTTCTCTGTGCCTCAGTTACCTCGTCTGTAAAATGGGGATTAAGACCGTGAGCCCCATGTGGGACACAGATTCTGTCCAACCTGAATAGCTTGTATCTACCCCAGCGCTTAGTACAGTGCCTGGCACATAGTAAGTGCTTAACAAATACCATTTTTTAAAAAAGATATAGTACTTGTTAAGAGCAAACTCTGTTCCAAATACCACTGTAAGCACTGGGGTAGATACAAATTAATCAAGTTGGGCCTAATCCCCAGCCACATGGGGCTCACAGTCCAAGTCAGAGGGAGAGCAAGTAGTGAATCCCCATTTTACAGATGAGATGATGTTTGCAGTGGTCCCTCAAAGGTCATTTCTGAGTCCCCTTTTATTCTCCATCTACACCCACACCCTAGGAGAACTCATTCGCTCTCACGGCTTCAACTACCATCTCTATGCCAACGATGTCCAAATCTACCTCTCCAGCCCTGATCTCTCTACTTCCCCCAAGTCTCACATTTCCTCATGCCTTCAAGACTCCCCAGTTGGGTTGTCCTCCTGTCACCTCAAATTTAGCATGTCTAAAAAAAAATTCCTTTATCTTCGCATCATTCATTCATTCAATAGTATTTATTGAGCGCTTACTATGTGCAGAGCACTGGACTAAGTGCTTGGAATGTACAATTCGGCAACAGAGACAATCCCTGCCCAATGATGGGCTCACAGTCTAATTGGGAGAGACAGACGGACAAAAACAAGACAACATTATTACGATAAATAGAATCAAGGGGATGGACACCTCATTAACAAAATAAATAGGGTAATAAAAATAGAGACAAATGAGCACAGTGCTGAGGGGAGAGGAAGGGACAGGGGGAGGAGCAGAGGGAAAGGGGAGAAAGGGGGCTTAGCTGAGGGGAGGTGAAGGGGGGGTAGAGGGGCAGCAGAGGGAGCAGAGGGAAAAGGGGAAGCTCAGTCCGGGAAGGCCTTTTGGAGGAGGTGAGCTCTCAGTAGGGCTTTGAAGAGGGGAAGAGAATTAGTTGGGCAGATGTGAGGAGGGAGGGCGTTCCGGGACAGCAGGAGGACGTGGGCTGGGGGTCGACGATGGGACAGGCGAGAACAGGGGACGGTGAGGAGGTGGGCGGCAGAGGAGCGGAGTGTGCGGGGTGGGCGGTGGAAAGAGAGAAGGGAGGAGAGGTAGGAGGGGGCAAGGGGATGGAGACCCTTGAAGCCCAGAGTGAGAAGTTTTTGTTTCTGGAGGTTTTTAAGGAGGGGAGTGAAATGCCCAGAGCGTTTCTGCAAGAAGATGATCCGGGCAGCGCAATGAAGAATAGACTGGAGTGGGGAGAGATAGGAGGAAGGGCAATCTGAGGGGAGGCTGACCCAATAATCCAGCTGGGATATTATGAGAGCCCGTAAGATAGCCGTTTGGATGGAGAGGAAAGGGCGGATCTTGGCGATATTGTAAAGGTGAGATCGGCAGGCATCGGTGACAGATCGGATGTGTGGGGTGAACGAGAGAGCCGAGTCAAGGATGACACCAAGGTTGCGGGCCTGAGAGACGGGAAGGATGGTCGTGCCATCCACAGTGACGGGGAAGTCAGGAAGAGGACAGAGCTTGAGAGGGAAGATAAGGAGCTCAGTTTGGGACATGTTGAGTTTTAGGTGGCGGGCAGACATCCAGGTGGAGACGTCCCGGAGGCAGGAGGAGATACGAGTCTGAAGAGAGGGGGAGAGGACAGGGTCGGAGATGTAGATTTGAGTGTCATCTGCATGGAGATGATAGTTGAAGCCGTGAGAGCGAATGAGTTCACCGAGGGAGTGAGTGTAGATGGAGAACAGAAGAGGGCCGAGAACTGACCCCTGAGGAATCCCTACAGTTAGAGGACGGGAGGGGGAGGAGGAGCCCGCGAAGGAGACTGAGAATGAACGGCCAGAAAGATAAGAGGAGAACCAGGAGAGGATGGAGTCCGTGAAGCCAAAGACTCACCTTGGCTCCAAACTATGTCCTCACCTTGGTTTCCCCATGGCTGTAGACGGCACCACCATCCTTCCTGTCTCGCGAGCCCGTAACCTTGGCGTTATCCTTGACTCCCCTTTCTCATTCAAATCCACATACTCAATCTATTACTACATCCTGCCGGTTCCACCTTCACATCACCAAAATCCGCCCTTTCCTCTCCATCCAAACTGATGCCACATTAATTCAATCATTTACCCTACCCCAACTTGATAGCCTCATTGCTGACCTCCCAGCCACCTGTCTTTTCCCACTCCAGTCCATACTTCCCTCTGCTGTCCAGATCGCTTTTCTACAAAAGCAGTGTGGCTCAGTGGAAGGAGCACAGGCTTGGGAGTCGGAGGACTTGGATTCAAATCCCAGCATCGCCACTTGTCTGTTGTGTGACCTTGGACGATCACTTAACTTCTCTGTGCCTCAGTTACCTCATCTGTAAAATGGAATTAAGGCTGTGAACCCCACGTGGGACAACCTGATTACCTTGTATCTACCCCAGTGCTTAGAACAGTGCTTGGCACATAGTAAGCGCTTAACAAATACCATAATTATTATTAGTATTACCTTGTTTCCCCATTCCTCAAGAACCTCCAGTGGTTGCCCATCCTCCTCCTCATCCAACAGAACTTGTCACCATTGGCTTTAAAGCAGTCCATCCTTTGCCCCCTCCTACCTCACCTCACTGCTCTCCTTTTCCAACCCAGCCCACACACTGTGCTCCTCTAATGCCAACCTTCTCCTTGTGCCTCCATCTCCTCTATCTCGCTGCCGACCTCTCACCCACGTCCTGCCTTGGACACGAAACACCTTCCCTCTCTCCTCTAATCCGACAGACCATTCCTCTCCCTCAGAGCCTTATTGAAAGCTTGCCTCCTCCAAGAAGCCTTCCCTAAACCCTCCTTCCCTCTTTCCCCACTCCCTTCTGCGTCATCCTGACTTGCTTCCCTTATTCATCCCCCCTCCCAGCCCCACAGCATTTATGTCCACATCTGTCATTTATTTATTTACATGTTAATAACAATAACGATATTTGTTAAGCACTTACTATGTGCCAGGCACTGTACTTAGCACTGGGGTGATCACAAACAGATTGAGGTGGACACAGACCCAGTCCCACATGGGGCTCATGGTCTCAATCCCCATTTTCCAGATGAGGTTACTGAGGCCTAGAGAAGGGAAGTGACTTGCCCATGCTCACACAGCAGAGAAGTGGTGGAGCTGGAATTAGAGCCCATGACCTTCCGACTCCCAGGCCCGGGCTCTATCCACTATTTCATGCTGCTTCTCCCAAAGACAGACACTGATTCCTATCTCCTCCACCAGAATGTAAGCTCTCTGTGGGCAGGGAATGTATCTGTCTATTGTATCGTACTCTCCCAAGTGCTTAGTAAGTAAGTGCACACAGTAAGCACTCAATAAATACGATTCAATGAATGAATCAATGAATGAACACAGTCCCTCTGCCACACGGGCCCTCAGTCTAAATAGGAAAGAGAAGAGGTATTTAATCTCCATTTGACAACTGTGGAAACTGAAGCACGGAGAAGTTGAAATCACACAGCAAGCAGTGGGTAATAATAATATTGGTATTTGTTAAGCGTTTACTATGTGCAGAGCACTGTTCTAAATGCTGGGGTAGATACAAGGTTATCAGGTTGTCGACGTGGGGCTCACAGTCTTAATCTCCATTTTACAGATGAGGTAGAACCAGGGGAAGAACCCAGCTCCTCTGGCTCCCAGGCGTAGGCTCTTTTCACTAATAATAATAATTCCTTCATTCCTTCATTCAATTCATTATTATTAATAATAATAATGATGGTATTTGTTAAGTGCTTACTATGTGCCAAGCACTGTTCTAAGCACTGGGGTAGATACAAGGTAATCAGGTTGTCCCACGTGGGGTTCACAGCCTTAATTCCATTTTACAGATGAGGTAACTGAGGCACAGAAAAGTTAAGTGATCGTCCAAGGTCACACAGCTGATAAGTGGCAGAGTCAGGATTAGAACCCATAACCTCACCACCTCTGATGACTCCCAGGCCCGTGCTCTTGCCACTAAGCCATGCTGCTTCTCTTACTCCGTGCTGCCCTCAAATACTTCAGAGTCCAGATTATTGTTATAATTATATCATCCCTGTTATTTGTAGGAATGATATAATATAATAATTATGGCAGTTAAGCGCTTACTATGTGCCAAGCACTGTTCTAAGTGCTAGGGTAGATACAGGGTAATCAGGTTGCCTCATGTGGGGCTCACACTTCTAATCCCCATTTTACAGATGGGGTAACTGAGGCACAGAGAAGCTAAGTGACTTGCCCAAGGTCACCCAGCAGACAAGTGCCAGAGGCAGGATTAGAATCCATGTCCTCTGACTCCCAAGCCCGGGCTCTTTCCACTAGGCCACGCTGCTTCCCCTAAGTATAGTATACTATTTCTTTTCAGACAGAACACCTCCCTACAAAGAAAGAAACTGTTTCACTTAAGATAAAAAATGGTGGTATTTGTTAAGTGCTTACTATGTGCAAAGCACTGTTCTAAGCGCTGGGGGTATACAGGGTGATCAGATTGTCCCACGTGGGGCTCACAGTTTTAATCCCCATTTTACAGATGAGGTATCTGAGGCACAGAGAAGTGAAGTGACTTGCCCAAAGTCACACAGCTAGCAAGTGGCAGAGCCAGGCTTCGAACCCATGACCTCTGACTCCAAAGCCCTTCTACTGAGCCACGCTGCTTCTATTTAAAAAAAATTAATTTTTTTTATTAATAAAAATATAAATAAAGCAAATGAACAGTATGGCTTAGTGGATAGAGCCCAGGCCTGGGGGGGGTCAGAAGGACCTGGGTCTGATCCCGGCTCTGCCACTTGCCAGCTGGGAAACCTTGGGCGGGTCACTTCATTGCTTTGGGCCTCAGTTACCTCAACTGTAAAATGGGAGTTAATAATGATAATAATAATAATGATATTTGTTAAGTGATTACTGCGGGCCAGATACTGAACTAAGCACTGGGGTGGATACCAGCAAATCGAGCTGGACACAGTCCCTGTCCCATGAGGGGCTCACAGTCTCAACCCCCATTTTACAGACAAGGTACAGTGCCCGGCACATAGTAAACAGTTAACAAATACCATAATTATTATAACAGAGGCACAGAGAAGTGATTTGCCTGAGGTCCTACAGCAGACAAGTGGTGGAGCTAGGATTAGAACTCAGGACCTTGTGACTCCCAGGCCGAGGCTCTAGCCACTACACCATGTTACTTCAGCTTCTGGTTAAGACTGTGAGCCCCGTGCGGAAGAGGGACTGTGTCCCACCTGATCGACAGCAGCGTGGCTCAGTGGAAAGAGCCCGGGCTTGGGAGTCAGATGTCATGGGTTCGAATCCCGACTCTGCCCCTTGTCAGCTGTGACCGTGGGCAAGTCACTTCACTTCTCTGAGCCTCAGTTACCTCATCTGTAAAATGGGGATTAAGACTGTGAGCCTTATGTGGGACAACCTGTTTACCCTGTATACCCCAGTGCTAGAACAGTGCTCTGCACATAGTAAGCGCTTAACAAATACCAACTTGTATCAATGCCAGGACTTAGTACAGTGCCTAATAATAATAATAATGTTGGTATTTGTTAAGCGCTTACTAGGTGTCGAGCACTGTTCTAAGCGCTGGGGGAGATACAGGGTAATCAGATTGTCCCACATGGGGCTCACACACTTTTAATCCCCATTTTACAGATGAGGGAACTGAGGCCCAGAGAAGTGAAGTGACTTGCCCACAGTCACGCAGCTGACAAGTGGCAGAGCCAGGAGTCGAACTCATGACCTCTGACTCCGAAGCCCAGGCTCTTTCCACTGAGCCACGCTGCTTCCCTAGCATGTGAGACCTACATAAATACCATAAAAAATGAGGATTAATGAGTACATATTCTGCAGTAGTCAAGGAAATGGTCTCAGGGCAGCATCTGAAAAATGGGGATTGAGACTGTGAGCCCCACGTGGGACAGGGACTGTGTCCAACCCCATTTTCTTGGATCTATCTCAGCACTTAGTACAGTGCCTGACACATAGTAAGTGCTTAACAAATACCACAGTTATCATTAATGTTATCATTAAGCCCATAGGAGAAGTGAGATTGCAGCACATGCTTACTGACAGAATAATAATAATAATGTTGGTATTTGTTAAGCGCTTACTATGTGCAGAGCACTGTTCTAAGCGCTGGGGTAGATACAGGGTCATCAGGTTGCCCCATGTGAGGCTCACAGTTAATCCCCATTTTAGAGATGAGATATCTGAGGTACAGAGAAGTTAAGTGACTTGCCCACAGTCACACAGCTGACAATTGGCAGAATGGAAATCGAACCCACGACCTCTGTCTCCCAAGCCCAAGCTTTTTCCACTGAGCCACGCTGCTGTCACAGTACCTAAGTGACCTGGTCTTTTTTCCCCCAAACACTACATCACGATGTGAACATATATATATAAATCTATTTATATTGATACCAGTTAACTTGTTTTGATGTCCTTCTCACCCCTTCTAGACCGTAAACCAGGTGTGGGCAGGGATTGTCTCTATTGCTGAATTGCACTTAATACAGTGCTCTGCACACAGTAAGCGCTAAATATGATTGATTGAATGAATGAATGATTACTTTGTATCTACCCCAGTGCTTAGAACGGTGTTTGGCACATATAGGCCCTTAACAAAGGCCACATTTGTTATTACTATTACATCCATTTCCGCCCTTTCCACCAAAAAGATCCTCTTAAGTCTAAAGAGATACAAAACGCATCGCAGATTGGATTAATCTAATTGCCCTGATGCCGCATACATAAATCTTAACCATAAAGGAGAAAGGTATTACTGGAGAATATTGTATTTGGCTAGTCAATGGATTGCTATTTAATGTTTTACTTACTTGAGCATTCATTATGTGAATGCGGTGCTAACAGTATCATCACTTCTTATTTAATATGACAGGGGTAACATCCCGATGAAATGAATGTGCCGTGCTAACGCGCTCATTTTCTGACAACTGGAAAAGCGACTTGAAACCACCACCGAAATGTACTACAGAGGAAAATTCTTCTCCAGAGCGAACACTTTATTAAGCCACTGTTTGATTCCCATTACCACTGCCTTCTATCAAGTCTAATTTTATATCATTTTAGTATTAGTGTAGTCTCTGTTTGCAGACAAAAGGAATCAGTCTTCCCCGTAAAAGTGAAATGCAAAAGGATAATCTAATAATCAATTAATCAAAGGCATTTATTCTTTCTTATTAAGCACTTGGGAGAATCATTCTTATTAAGATCATTCTTATTAAGCACTTGGGAGAATACAATACAGTGATATTTGTTAAAAGCTTATTATGTCCCAGGCACTGCACTCCCCGATTTGACTGTAAGCCCATCTATGGGCAGGGATTGTCTCTATCTGTTGCCAAATTGTCCATTCCAAGCACTTAGTACAGCGCTCTGTACGTAGTAAGCGCTCAATAAATACTATTGAATGAATGAATGGAGTGGATCCAAGCAAATCGAGTTGGACACAGTCCCCGTCCCAGGAGGGGCTCACAGTCACTATTCCCATTTTACAGATGAGATAACTGAAGCACAGAGGAAATGAAGTGACTTGCCCAAGGTCACACAGCAGACAAGTGACAATGCTGGGATTAGAACCCATGACCTTCTGACTCCCAGGCCTGTGCTCTATCCACTACACCGTGCTGTTTCTCATAATGCAACAGAGTATTTGAGGAGGGGAGTGACATGCCCAGAGCGTTTCTGGGCATGAGTTCCATGACCACAAGAAGTTTACAGTCTAGAAGGGAAGACAGACATTAATATAAATAAATGAGTTACAGATATATATAAATGCTGTGAGGCTGAGGATAGATTGAATGCCAAGAGCCCAAAGAGTACAAATCCAAAAATATAGGCAATGCAGAAGGGAAAGAGAGTTGGAGAAATAACAATAACAATCCCGATTGGATTCATGTGGCAGCCTCCTCTCTGATCTCCCATCCTTCTGTCTCTCCCCACTCCAGCCTATTCTTCATTCTGCTGCCCGCATCATCTTCCTACAGAGAGGCTCTGGGCATGTCACTCCCCTCCTCAAAAACCTCCAGTGGTTGCCTATCAACCTCCTCGTGAAACAAAAGCCCCTCACTCTTGGCTTCCAAACTGTCCATCCCCTTGCCCCCTCCTACTTCACCTCCCTTTTCTCTTTCTACTGCCCACCCCGCACCCTCCGCTCACCTCCTCACCGTCCCCCGTTCACGCTTGTCCCACCGTTGACCCCTGGCCCACGTCCTACCACTGTCCTGGAATACCCTCCCTCCTCACATCCCCCAAACTCTCTTCCCCTCTTCAAAGCCCTACTGAGAGCTCACCTCCTCCAAGAGGCCTTCCCACACTGAGCTCCCCCCTTTTCCCTCTGCTCCCCGCCCTTCCCTCCTCCCCCACCCTCTGCTCTTCCCCCTTCCCCTCAGCACTGTGTTCATTTGCTCATTTGTATATATTATTTACTACCTTATTTATTTTGTTAATGAGGTGTATAGCTGCTTGATTCTATTTATCTTGATGATGTTGTCTTGTTTTTGTTTTCTTCTGTTTTGCTTTGCTGTCTGTCTCCCCCGTTTAGACTGTGAGCCCGTCATTAGGCAGAGATTGTCTCTATCGGTTGCCTAATTGTCCATTCCAAGTGCTTAGTACAGTGCTCTGCACATAGTAAGCGCTCAATAATGAATGAATGAATATTTACTGTGTATCAAGCACTGTTTTAATCTCTGGGGTAAAAACAAGCTAATCAGGCTACACACAATCTCTGTCCCACATGGGGTTAACAGCCTTATTCCCCATTTTACAGGTGAGGTAACCGAGGTCCAAAGAAGTGAAGAGTCTTGCCTAAGGTCACTTAGCAGACAAGTGGTGGACCCTGGATTAGAACCCAAGTCCTTCACTCCCGGGCCTGTGCTCTATCCACTAAACCACATTGCTTCTCTGGGAAAATAGGGCTTAATTAAGGAAGACCTCTTGGAATCATTTAATTTCTCTGCCTCACTTTGCTCACCTGTAAAATGGGGATTCAATGCCTGTTCTCCTTCTACTTAGTTTGTGAGCCCAGGTGGGACAGGCTCTGTTTCTGACCTTACTAGAATGATTCATTCTATCCCACCAGGATCCCTGCATCAGCCTCCCTGCTGACCTCCCAGCCTCTCCCCACTCCAGTCCACATTTCACTCTGCCACCCGGATCATTTTTCTATAGAAACGATCAGGACATGTCACCTCACTCCTCAAAAAACTCTAATGGTTGTCCATCTTCCTCCACGTCAAAAAAACTCCTCCTCACCATTGGCTTTAAAGCCCTCCATCATCTTGCCCCCTCTCACGACGCAGCGCTCACACTTTACTCCTCTGGTGCTGCTAACCTTCTCACTGGGTCTCCGTCTCGCCTGTCTCATACAATCATATTGATTGACCACTTACTCAATAAATTTATCATATTTATTGAGCACTGTACTCGCCACCCAAACCTGTCCCATGTCTTGCCTCTGGCCTGGAACGCTCGGTGGAAAGAAGCCGGGCTTGGGAGTCAGCGGTCATGGGTTCTAATCCCGGCTCCGCCGCTTGCCAGCTGTGTGATTTTGGGCAAGTCACTTCACTTCTCGGTGCCTCAGTTACCTCATCTGTAAAAGGGGGATTAAAACTGTGAGCCCCACGTGGGACAACCTGATCACCTTCTATCCCCCCAGGGCTTAGAACAGTGTTTTGCACATAGTAAGCGCTTAACAAATACTACCATTATTATTATTATCAATTCCACAAACAATGACTCTCCCCCCTTCAAAGCCTTACCGAAGGCCCATCTCCTCCAAGTCGCCTTCCCTGATTAAACCCCATTTTTCCTCATCTCCCACTCCCTTCTGCATCACCCTGACTCGCTCCCTTTGCTCTCCCCAGCCCCAATTCCCACAGCACTTACGTCCATATCGGTCATTTTATTTATTTTTATTGATGTCTGTCTAACCTCCTCTAGACCCATCGTGGGCAGGGAATGTGACCGTTGAATATTGCTTCATACTCTCCCAAGCTCTCAGTACAGTGCTCAGCACATAGTAAGCACTCAGCAGCGTGGCTCAGTGGAAAGAGCCCGCGCTTGGGAGTCCGAGGTCATGCGTTCGAATCCCAGCTCTGCCACTCGTCAGCTGTGTGACCTTGGGCAAGTCACTTAACTTCTCTGTGCCTCTGTGTCACCTCACCTGTAAAATGGGGATGAAGACTGTGAGCCTCCCGTGGGATAACCTGATGACCCTGTATCTCCCCCAGCGCTTAGAAAAGTGTTCTGCACATAGTAAGCGCTTAATACCAACATTATTATTATTAAATACCATTGATTGATTGATTGATAATCTCCCCCTTGATTGTAAGCTTCTCCAGGCCTGATCCAGGCTGCAGAGTGAAGTATGGACTGGAGTCGGGAGAGGCAGGAAGCTGGGAGGTCGGCAGGGGGGCTGATAAAAGTAATCTAGGTGGGATAGGATGAATCATTCTAGTAAGGTCCAGGCCACGGATGGATCAGTGCACATTAAACTCTGCTTTCCTGTCCGATGCACCTAGCGGGGCACGGTGCCTGTGTTGGACAATTAATTTTGATCTGGGAAAGCACTAACTAGGAATGTTTCTGCATTTTCACAGAGAAACATGGAAGAAAACGAACCCAAATGCAACTGGAATATTTAGGGAAGTTGGCATTTGCAGCCCGGACCGCATAAAGTTCTTCCCCGAGTCCCGGAGGCGATAGAAAGAGGGTGTTGTTTTGAGGAGGAATGGCAGTGGCCCACTTTCCTGAAGCCATCAAGTCATCCATCAACCAATCAAGGCTGTACCTTCTCAAGACTCTGCGTCCTGAGCAATTCCAGATTAGCTGGGAAGAGGGGCAGGCTTCTCTAATTTCCTCTCTTCTGCCCGTTCCACTCAGATTCTAGCCTTTGAGGGTTTGGATTGAATCAATGGAGTTTTTGGTCGATTCCATCCTTTAGCCACGGATTTTGCTGCCACCTATAGAGGAGCCTTGTGACTCTAGGCCAGATGCTTCTCTGAGGCCAAACGCAAAGGCCTGGGAGGCCGAAGACCTGGGTTCTAATCCCAGCTCTGCTACTCGTCTGCTGTGTGACCTTGGACGTAATAGTAATAATTGGGGTATTTGCTAAGCTCTTACTATGTGCCAAGCACTGTTTTAATTGCTGGGTTAGATACAAGGTAATCAGGTTTCAAGGTAATCAAGAGAAACAGCGTGGTTTAGTGAAAAGAGCCCGGGCTTGGGAGTCAGAGGACATGGGTTCTAATCCTGGCTTTGCCACGTGACCTTGGACAAGCCACTTAACTTCTCTGTGCTTCAGTTACTGCATCTGTAAAATGGGATTTTTTTTTAAGATTGTGAGCCCCATGTGGGACAATCTGATTACCTTGTAATAATAATTTGTTAAGCACTTGCTACGTGCAGAGCACTGTTCTAAGCGCTGGGGTAGATACAGGATAATCAGGTTGCCCCACGTGAGCCTCACAGTTAATCCCCATTTTACAGACGAGGGAACTGAGGCACAGAGAAGTGAAGTGACTTGCCCACAGTCACACAGCTGACAAGTGGCAGAGCCGGGATTCGAACCCATGAACTCTGACTCCCAAGCCCGGACTCTTTCCACTGAGCCACGCTGTATCTACCCCAGTGCTTGGTACAGTGCTTAGTAAGTGCTTAACAAATGCCATCATCATTATTATTATTATTATTATTAATCCTGGAACCCATTTCTCAATCAGTCAGGAACGGTGCAGCCTAGTAGAAAGAGCCCAGGCCTGGGGGTCAGAGGGCCTGGGTTCTAATCCCTGTTCTGCCACCTGTCTGCTGAGTGACCTTGGGAGACTCACTTTGCTTCTGTGAGCCTCAGTTACCATGTCTATAAAAAGGGGGTTAAGACTGTGAGCCCTATGTGGGGCAGAGACTGTGTCCAACCCATTCACCCCAGTGCTTAGTTCAGTGCCTGGCACAAAGTAGAAGCAGTGTAGCTTATCAGAAAGAGCACAGGCTTGGGAATCAGAGGACGTGGGTTCTAATCCTGACTCCGCCACTTGCTGCTGTGTGATCTTGGGCAAGTCATTTAACTTCTCTGTGCCTCAGTTACCTTATCTATAAAATAGGGATTAAGACTGTGAGCCCTAAGTGGGACAACCTTGTATCTACCCCAGCACTTGGAACAGTACTTGGCACATAGTAAGTGCTTAACAAATACCATAATTATTATTATTAGCAAGTGCTATAAAAAACAACACATTAGAATATGACTGTAATTGATTTTAGTTTCCTCCAAAAGGGCAGCAATCATGGCTAACTACTGTTCATTCCCAAGCTTCAGTGGACTGAAATTCCCCTGGGGACAGGCATCATGTCTTCTATCATATGCTTCCCTTTAGACTTTAAGATTATCGTGGGCAAGGAAAGTGTCTGATTATTGTAGTATTGTACTCTCCCAAGCGTTTAGTAATAATAATAATAATGTTGGTATTTGTTAAGCACATACTATGTGCAGAGCACTGTTCTAAGCACTGGGGTAGATACAGGATAATCAGGTTGCCCCAAGCGAGGCTCACACTTAATCCCCATTTTACAGATGAGGGAACTGAGTCACAGAGAAGTTAAGTGACTTGCCCACAGTCACAAAGCTGACAAGTGGCAGAGCCGGGAGTCGAACCCATGACCTCTGACTCCCAAGCCCAGGCTCTTTCCACTGAGCCACGCTGCTTCCCCAGCGCTGTTTAGTACAGTGCTCTGCACAAAGTGCTCAGGAAATACAACTGATCGACTCCTGAGTTTAGTAAAGTGCTCTGCAACCAGTAGATTGTAATCTCCTTGTGGGCAGGCATCATGTTTAACTATTGTACTTTCCCTAGCTTAGTGCAATGGTCTGCAAACAGTAGATTGTAAGAGAAGCAGCGTGGCTCAGTGGAAAAAGCAGGGGCTTGGGAGGCAGAGGTCATGGGTTCGAATTCCAGCTCTGCCACTTGTCAGCTGTGTGACTGTGGGCAAGTCACTTCATTTCTCTGTGCCTCGGTTCCCTCATCTGTCAAATGGGGATGAAGACTGTGAGCCTCACGTGGGACAACCTGATGACCCTGTATCTACCCCAGCACTTAGAACAGTGCTCTGCACGTAATAAGCGCTTAACAAATACTAACATTATTATGATAACGATGGTATTTCTCCATGAAGGCTATTTCTCCTTGAAGGCAGGCATCGGGTCTACTAACTATCGTGTGTTCCCAAGTTTAGTACAGTACTAAGTTCCTCAAGGGATTATTTGGACGAACTCTCCTACAACGCTCTGAAAACAGTAGGTTGCTCTTGCAAAATCAGTGAATGAAATTTTCAGAGGGCCTATTCACGGCAGAACACTCTATTAACGTCTTGGGACGGTGCGATAGAATTAGTAGATGCGATTCCCTGTCCTTGAGGAGTTTACAGTTTAGCAGGTGGTTATTTGTCAGCTGTGTGACCGTGGGCAAGTCACTTCACTTCTCTGTGCCTCAGTTCCCTCATCTGTAAAATGGGGATTAAAAGTGTGAGAGCCCCACGTGGGACAACCTGATTACCCTGTATCTCCCCCAACGCTTAGAACAGTGCTCGGCACCTAGTAAGCGCTTAACAAATACCAACATTATTATTATAGAGGCTAAAATAAATCACGGATAGGGAAAGAAATACCCTCTCAGGGTGGCACCTGGAGAGTTTCCTGTCCTCTACCAGTCTCGACTATGGGAGGGAGAGTGAAGCAGAGGCCTGTCCAGTCCATTTCTAGCTTGGCCAGTGGCCAGCGAGTGGAAGGAGACCTGCTCCAAGTCCCTCGTGCTGGGCAGGAGAGGCACGGGAGGCAGTCGAAGGTGGAAACTCTAGTTTACCGCGCAGAAGGAGGTGATGGTAAACCATTTCCGTATTTTTCCCAAGAAAACTCTGTGGATCCACCAGCAGAACGATGGCAGATGGAGAGCGGGACGTTCTGGGAGAGATGTATTCATGGTGTCGCTATGGGTCGGAGACGACTCAACGGCCTAAGACAAGGGAAAGGAACAGAGTTTAAAGATGTGTATTTATAGGTTGTGAGGGGGGCAGGGTGGGAGTGGGTTAAGTAGGAATCTAAGGGTTAAGGGTTACACACTTATATGCATAAGTGATACACTGGGAAGGAAATGAGAGATTCATCAGGGAAGGCTTCCTGGAGGAGGTGCATTTTGAAGAATGTTTTCATGGCTTATTGGAAAGAGCCCGGGCTTGGGATTCAGAGGATGTGGATTCTAATCCCAGCTCCTCCATTTGTCTGCTCTGTGACTTTGGGCTTAACTTCCCTGTGCCTCCGTTACCTCATCTGTAAAATGGAGATTAAGACTGTGAGCACAACGTGGGACAACCTGATTAGCTCGTAACTACCCCAGCGCTTAGAATAGTGCTTGACACATAGTAAGCGCTTATCAAATGCCATAATTATTATTATTATTGAGTGGGGAAGAGTGGTGGTCTGTCAGAGAAGAATGGAGGGAGTTCCAAGGGGGAGGACGGGAGCAAGAGGTTGATGTAGAGAGAGATGAGATTTAGGAACAGTAAAGTAAGTTGGTGTCAGAGGAGCAAAGTGTGTGGGTTGGATTATAGTGGGAGAAGGAATGAGAAGAGGTAGGAGGGAAATTGCAGATTGAGTGCCTTAGAGCAGATGGGGAGGAGTTTGTTTGATGAAGAGAGGCTCCCTTTATTCACCCTCCCTCCCAGCCCCACAGCACTTATGTACATATCCCTATTTTATTTATTTCTATTAATATCTCTCTCCCCTTCTAAACTCATTGTGTGCAGGGAATGTGTCCGTTTATTGTTTTATCATTCCCTCCCAAGTGCTTAGTTCAGTGCTCTGCACACGGTAAGCAGTCAATAAATGGAAGCAGCATGGTGAAATGGAAAGAACATGGGCCTGGGAGTCAGAGAATGTGGGTTCTAATCCTGGCTGTGCCACATGTCTGCTGGGTGACCTTGGGCAAGTCACTTCACTTCTCTGGGTCTCAGCTACCTCACCTGTAAAATAGAGAAGCAGCGTGGCTCAGTGGAAAGAGCACGGGCTTGGGAGTCTGTGGTCATGGGTTCGAATCCCGGCTCTGCCACTTGTCAGCTGTGTGACTGTGGGCAAGTCACTTAACTTCTCTGTGCCTAAATTACCTCATCTGTAAAATGGGGATTAAGACTGTGAGCCTCACGTGGGACAACCTGATTACCCTGTACCTATCCCAGTGCTTAGAACAGTGTTCTGTATATAGTAAGTGCTTAACTCCAACATTATTATTATTAAAAAAGGGATGAAGACTGTGAGCTCCCTGTGAGATACTGTGTCCAACCTGATTACCTTTACTCTACCTTAGTGCTTAGAACAGTGCTGGGCACATAATGAGAAGCAGCGTGGCTCAGTGGAAAGAGCATGGGCTTTGGAGTCAGGGCTCATGAGTTCGAATCCCGGCTCGGCCACTTGTCAGCTGTGTGACTGTGGGCAAGTCACTTCACTTCTCTGTGCCTCAGTTCCCTCATCTGTAAAATGGGGATTAAGACTGTGAGCCCCACGTGGGACAACCTGATTCCCCTATGTCTACCCCAGCGCTTAGAACAGTGCTCGGCACATAGTAAGCGCTTAACAAATACCAACATTATTATTATAATAAGCATTTAACAATACCACAACTATGATTATTGTCAAATACGATTGACATTTTAGAAAAACGATCCAGACAACAGAGTGACATACAGACTGGAGAGGGGAGAGGCAGGAAGCAGGGAGGTCAGCGAGGAGGCCAGTGAAATCTGTGTACAGCTTCAGGGATCCTGGACCAGGTTATGGACAAATCTCCACACATTAAACCGCTTCTCAAACCCCAGTTCCTCTAATCAATTAATTCATTCAATCATATTTAATGAGCTTACTGAGTGCAGAGCACTGTACTAAGCACTTGGAACATGCAATTCAGCAACAAATAGAGACAATCCCTGCCCAACAACAGGCTCACAGTCTCTAGAAGGGAGGAGACAGACAACAAAACAGGTAATCCCAATCAGTCATATGTATTGAGCGCTTACTAGGAGGGGGCGGTGTTCATGCCGGAGCCCCTTGACAGATGAGGTAGAAACCTTTTCCCCTGAGAAACTCTATCCAAAACACTAGTCTAACAGACTAACCTATTTCCACTTTGCCCCCTTTAGACCATAAGTTCGCTGTGGACTGGGAATATGTCTGTTTATTGTTATTAATAAGAAGAATAATGATGATGGTGGTGGCATTTGTTAAGTGCTTACTATGTGCCAAATATTGTACTAAGCACTGCGGGGGGGAATACCAGCAAATCGGGTTGGACACAGCCCCTGCCCCACATGGTCTCAATCCCCATTTTACAGATGAGGTAACCGAGGCATAGAGAAGCTTAAGGTCACACAGCAGACATGTGCCGGAGCTAGGATTAGAACCCATGACCGTCTGACTCCCAGGCCTGTGCTCTATCCACTACGTCAGGCTGCTTCTATTCAACTGTTCTATTGTACTCTCCCCAGTGCTCAGTACAGTGCTCTGCACACAGTAAACCCTGGGATTCAGAGGTCGTGGGTTCTACTCCCTGCTCTGTCCCTTGTCAGCCGTGTGACTTTGGGCAAGTCACTTAACTTCTCTGTGCTTCAGTTACCTCATCTGTAAAAAGGGGATAAAGACTGTGATCCCTACGTGGGGCAACCTGGTACCCTTTTTCTACCCCAGAGCTCATAGTCAGCGCTTAAGAAATGGCATTATTATTATTATAAACACTATTGACTGACTGACCACCCTAAGAGGTCTCCTGCTAGCCAGGATCTCAAGCCTCCCTGACTTGCTCCCTTTGTTCTTCCCCCCTCCCAGCCCCACAGCACTTATGTCCTTATCTGTCATTTTATTTATTTGTATTGATGTCTGTCTCCCCTCCTCTAGACTGTAAACTCTTTGTGGGCAGGGAATGCTCCTGTTTATTGTTGTTTCCTACTCTCCCAAGCGCTTAGTACGGCGCTCTGCACACAGTCATCTCTCAATAAATACAAGTGAGTGAATTGAATGAAGTGATCCCGTCTCCAAGCCCACTGGCCTTTGGGGAAAGATTAGACTGTGGTAGAGCGGCAATTGAAGAACAAAATTTATTTTCACAATCCCCGGCGGGGCTGGAAAATCCAAGGAGTGCTGCAGTTCACTGAAGAAAGTCTAGTGGCTCAACTTGCCACTTGGTTGCCATGACGATCTCTACACGGAGACAATCTCACAGCATCCTGGGCTTCTTCTCTGGTGTCGCTAATCACATTCCTCGCTCGCCTCTGCCTGGGGCCCTTCCCTCCTGCCCGAGAAGGGGTTATCTGGAAAACCACCCAGAAATTGAGCTGGAGAGATTCACTCAGGGTTTGGGCGGTTGGAAAAATGTTCTATAATAACTGTGGTATTTGTTAAACGCTTACTATATGCCAGGCACTGAACTAAGCGCTGGGGTGGGTACAAGCAAATCAGGTTGGACACGGTCCCTGTCCTACAAAGAACCCGCTCCCTCCCCACATCAGACAGACCACAAATCTCCCCACATTTAAACCCCTCCTCAAACTCCAGCTCCTCTAATTAATTCAATTATATTTAATGAGTTTATTCTGTGCAGAGCACTGTACTAAGCGCTTGGAAAGTACAATTCAGCAACAGAGACGATCTCTACCGGCTCACTGTCTCTAGAAGGGAGGAGACAGATGATAAAACAAAGCAGGTAAACCCAGTTATATGTATTGAGCACTTACTATGTGCAGACCACGGCAGTAAATACTTGAGAGAATATAATACAACAGAGTCAGTCGACATGTTCCCTGCCCACAGTGAGCTTGCATGGCATAGGGAGAAGCACCATGACATAGTAGATAGAGCATGGGTTTAGGTGTCAGAAGATCATGGATTCTAATCCTGGCTCCATCACTTGCCTGCTGGGTGACCTAGGGCAAATGACCTCATTTCTCTATGCCTCAGTTACCTCATCTGTAAAAATGGGGATTGATAGTGTGAGCCCCATGTCTGTTTACTTGTTTGCCTGTTTCCTTGTTTTGCTGTCTATCTCCTCCCTTCTAGGCTGTGAGTCTGTTGTTGGGCAGGGATTGTCCCTATTTGTTGCTGAATTGTACTTTCCAAGTGCTTAGCACAGTGCTCTGCACATAGTAAGTGCTCAATAAATACTATTGAATGAATGAATGACAGGGACTGTGTCTAACCCGATTTGCTTGTATCCACCTCAGCGCTTAGTAAAGAGCTTGGCACATAGTAAGCACTTCAGAAGTACCATAATCATAATTATTAGATGGGAAGACAAATATTAATCTGAATAAATTATGGATAGGCATATAAGTGCTGTGGGGCTGAGGGATGGGAGCAAATTCAAGTGCAATTTGTGCAATTCCCAGTGACTAATGTCACATAAATGCTCTGCACTCAGTAAGTGCTCAATAAATATGATCAAATGAATCATGGCCCGGTGGCCAGAGCATGTGCCTGCAAATCAGAAAGACCTGGGTTCTAATCCCTGTTCCACCACTTGCCTGCTGTATGACCTTGGGCAGATCACTTAATTTTTCTGTGCCTCAGTTACCTCATCTGTAAAATGGGGATTAAGACTGGGAGCTCCATATGGGACAGGGACTGGGTCCAACCCAATGAGCTTGTGCCTACCCTAGCGTTTAGAACAATGCTTGACACAAAGTAAGCCCATAATAATAATAATAATAGCATTTAAGTCACACCTCTGGCTGGACTTATTATATCCAAGCTCAGCATTTACAAATGCATGCTTTTTCCATGGGGTACTTCTACTTGGATTACAACTCCCTCCCTATTCTGCACCATCAATGTATTTAGATCTGTACCCTTTGGGGACTTGGTATTTATCCCATCTTCAGCCTCTCAGCTATATTATTATTGTTATTATTATCATCATTAAGTGCCATCGAGTCATTTCCAATTGATAACGACTCCACGGATAGACTTTCTCCCTAACGTCCTGTCCTCTGCCATAATCCATAACCTTTCTTCCGATATCATTGTTATGGTCTCTATCCATCTCACTGCCGATCTGCCTCTTCCAACTTTTCTCTGGACTTTTCCTAGCATTACTGTCTTCTCCAGAGAATTAGTCCTCCTATTTTTTGTGTCAGCTCCTATGTACATTATCCAGAATTTCTTCTTTTATATTAATATCTGTCTGCCCTTCTAGACTCTGAGGTTCTCGTGGACAGGGGACGCTTCTACCTACTCTGTTGGATTGACAATGAGCTTAGTACAGATCCCTTCACACAGTAAGAGCTCAGTGAATACAATTGATTGATTACTCTTGAAGGCTTTTATGTCTTCCTCCTGCATTACCTTAAACTCCTTTTGGCCAGGTAATTTGTCACTTCTTTGTCTTGTAGTTCCCAAATGCTGAGTATAATACACTACAACCGATGAGTGTTCAGTAAATACCATGACTCCTTCAGATTTTAGTCCCAGCCCTGCTTTTGGCCTGCTGGGCCAAGTCCTTTCACTTCTTTGAGCCTCAGTTGCCTCATCTGTAAAATGGGAATTCAATACCTGTTCTCCCTCCCTCTTAAATTGTGAGCCCTATGTGGGTCAGGGATTATGTCCCACCTCATTATACTGAATAAGAGAAGCTGCTTCTTAAGAGAAGCAGCATGGTTTTGATGACTGTCTCTCCCCTTTCTAGACTGTGAGCCCCTTGTGGGCAGGGCTTGTCTCTATTTGCTGCTGAATTGTCCTTTCCAAGTGCTTAGTACAGTGCTCTGAACACAGTAAGCGCTCAGTAAATATGGTTGAATGAATGAACACAGGCTTGGGAGTCAGAGGATGTGGGTTCTAATTCCGGCTCCGCCACTTGTCTGCTATATGACCTTGGGCAAGTCACTTCACTTCTCTGTGCCTCAGTTATGTCATCTGTAAAATGAGGATTAAAAGTGTGAGCCCCACATGGGACAACCTGATTACCCTGTATCTATTTGAGTGCTTAGAATGGTGCTTGGCACATAGTAAGCACTTAAATATCATTAGTATTATTATTATTATTGAATCTAACCAAGCACTTATTAGTAAATAATATTTATGGAGTGCTTACTTTTTGCATAGTACTGTACTAAGAGCTTGGGAGAATAGAATAAAACAATAAACAGACATATTCCCTGCCCACAATGAGTTGACAATATAGAGGGAGAGATATACATCAATATAAATGACAGATATTTACATAGGTGCTGTGGGGCTGGGAGGGGGGATGAAGAAAGGGACCCAGTCAGGGCAACGCAGAAGGGAGTGGGAGAAAAGGAAAGAAGGGGTTAGTCAGGGAAGGCTTCTTGGAGGAGGAGAAGGAGGAGGGAATGTGCCTTCAATAAGGCTTTGAAGTGGGGGAGAGCAATTATCTGTCAGATATGAAGAAGGATGGCCAGAGGCAGGACATAGGTGAGAGGTAGATGAGGTCAAAGTAATAATAATAATCATTATTGTTATGGTATTTAAGTGCTTACTATGTGCCAAGCATTACACTAAGCACTGGGGTGGATGCAAGCAAATTGGATTGGACCCACTCCCTGTCCCATGAGGGGCTCACAGTCTCAATCCCCATTTTACAAATGAAGGAACTGAGGTCCAGACAAGTAACGTGACTTGCCCAAGGTCACAAAGCAGACAAGTGACAGAGTCAAGATTAGAACCCATGACCTTCTGATTCCCAGTCCTGTGCTCTATCCACTATGTCATGCTGCTTCTCTTGAGGTACAGCGAGAAGGTGAGCGGCACCAGGAGTGAAGTGTGGGCTGG
The DNA here is from genome assembly GCF_004115215.2 of Ornithorhynchus anatinus. Classification (NCBI taxonomy): domain Eukaryota; kingdom Metazoa; phylum Chordata; class Mammalia; order Monotremata; family Ornithorhynchidae; genus Ornithorhynchus; species Ornithorhynchus anatinus. The sequence continues at coordinate 132,271,741 of NC_041731.1, read as the reverse complement.
GTTGTAGGAGGAGAGAAGGGAGGTGAGGGAGGAGGGAGCAAGGGGATGGACGGCTTTAAAGCCGATGGTGAGGACTTTTTGTTTGATGTGGAGGTGGATGGGAAACCACTGGAGCCTCTTGAAGATTGGGATAACATGGCCTGAATGTTTTGTAGAAAAGTGATCCAGGCAGCAGAGCGAAGTAGGGATTGGAGTGGGGAGAGACAGGATGCAGAGAGATCAGCAAGGAGGCTGATAGGATCAAGGCGGGATAGGAGGAGTGATTGGATTAACGTGGTAGCACTTTGGATGGAGAAGAAAGGGCGGATTTTAGCGATGTCGTGAAGGTGGAACCAATAGGATTTAGTGATGGACTGAATATGTGGATTGAATGAGTAAGAGGAGTCAAGGATAACACCAAAGTTACAGGCTTGTAAAACAGGGAGGATGGTGGTGTCGTCTACAGTGATGAGAAAGTCACGGGGAGGACAGGATTTGGGTGGGAAGATAAAAAAAAAAACACAACTTTGTGACATGTCAAGTTTGAGGTGAAGGGAAGCATCCAAATAGAAATATCTTGAAGATAGGAGGAAATGCAAGACTGACGAGAGGGAGCAGGGCAGGAGATGGAGATTTGGGAATCATCCGCATAGAGGTCGTGGTAGAAGGAAGGGTGGGTTAAAGTGATGCTGACTATGAGAGCAAGTGATGTCAGGACCAGAACTCATTGCAGGCCAGGAATGTATTGGCCTTCGGTCTCCTGGAGACTCTCTGACCAGATAAAAGCCAGATTGAAGGGAAGAATACTGGACAAGGGCGGTGGAATGTTCATTCATTCATTCAATCGTATTTATGGAGCGGTTACTGTGTGCAAAGCACTGTACTAAGCGCTTGAAATGTACAATTCAGCAACAGATGGAGACAATCCCTGCCCAACAACAGGCTCACAGTCGAAATGGGGGAGATAGACAACAAAACAAGTAGTCAGGCATCGGGATATGTGTATGTTTTGGAGAGTAGGAGGGAAGGCAGGTGAATGCATCCCCTCTAGGCAAAAAGAGAATCAGTTTGAACGAGTCACAATATTATTATTATTATGGTATTTAAGTGCTTACTATGCGCTAAGCACTGTCCTAAACTCAGGGGGAGATACAAGGTAATCAGGTTGTCCCACGTAGCTGGGACATTTTACAGAAGAGGTAGCTGAGGCCCAGAGAAGCAAAGCGACTTGTCCAAGGTCACACAGTAGATACGTGGCGGATTTTACCGTACACAGCAAGCTCTCAGTATATAAAAATGGTATTTGCTAAGTGCTTACTATGTGCCAAGCACTGTTCTAAGCACTGTGGTAGACACAAGGTGATCAGGTCATCCCACGTGGGGCTCATAGTCTTAATCCCCATTTTCCAGATGAGGTAACTGAGGCACCGAGAAGTTAAGTGACTTGCCCAAAGTCACACAGCTGACAAGTGGTGGAGAACCCACGACCGCTGACTCCCAAGCCGTGCTCTTTCCACTAAGCTACGCTGCTTCTCTAATATATACCCGCGATTGATCAAATGATAGACCCGAGGCCTTCTGTAGCCAAGCACGATACTGACTTTGCGCAGAGCATCGTACTAAGCAGTGGGAAGACTACCTCCGACTTAGTAGACGCGATCCCAGCCCTCGAGGAGCTCACAATCCGGCAACCGCTGAGAAACGGGATCGAAAGAGGGACTGTACTGAGTTGCCCTCTGTATCTGAAGACGGCGCCCGGGATGATGAAATATCTCTTTGCGCGCGTGGGTGCCTGAGGCGGCCACATCTACAGAAGATACATTTCTGATCCATCTTGAGTCAGGTGGCAATCTATTCCAAGAGAAAGTAATAGCACCAACCTACACCTCCAGGTTAACTATCTGCCCCCGGTGTATGCAAACGCCCAGATCGCGAAGCTGCTAGGGTGTTATTAACGATACATGTTCCTTTCCATCAAGGCAGCTCAATGTCAAGACACCCGCAGAAAGATCTGTGTCAACACCGCGGCAACCCGATATTTAAGTAGGGGAACGGCACAGAGAGGCAGTGTGGCGTACTGGAAAGCGCAAGGGACAAGGGGCAGATGGGCTGGGTGACCCTGGGCTAGCCGCTTGACCTCTCTGGGTCTCGGGCTCCTCATATTATTAATGGTATTTAAGTCCTGTGTGTCAAGCTCTGTATGGCATCGTGGATAGAGCCTGGGTGTCAGAAGGTCAAGGGTTCTGATCCCAGCTCTGCCACTTGTCTACTGGTTGACCTTGGGCAAGTCACCTCACTGGGCCTCAGTTCCCTCATCTGTAAAATGGGGGTTAAGACTGTGAGCCCTATGTGAGACAGGGACTGTGCCTAACCTGATTTGTGTGTATCCGCCCCAGAGTTTAGTACACTGCCTGGCACACAGTATGTGCTTAACGAAGACCATAATTATTATTTTTACTAAACGCTGGGGATGATTCAAGATAATCAGGTTGGATATGGTCCCTGAACACATGGGGCTCACGGACTAAGTAGGAAGAAGAAAAGATTTGGGAAGCAGCGTGGCTCAGTGGAAAGAGCCCAGGCTCGGGGATCAGAGGTCAGGGGTTCTAATCCCGGATCCGCCACTTATCAGCTGTGTGACTTTGGGCAAGTCACTTCACTTCTCTGTGCCTCAGTTCCCTCATCCATAAAATGGGGATTAAGACTGTGAGCCCCATGTGGGACAACCTGATTACCTCGTATCTCCCACAGTGCTTAGAGCAGTGCTTGGCACATATTGTATCTCCCTCAGGGCTTAGAATAGTGCTTGGCACCTAGTAAGCGTTTAACAAATACCATCATTCAAGCATTTAGTACAGTGCTGTGCACACAGTAAGTGCTCAATAGATACGATTGAATGAATGAAAAGATGTTTATATTAGGTCTTGAATACCTGTCCTCCCTCTTCCCTGTTTGACTATAAGTGCTGTGCTAGACAGGGACTGGGTCCAAGCGGATTTTCTTGGATCTAACATTCATTCATTCATTCAATAGTATTTATTGAGCGCTTACTATGTGCAGAGCACTGTACTAAGCGCTTGGAATGTACAAGTCGGCCACAGATAGAGACAATCCCTGCCCTTTGATGGGCTTACGGTCTAATCGGGGGAGACGGGCAGACAAGAACAATGGCAATAAATAGAGTCAAGGGGAAGAACATCTCATAAAAACGGTGGCAAATAAACAGAATCGGGGTAATGTACATCTCATTAAACAAAATAAACAAAATAAATAGGGTGATGAAGATATATACAGTTGAGTGGACGAGTACAGTGCTGAGGGGGTGGGACGGGAGAGGGGGAGGAGGAGAGGGAAAGGGGGGAGAAGAGGGTTTAGTTGAGGGGAGGTGAAGGGGGGTAGAGGGAGCAGAGGGAAAAAGGGGGGAGCTCAGTGTGGGAAGGACTCTTGGAGGAGGTGAGCTTTAAGTAGGGATTTGAAGAGGGGAAGAGAATTAGATTGACGGAGGTGAGGAGGGAGGGCGTTCCAGGACCGCGGGAGGACGTGGCCCAGGGGTCGACGGCGGGACGGGCGAGACCGAGGGACGGCGAGCAGGTGGGCGGCAGAGGAGCGGAGCGTGCGGGCTGGGCGGGAGAAAGAGAGAAGGGAGGAGAGGTAGTAGGAGTAAGGTGATGGACAGCCTTGAAGCCTAGAGTGAGAAGTTTTGGTTTCGTGACAGTGCTTACAGCATGGCATTGTGGATAGAGCACAAGCCTGGGAGTCAGCAGATTGTGAGTTTTAATCCCAGTTCTCCCACTGATCTACTATGAGACCTTGGGAAAGTAATTTCACTTCTCTGGGCCTCAGTTACCTCATCTGTAAAATGGGGAGTGAGACTGCGAGCTCCACGTGGGACAGAGACTATTTCCAAACCTATTTGCTTGTACCACCCCAACGCTTAGTACAATGCTTGGCGCATACTAAGCACTTAAATACCACAATTATTATTACTACAAAGGGATGAATTTATCCCATAATTAAAGATCAAAAAGTACCTTCTTAGACTCAGTTAACAAGGGGACGTGACTGCTGATTCTGATCCACTGTACTCTCCCATGTGCTTAATTCAATGCTCTGCACATAGTAAGTGCTCAAATAACATTGATTGATTGAAGGTGACAAGACCAAGTTCAGGGCTAACTGGCAGCATGGCCTAGTGGATAGAGCCCGGGTCTGGGAGTCAGAAGAAGGCTCTGACGCTTGTCTGTGTGACCTTGGGCAAGTCACATCACTTCTCTGGGCCTCAGTTACCTCATCTGTAAAATGGGGATTAAGATCTTGAGCCCCATGTGGGGCAGTGACTGTGTTCAACCCAGTTACTTTGTATTTGCCCCAGAACTTAGTACACTGACTGGCACAGAGTAAACACTTAAATACCACAATTATCATTATCAATTTTATTAAATTGGGGATTAAATCCCATTCCTTCCTACTTTGACTTGGAGCCTCATATAGGACAGAGGCTGCGTCTACTTTCTGATCCATCTACCCCAGCACTTAGTAATAATAATAATAATAATGTTGGTATTTTCAAGTGCTTACTATGTGCAGAGCACTGTTCTAAGCGCGTGGGTAGACAGGGTCATCAGGTTGTCCCACATGAGGCTCACAGTCTTAATCCCCATTTTCCAGATGAGGTAACTGAGGCCCAGAGAAGTGAAGTGACTTGCCCACACAGTCACACAGCTGACAAGTGGCAGAGCTGGGATTCGAACCCCCAACCTCTAACTCCCAAGCCCAGCCTCTTGACACTGAGCCACGCTGCTCCTCCTTACAATACAGTACTTAACAAGGCCCATGATTTTTATTACTTACTATTGGCATGGGAGAGAGTCGAGGGAGGAGACTCAAGTTTACAGAGTGGAAGGCAGCAATGATACACCGCTTCTGGATTTTTCCCAAGAAAAAACTCTATGGATCCACTACCAGAATGCTTGCAGATGGAGGTGAGGCATTTGGCATAGAGGTGAGGCATAGAGAAGCGGCGTGGCCCAGTGGAAAGAGCACAGGCTTGGGAGTCAGAGGTCATGAGTTTGAATCCCGGCTCTGCCACTTGTCAGCTGTGTGACTGTGGGCAAGTCACTTCACTTCTCTGTGTCTCAGTTACCTCATCTGTAAAATGGGGATTAACTGTGAGCCTCACGTGGGACAACCTGATTACCCTGTATCTACCCCAGCACTTAGAACAGTGCTCGGCACATAGTAAGCGCTTAACAAATAGCAACATTATTATTTGGGAGAGATGTGTCCATGGTGCCGCTATGGGTCAGAAACAACTCTACAGCATAAGGCAAGATAAGGGCTAGGCACATCCACGAAGATTAGTTCACTGGAAACAACTTTGGGGTAAAGAAAAGAAACCAATTGGCAAAAGCAATGTGAGAAATGCATCATAATCTTGCTTCCAGACTGCACATCTCTCCTGCAATTTCTGATGTTCTTTTTCCCCAGAGTTTTTGCTCTTGGAAGTTCTAAAGATAGACCACGGGAAACCTACTCAAAAGATGTGAGAAATAGAGGGCTTGGTGTCCTGAGGTACAAGTTCTAATGGTTGCCAAAGCTAGGGTTTTTGCCTACCGTGACTTCTGTATTGGACTCTCCAAGGTCTTCAGTACAGCAGCTCTGCACACGGTAAACTCTTAATAAATATCTCTGATTGATTTTGATTGAGGGAAGAGTGGGAATTAGGTTCTTTTTTGAAAATAATGGTAACTGCTAACAGCTTCCTAGGTGCCAAACATTATTCTAAGCGCTGGGATAGATATGAGGTAATCGAGTTGTCCCACATGGGTCTCACAATCTTAATCCCCATTTTACAGATGAGGTAACAGGCACAGAGAAGTTAAATGTCTTGCCCAAGGTCACACAGCAGACAGGTGACGGAGCCGGGATTAGAACCCACATCCTCTGACTCCCAAGCCCGGGCTCTTTCCATTAAGCCATGCTGCTTCTCACAGTCCTGTCCCTTGTCCTGCTGTCCTGCTTGGGACTCCCAGTCTACAAAGGGCTGCAGCAGTGTGTTTTAGTGGATAGAGCACAGGCCCCGAAGTCAAAAGGACCTGGGTTCTAATCCCGGCACCACCACTTGTCTGCTGTGGGGCCTTGGACAAGGCACTTCACTTTTCTGGTCCTCAGTTCCCTCATCTGAAAAATGGGGATTAAGCCTGGGAGCCCCATGGGGAACAGGGAATGTGTCCAACCTGATTAGCTTGGAGCTACCCCAGCGCTTAGAACAGTGCTTGACATATAGTCAGTGCTTCACAAATGCCATCATTATAATGTGTGTTTTGAGGGAGGGAGATTTCCTGGTAGTCAGGGGAAGACAGTCTGTGAGTGGCTTTATTTCTATTTATTGCTATTGTTCTTGTCTGTCTCCCCCGATTAGACTGTAAGCCTGTCAAAGGGCAGAGACTGTCCCTGTTACCGATTTGTACATTCCAAGCGCTTAGGACAGTGCTCTGCACATAGTAAGTGCTCAATAAATACTATTGAATGAATGAATGATATCAAAGGAGATGAATGGATGGATTCTGAGACTCTGGAATAAGCAGTCCCATCCGCCACCCCCTCCTCCCTCTAGACTGTAAACTCATTGAGGGGAGGGAATTTGCCTGTAATATTGTTCGATTGTACTCTCACAAGTGCTCTGCACACCATAATCACTCAATAAATACAATTAACTGATTGACTCACCATTTCTTTTCCACTGCTCAACCACCGCAGATTGTATCACTTGCATGGAAGACTCCCTAGGCAAATTTTTAAAATATTTTTAATGATATTAATGATAATAGTGCTTATTATATTCCGGGCACTGTACTAAGCGTTGGAATAGATACAAGCTAATCAAGTTGGATACAGTCTATGTCCCACATGGAGTTCACATTCTTAATCCCCACTTATAGGTGAGGGAACTGAGGCCCAGAGAAGTTTAAGTGACTTGCCCAAAGTCACACAGCAGACAAGTGGCAAAGCTGGGATTAGAAGCAATGACCTCTGACTCCCAGGCCCAGGCTTCTTTTAATAGGCCATAATGCTTTTCCAAAACTGAACTCCTCATCTTCCTTCCCAAATCCTCTCCTCCTGCCCCTCTAATTCATTCATTCAATCATATTTATTGAGCACTTTCTGTGTGTAGAGCACTGTACTAAGCACTTGGAAAGTATACTTTGGCAACCAATAGAGATAATCCCTACCCAAGAACAGGCTCAGAGCCTAGAAAGGGGAGACAGACAACAAAACAAGTAGACAGACATCAATAGCATCAATATAAATATAATAATAAATATGTACAAATATACACTGCAGAAGCTGCAGAAGCAGCGTGGCTCAGTGGAAAGAGCAGGGGCTTTGGAGTCAGAGGTTATGAGTTCGAATCCCAGCTCTGCCACTTGTCAGCTGTGTGACTGTGGGCAAGTCACTTCACTTCTCGGTGCCTCAGTTCCCTCATCTGTAAAATGGGGATGAAGACTGTGAGCCCCACGTGGGACAACCCGATTCCCCTGTGTCTACCCCAGCGCTTAGAACCGTGCTCTGCACATAGTAAGTGCTTAACAAATACCAACATTATTATTATTACACAAGTGCTGTGGGGCAGGGAGGGGGTAGAGCAGAGGGAGGGAGCTGGGATGATAGGAAGGGGAGGAGGAACAGAGGAAAAGGGGGGCTCTTCCCCATCGCTCAAGCTCATAACCTCAGGTCCTCTCTCTTTTTCAACCTCCATCTTCACTCTCTGGTCAGATCCCGCGGGTTCTTCCCCCACGATATTTCCAAAAACCTGACCTGTTTTTCTTCATCCAAATGGCCACTCCTATGGCCCAGGTATTTGTCAGATCCTCATCCAATTACTGTTGTAGCCTCCCCTCAGATCTCCTGCCCCCAGTCTCTCCCCTTTGCAGCCCAGATCATCTTTCTCAACTGGTATCAGTGCACATCTCCCCTCTCCTCAAAACCCTAATTACTAATCCCGCTTATTTTGCTTGGTTTTGTTTTCTGTCTCCCCACTTCTAGACTTTGAGCCCATTTTGGGGTAGGAATTGTCTCTATTTGTTGCCAAATTGTACTTTCCAAGTGCTTAGTACAGGGCTCTGCACAGAGTAAGTGCTCAGTAAATACTAATGAATGGATGAATTATCCGCTTTCAAGCAGAAACACTTTATCACAGGTTTTAAAGCACTCAATTCAGTTATTGATTCCCTTGTATTTATTGAGCAGTTGCTATATGCAAAGCACTGTACTAAGCGCTTGGGAGAGAGAAGCAGCATGACATAGTGGACAGAGCACGGGCCTGGGAGTCAGAAGGTCAGGGGTTCTAATTTCAGCTCCGCCACTTGTCTGCTGTGTGACCTTGGGTAAGTCGATTCACTTTTCTGGGCCTCAGTTCCCTCATCTGTAAAATGGGGATTGAGACGGTGAGCCCCACGTGGGACAGCCAATCCAGTCCAACCTGAATTGCTTGTATCCACCTTGGCGCTTAGTACAGTGCCTGGCACATAGCAAGCGCTAACAAATACCGCTACCACATTAGTACAATCACTCATCCTATCCTGACTGGATGAATTTATTCATTCATTCAATTGTACTGATTGAGCGCTTACTGTGTGCAGAGCACCGTACTAAGTGCTTGATTCTATTTATTCTTATTCTATTGATTCCTGATTCTATTTATTTGCTATTGTTTTAAGGATATGTTCTTCCCTTTGATTCTATTTATTCCCTTGTTCTTGTCCGTCTCCCCCGATTAGACCGTAAGCCCGTCAAAGGGCAGGGACTGTCTCTGTTACCGATTTGTCCATTCCAAGTGCTTAGTACAGTGCTCTGCACATAGTAAGTGCTCAATAAATTGATTAGTCTGTAAGCCCGTCAAAGGGCAGGGACTGTATCTGTTGCCGACTTGTACATTCCAAGCGCTTAGTACGGTGCTCTGCACATAGTAAGCGCTCAATAAATACTATTGAATGAATGAAATACTATTGAATGAATGAATGAATACTTGGAGTGTTCAAGACTGCATCAGCCTCCTCTCTGACCTCCCAACCTCCTGTCTCTCCCCCGCTTCAGTCTATACTTCACTCTGCTGCCTGGATTATCTTTCTAGAGAAACGTTCTGGGCCTGTCACCCCTCTCCTCAAAAACCTCCAGTGGTTGCCCATCCACCTCCACATCAGGCAAAAACTCCTCACCATTGACTTTAAAGCCGTCCATCCCTTCGCCCCCTCCTACCTCACCTCCCTTCTCTCCTTCTCCATCGCCGCCCGCACGCTCCGCTCCTCTGCCGCCGCTCACCTCCTCCCCGGGCCTTCTTCTCGCCCGTCCCGCCGTCGACCCCCGGCCCCCGGCCCGCCTCTGGCCCGGAACGCCCTCCCTCCTCAAATCCCACAGACAATCACTCTCCCCCCCTTCAAAGCCCTACTGAAAGTTCACCTCCTCCAAGAGGCCTTCCCAGACTTTTCCCTCTTCCTCAGCTCCCCCTCCCTTCCACATCACCTCTACTCTCTCCCTTTGCTCTTCCCCCCCAACACGCCACAGCACTTACGTATATAATAATGTTGGTATTTGTTAAGCGCTTACTATGTGCCGAGCACTGTTCTAAGCGCTGGGGTAGACACAGGGGAATCGGGTTGTCCCACGTGGGGCTCACAGTCTTCATCCCCATTTGACAGATGAGGGAACTGAGGCACCGAGAAGTTAAGTGACTTGCCCACAGTCACACAGCTGACAAGCGGCAGAGTCAGGATTCGAACCCATGACCTCTGACTCCAAAGCCTGTGCTCTTTCCACTGAGCCACGCTGTATACGTCTATAATCCTACCTATTTATATCGATGCCTGCTTACTTCTTTTGAGGTCTGTCTCCCCCCTCTAGACTGTAAACCTTTTGTGGGCAGGAATTGTCTCTTTATTGCTGTATTGTACTTTCATTCACTCAATAGTATTTATTGAGCACTTACTATGTGCAGAGCACTGTACTAAGCACTTGGAATGGACAAATCAGCAACAGATAGAGACAGTCCCTGCCCTTTGATGGGCTTACAGTCTAATCTACAGTACTAAGCACTTTCCAAATGCTTAGTACAGTCCTCTGCAAACAGTAAATGCTCAATAAATACGATTGGATGAGTGAAATACCACTATAATTATTACAATATAATAAAAAAAGATACATCCCCTACCCAGGAAGAGTTCACAGTTTTCCCCCACTTCTCTTAACTCACTAGAGAAGCAGCGTGGCTCAGTGGAAAGAGCACGGGCTTGGGAGTCAGAGGTCATGGGTTCAAATCCCAGTTCAGACACTTGTCCGCTGTGTGACTTTGGGCAAGTCACTTAACTTCTCTCTGCCTCAGTTCCCTCATCTGTCAAATGGGGATGAAGACTGCGAGCCCCACATGGGACAACCTGATCACCTTGTATCTTCCCCAGCACTTAGAAAGTGCTTTGCACATAGTAAGCACTTAAATGTCATTATTATTATTAATTTCCTACTACAGCCCAGCCCACACACTTTGCTCTTCTAAAAATAACCTTCTCATTGCACCTTGATCTCATCTCTCTCTTCATCAGTCCCTTGTTCTCCCATCCTCTCTCTAGCCTGGAACTCTCTCCTCCTTCATATCTGACCCGCCCCACTCTCCTTATCTTCAAAGCTCTACGAAAAGATCACCTCCTCCTTGAGGGCTTCCCTGATTCATCTCTCATCTCTCCGTTCCCTCTCTTTTGGCACTTCTGGATCATATCAACCTTTGGGTGTCCACCACAACCCTGAAGTGCAGATCTTTAAACACCACTGTTTCCCCTAATGTAATTAATTTTAACTCTGCTGTCCCTGGGAAGCAGCCTGGCTCAGTGGGAAGAGCCCGGGCTTGGGAGTCAGAGGTCATGGGTTCGAATCCCAGCTCTGCCACTTCTCAGCTGTGTGACTGTGGGCGAGTCACTTCACTTCTCTGTGCCTCAGTTACCTCATCTGTCAAATGGGGATTAAGACTGTGAGCCTCATGTGGGACAACCTGATTACCCTGTACCTACCCCAGCACACATAGTAAGCGCTTAACAAATACCAACATTATAATTACAAGGATAGAATGTAAAATCCTTAAGGGCAGGGATCATGTATGTTAACTCTATTGTCCTCTCCCCGATGCTTAGTACAGTATTCTGCGCATAGTTGGTGCTCAGTAAATAACCCTGATTGATTGAAGGTGCTTCCCTAACGGAGTGGCATAGTGGCAAGAGGCCGGGCTTGGGAATCAGACGGCCTGGCTTCTAATCCCCGCTCCTCGACTTGTCTGCTGTGTGACCTTGGACGAGCCACTTAACTTCTCTCTGCTTCAGTTACCTCATCTGTAAAATGGGAAGGAAGACTGTGAGCCACAAGTAGGACAACCTGATAACCTTGTATCTTCCCCAGTGCTCAGAACAGTGCTTGGCATGTAGAAAGCGCTTAACAAATACCATTAACATTATAATATAGAGAGAAGCAGCATGGCTTAATGGAAAGAGCACAGGCTTGGGAGTCAGAAGTCTCGGGTTCTAATCCCGGCTCCGCCACTTGCCTGCTGGGTGACTTTGGGCAAGTCATTTCACTTCGCTGTGCCTCGCTTACCTTCTCTGTAAAATGGGGATTAAGACCGTGAGCCCCACCTGGAACAACCCAATAACCTTGCATCTCCCCTAACACTTAGAAGAGTGTTTGGCACATAGTAAGCACTTAAATACCATTATCATTATGATTATTGTTACAGGGAAATTATTTAAAGCCTGGAGTTCAGTAAGGGATTGAACAGGAGAACATTTTGGGGTATCCAACTGTTGCTAAGGCAATAGCGGACCCACTGACTTTTCAATCAGCCATGTAGGGAGAGCAGAATCTGTCCTATGGATACAATCAACACCAAACCCAAGTAAAAGCCAAATAAACCTGTCTCAGTTGTCAACATTGGAGGCAAATACATATTTTGACCCCAATAAACTCCTTGTGGGCAGAGAATGTGTCTACCATCTTTACCATTCATTAATAACTATAGCATTTATGAAGAGAAGCAGCATGGCCTCGTGGATAGGGCACAGACCTGGAAGTCAGAAGGACCTGGGTTCTAATCCCAGCTCCTCCGGTGGTCTGCTGTGTGACCTTGGGCAAGTCACTTCACTTCTCTGTGCACCTCAATTCCCTCATCTGTAAATTGAGGATTAAGACTCTGAGCCCCAGGTGGGACATGGACTGTGCCCAACCTAATAATAACTGTGATATTTGTAAAGTGCTTACTATGTGCCAAGCACTGTTCTAAGCACTGGGGTAGATACAAAGTAATCAGTTTGGTCACAGCTTGGATCTACCGCAGCACTTAGTACAGTGGCTGGCACATAGTAAGTGTTTAACAAGAGAAGAGAATAATAATAATAATAATAATAATAATGTTGGTATTTGTTAAGCACTTACTATGTGCCGAGCACTGTTCTAAGCGCCGGGGTTGACATGGGAATCAGGTTGTCCCACGTGGGGCTCAGTCTTCATCCCCATTTTACAGATGAGGTAACTGAGGCACCGAGAAGTTAAGTGACTTGCCCAAAGTCACACAGCTGACAAGTGGCCGAGCCGGGATTTGAACCCATGAGCTCTGCCTCCAAAGCGCGTGCTCTTTCCACTGAGCCACGCTGCTTCTCATGGCCTAGTGGATAGAGCAGAGGGCTGGGAGTTAGAAGGTCATGGGTTCTAATCCCAGCTCTTCCACTTGTTTGCTAGGTGACCTTGGGTAAGTCACTTAACTTCTCTGGGTCCCTCAGGTCCCTCATCTGTAAAATGGGGATTGAGACTGTGAGCCCCACTTGGGACAAGGACCTGTGTCGAATCCTATGTGCTTGTATCGACCCCAGTGCTTAGTACAGTACCTAGCACATAGTAAGCACTTAAATACTATAATTATTACCAGTAGCAAGTACATAATCATTACTAGTAATAATGATCATTAGTACTAGTAACAAGTACCACAATTATTATTATTGTCATTGTTACTAACACTAATGATTATTAGTAACAAGTGCCACAGTTATTATTATTGTCGGAGTGGCCTAGTCTGTATCTACCCCAGTGCTTAGAACAGTGCTCTGCACATGGTAAGCGCTTAACAAATACCAACATTATTATTAAGAGCACGACCTTGGGAGTCGGAGGACTTGGGTTCTAATCCCGGCTCCACCACTTGTCTGCTGTGTGACCTTGGGCAAATCACTTCACTGAACCTCAGTTACCTCATCCATAAAATGGGGATCAAGAGTGTGAGCCCCACTTGGGACAACCTAACTTGTATCTACCCCAGCGCTTAGAACAGTGCTTGGCACACACTAACTGCTTAAATATCATAGTTAATAGTAGTAGATTTAGCAACAAGTACCATTACCATCGTCATTACTAGTAATAATGATTATTAGTATTAGGAACAAGAACCACAATTATCATTATTACTAGTAATTACTAGTACTAATAGTAATAATGATAAACAAAATGGGGATTAAGACAGTGAGCCCCAAGTGGGACAATCTTTCATTCATTCATTCATTCAATAGTATTTATTGAGCGCTTACTAGGTGCAGAGCACTGTACTAAGCGCTTGGAATGTACAAATCGGTAACAGATAGAGACAGTCCCTGCCCTTTGATGGGCTTACGGTCTAATCGGGAGAGACAGACAGATCTACTCCAGCACTTAAAACAGTGCTTGGCACATAGTAAGTGCTTAACAAATACCATCACTATTATTATTATTATTATTTTCATTAAGCACTGTTCTGAGACCTGGGGTAGAGAGAAATGAATCAGGCCGGTCTCAGTCGTATCCCATTTGAGGCTCACAATCTAGGAGCGTTTAGTACAGCGCTCAGGACACCGAAAGCACTCGGCGTGGCTCAGTGGAAAGAGCCCGGGCTTGGGAGTCAGAGGTCATGGGTTCGAATCCTGGATCTACCACTTGTCAGCTGTGTGACTGTGGGCAAGTCACTTCACTTCTCTGGGCCTCCGGTACCTCATCTAATAATGTTGGTATTTGTTAAGCGCTTACTATGTGCAGAGCACTGTTCTAAGCGCTGGGGTAGATACAGGGTCATCAGGTTGTCCCACGGGAGGCTCACAGTCTTCACCCCCATTTTCCAGATGAGGGAACTGAGGCCCAGAGAAGTGAAGTGACTTGCCCACAGTCACACAGCTGACACGGGGCAGAGGCGGGGTACCGCCTCTGGAAAATGGGGATGAACTGTGAGCCTCACGTGGGACAACTGATGACCCTGTATCTCCCCCAGCGCTTAGAACAGTGCTTGGCACATAGTAAGCGCTTAACAAATACCAACCTTATTATTATTATTAAATACTGACCTCAGTTGGTAAATAAAAGCTGTAATTCCCTGGGCTGGAGGGAATTGCAGGAATAAATAGAGGAGATGGAGCAGGCTGACCACAAGGTGTCGCTGTGGCTCTAGGGAACCGTCGCCAGGCCTAAATTACCAGGATCATTCCATCCTTGCATTCATTCATTCAATCCTATTTATTAAGCGCTTACCGTGTGCAGAGCACTGTACTAAGCGCCTGGGAAAGTACAGTTCAACAATAAAGACTGACAATCCCTGCCCGCAACGAGCTCACGGTCTAGAAGACTCTGCCCCTTGTCAGCTGTGTGACTGTGGGCAAGTCACTTTTCTGGGCCTCAGTCCCCTCATCTGGAAAATGGGGGTGAATAATAATAATAATGATGTTGGTATTTGTTAAGCGCATTTGTTAAGTGCCGAGCACTGTTCTAAGCGCTGGGGTAGACACAGGGGAATCGGGTTGTCCCACGTGGGGCTCACAGTCTTGATCCCCATTTTACAGATGAGGGAACCGAGGCCCAGAGGAGTGAAGCGACTTGCCCACAGTCACACGGCTGACAAGTGGCCGAGCCGGGAGTCGAACCCATGACCTCTAACTCCAAAGCCCGGGCTCTTGCCACTGAGCCACGCTGCTTCTCTAATAATGTTGGTATTTATTAAGCGCTTACTACGTGCGGAGCATTCATGCATTCAATAGTATTTATTGAGCGCTTACTATGTGCAGAGCACTGTACTAAGCGCTTGGGATGAACAAGTCGGCAACAGATAGAGACGGTCCCTGCCGTCTGACGGGCTCACGGTCTGATCGGGGGAGACGGACGGACGAGAACGATGGCGATAAATAGAGTCGAGGGGAAGAACATCTCGTAAAAACCGATGGCAACTAAATAGAATCGAGGCGATGTACATTTCATTAACAAAATAAATAGGGTAATGAAAATATATACAGTTGAGCAGACGAGCACTGTTCTAAGCACTGGGGTAGATACAGGGTAATCAGGTTGTCCCACGTGAGGCTCACAGTTAATCCCCATTTTACAGATGAGGTAACTGAGGCACAGAGAAGTGAAGTGACTTGCCCACAGTCACACAGCTGACAAGTGGCGGAGCTGGGATTCGAACTCATGATCTCTTACTCCCAAGCCCGTGCTCTTTCCACTGAGCCACGCTGTGAAGACTGTGAGCATCACGTGGGACAACCTGATTCCCCTGTATCTACCCCAGCGCTTAGAACAGTGCTCGGCACATAGTAAGCGCTTAACAAATACCAACATTATTATTATTATTATTATTATTAGAAGGGGGAGCCAGACATCAACATAAGAGAAAGCATAAGAGGAGCAGCGTGGTTCAGTGGAAAGAGCACGGGCTTGGGAGTCAGAGGTCATGAGTTCGAATCCCGGATCTTCCACTTCTCAGCTATGTGACTGTGGGCAAGTCACTTCAATTCTCTCTCCCTCAGTTCCCTCATCTGTAAAATGGGGATTAAGACTGTCAGCCCAGTGTGGGACAACCTGATTACCCTGTATCTCCCCCGGCGCTCAGAATAGTGCTCTGCACATAGTAAGCGCTTAACAAATACCAACATTATTATCATCAACACACAAAAAAAGCATCAATATGAATAAATAAATGTACGGATATTCCATTTCCCGCTCGGGCAGACGGGGGTAATTGTAAAGTGAATTTTATTTAAAAGAGGCTAAAAATTGTGGGTGATCTGCCGAACACACAGGAGTGAAGTGGATTGGCTTGAGATCTGTGCCCAACTCAAGAAGCAGTGTGGCGTTGTGGATAGAGTAAAGGACTGGGAGTCAGAGGTTGTGGGTTCTAGTAAGTGTTTAACAAATACCATAAAAAAAAAGATAATCAGGTCCCACGTGGAGCTCACAGTCTGTGTAGGCTGGAGAACGGGTAAAGAATCCCCATTTTGCAGAGGAGGGAACTGAGGCAGAGAAGTAACTTACCCAAGTCACAGAATAAGAATTCGGCAGAGGTGGCATTAGAACCCAGGTCCTCCAACTCCCAAGCCCACACTCTTTCTACTAAGCTTCTTTTATCTGGTCCATGGGTTGCTTTTAGCCGTTCCTTACTTGATTAACTGGGCACTCAGGGAGGAAAAGAACTCTTTTCTCTGGGACTTCTTCATTCTCTTCTAAACCTGGACTGTATCTCATTCATTCAATCATAATTATTGAGAGCTTAATGTGTGCAGAGCACTCTACTAAGCGCTTGGGAGAGTACAGTAAATGATAAGCAGACTTCCCTGTCCTCAAGGAGCTTGCAGTCTAGAGGGAGAGACGGATTTTAATATGAAAAAAAAATTATAGGTATGTACTAAAGAGCAGTGGGGCTCCAAGTGGGGATGAATAAAAGGTGCAAACCCAAAGTACAAGGGAGACACCGAAGAGAGTGGAAGAAGGAGAAAAAATGAGGGCTTAGTCAGGGAAGGCCTCTTAGAGGAGATGCACTTTTAATAAGGCAATAGACATTTCATCCATATTTCTCCTTCATTTCTCATTTCTCATACATTTAACTCACTGCCAAAAAACGTTTTCTGTTTTTCCCTCTCCCCATCACAACAAAAACTTAGCCAGAACATCAGAAAAGCAACTCTGCTTTCGTATATGAGGGAAAAGCTGAAAACCTGCAAGGAATGTGCTGTTTTATTGTCATACTGTTCTCTTCTCAACTCTTAGACGAGTGCTCTGCACACACTAAACACTCATAAAATACGATGGACTGTGCTGGGTGGCAAACTCCATCAGCTCCCAAGAAAAGTCTGGGTTTAGGAGCATCAATTAGGTCATTAAGATATAGAAAATATTAGTTTAGTACCCTTATGCTCCATCTCCAATAAGCAACACTGCCTTCAGAGAGGAATTAAAAATAAACATCAGCGAGGCAGAGTGAAACTTACCTGTTCACCTAGAGACCATCATTCTGAGCGTTTGCTTTTGCCCTCTTGACTCATTGTGGGCAGGGCATGGATCGGTTTATGGTTATATCATACTCTCCCAAGAGCTTAGCACAGCGTTCAGCACTCAGTAAGTGCTCAGTAAATACAATTAATTAGAGAAGGAGCGAGGGGAAGAGTTCCAGCTTCACTGCCAGCAACAGGAACTTCTCCCAGTTTTCCTGCTGCCCACTCGTGATCACCCACAGGTGTTTCAGCAACTTATTTAATGGTTTTTCGTTAGGTGTTAAATGCATTCATTCAATCACATTTATTTAGTGCTTACTGATTGCCCACAGGCATCTCAGCAGCTTTTTAATGGTTTTTCATAAGTGTTAAATACATTCATTCAATCACACTCATTTAGTGCTTACTGATTGCCCATAGGTGTTTCAGCAGCTTTTTAAACGGTTTTTCATTAAGTGTTAAATTCATTCGGTCAGTCATATTTATTCATTGTCAGTCGTATTTATTGAGCACTCACTTTGTGCAGAGCCCTGTAATAAGTGCTTGGGAGAGTACCAACTCATTGTGAGCGGGGAATTTATCTGTTGAGAGTTATACTGTACTCCACCAAGTGCTTAGTACCATACTCTGCACTCGGTAAAGATGGTGGACTGATTGACAATCAGCCAGGGGTATTTACTGAGGACAATTTATGCACAGAGCACTATACTAAACACTTGGGAGAGTACAATACAGTGGAATTAGCAGACATGTTCCCTGCTCATAACTAGCTTTCAGTCCAGAGGGGAAACTATGTGCCAGGCACTGTACTAAGCGTGAGTAGGTAATCAGATAATCAGTCCCAGAGCTTAGTACAGTGCCTGGCACATAGGAAGCATTTAACAAATACCATAAAAAAAGGTTGGGCACCATCCATTTCCCACGTGGAGCTCACAGTCTTAATATCCATTTTACAGATGAGGTAACTAAGGCACCGAGAAGTGAAGTGACTTGCCCAGGGTCACACAACAGACAAATGGTAGAGGCAGGATTAGAACCCAGTTCCTCTGACTCCCAGACCCCGAGCTCTTTCCACTGGGCCACACTGCTTCTATCTGCCAGGCTTCTCCTCTTCCTCTCCCCATGGGCCTCAGTCCCTGCAGGAACTTGACTGCAGAGCTGAAGAAACTCTGAAAGGGATGAGGAGAATGTGGCTTCTGATCCCACCACTTGTCTGCTGTGTGACCTTGGGCAAGCCATTTCACTTCTCTGTGCCTTTGTTACCTCATCTGTAAAATGGATATTAAGACTGTGAGCTCCACGTGGGAAATGGATGGTGCCCAACCTTGCCGAATTGTACATTCCAAGCTCTTAGTACAGTGCTCTGCACATAGTAAGCACTCAACAGAGGAAGCAGCACGGCTCAGTGGAAAGAGCACGGGCTTGGGAGTCAGAGGTCATAGGTTCGAATCCCGACTCTGCCACTTGTCAGCTGCGTGACTGTGGGCAAGTCACTTCGCTTCTCTGGGCCTCAGTTATCTCATCTGGAAAATGGGGATTAAGACTGTGAGCCCCACGTGGGACAACCTGATGACCCTGTGTCTCCCCCAGCGCTTAGAACAGTGCCCTGCACATAGTAAGCGCTTAACAAATACCAACATTATTATTGAATGAATGAATGAATGTTACCTCAACTGTAAAATGGGGATTAAAACTTTCCACTGAGCCACGCTGCTTCTCTAATATATATTATATGTATATATATATATATTATATATATATATATATGGAGAGAGGGAGAGAAAGAGAGAGCAGAGAAACAGCGTGGCTCAGTGGAAAGAGGCCGGGTTTGGGAGTCCGAGGTCATGGGTTCGAATCCCAGCTCTGCCACTTGTCAGCGTGTGACTGTGGGCAAGTCGCTTCACTTCTCTGGGCCTCAGTGACCTCATCTGTAAAATGGGGATTAACTGTGAGCCCCATGGGGGACAGCCTGATTACCCTGTATCCACCCCAGTGCTTAGAACAGTGCTCTGCCCATAGTAAGCGCTTACTTAACTTCTCTGTGCCTCAGTTCCCTCCTCTGTAAAATGGGGATTAAAACTGTGAGCCCTACATGGGGCACCCTGATCATCTTGTATCTACCCCAGTGCTTAGAACAGTGCTTGGCACAGAGTAAGTGCTTAACAAATGCCATCATCATCACATATGTAATTCATTTATTTATTCATTCATTCAATTGTATTTATTGAGCACTTACTGTGGGCAGAGCAGTGTATTAAGTGTTTGGAAAGTACAGTTCGGCAACAAATAGAGACAATCCCTACCCAACAACGGGCTCACAGTCTAGAAGGGGGGGAGACAGACAACAAAACAAAGCGGAACTTGTAGACAGGCATCAATAGCGTCGATATAAATAAATATATTTATTAGGACGTAGCGCCTCGTGGGACCACCTGATTACCTTGTATTTACCTCAGCACTTAGAACAGTGCTTGGCACATAGTAAGCACTAACCAAATACCATCATTATTATTAATTATTATTATTATCATTCTGTGGAAGAGGGTCCAGGCCGGGCAGGGGGGTTGCGGGCAGGGCTTTCTCCGCAGCAGCTATGGAGGTGGCTACAGCTCATCGGCTAAAATCGCCTCCGGGCCTTGAAACCCATTCTCCATGGTCACAGCCAGGAGATGCCCCGAAGGTCACCCAGGGTCATTAAAACCCCCCACCAGTCACCCTGTCCCCCACCCCCCAACATTGCAGGCTGTGTTCAGGGGATTCAGTTTAGGTTTGGGGTAGAGAGCCAGTCTGTAAGCAGTGTGGCCTAGCGGCTAGAACCCGGGGCCTGGAAGTCAGAAGGACCTGGGTTCTAATCCCGGCTCCACCCCTTGTCCGTTCTGTGACCTTGGGCAAGTCGCTTCACTTCACTTGGGCCTCAGTTCCCTCCTCTGTAAAACAGGGATTAAGAGTGTGAGCCCCATGTGGGACAGGGACTGTATCCAACCTGATGACCTTGTATCTACCCCAGAGCTTAGAACAGTGCTTGGCACATAGTAAGCGCTTAACAAGTACCCTAATTGTTTTTAATTATTATTACTCATTCATTCATTCAATAGTATTTATTGAGCACTTACTATGTGCAGAGCACTGCACTAAGCGCTTGGAATGGACAATTCGGCAACAGATAGAGACGATCCCTGGCAGTGACGGACTCACGGTCTAATCGGGGGAGACAGATCGACAAAAACAAGACAACATAATCACAATAAATAGAATCAAGGGGATGTAAAGCCTGAGGATCCGGTTTGAGTCCGAGCTCTGCCACCGACCTGCTGTGTGACCGTGGGCGAGTCACTCAGCCTCTCTGAACCTCCAATTCCTCCTCTGCAAAATGGGGATAAGAATATGTCTCTATCAATCACATGTAGATGCACATGTAGACGCTTAGCAAATATCATAATTATTATTAGGTACTGAGTGCTTACGGTGTGCAGAGAGCTGTACTAAGTACTTTCATTCATTCAATAGTATTTATTGAGCGCTTACTATGTGCAGAGCACTGTACTAAGCGCTTGGAATGTACAAATCGGCACGTGCAAAGTACTTCAGAAAGTACAATCAATACGATAGAGTTGGTAGTCATGTTCCCTGCCTTCGCAGGATTGTTTGGAGAAGCAGCGTGGCTCAGTGGAAGGAGCCCGGGCTTGGAGGTCAGAGGTCAGGGGTCAGGGGTTCGAATCCCGGCTCCGCCACTTAGCTGTGTGACTGTGGGCAAGTCACTTCACTTCTCTGAGCCTCACTTCCCTCATCTGTAAAATGGGGATGAAAACTGTGAGCCCCACGTGGGACAATCTGATCACCCTCTATCTACTCCAGCGCTTAGAACAGTGCTCTGCACATAGTAAGTGCTTAACAAATACCAACATTATTATTATTATTATTGTTGTGAAGGCAAAGGTTGAGATAAATAACGTGAGAGCATTTTGGGAATAAAACCAAGATATTATGTTGGGGGTAAGGGGGAACCAAGGCCTGGGTGAGTCCTGTACTGTTGATCTTTATTACCGCCTCCATCCTCCGCTCCAGGGGGAAGAAACACCCGACGATTTATTGAACGGCTGGATCCACCGGAAACGAGTTAATTCCCCAACTATCACCGGCCCCAGGGCGGCTGCGCAAAGCAGACTGGATATTGCCAGAACTCTCGTCTGCCTTCGTTCTTCCCAGATTGATTTGTCAACAACAAGACAGATTGTGCAATTAGAGGACTTCGGGGTATGAAGTCGTTTTTCCATTTACCATCCATCAATCACCCACGTTGACCTCGCTGAGCAGATCATACACTGCACTGCACGCTGAGAATCGTGCTTAATAGATGTGGATTAGGAAATTTAACCATGGCACTTATTAAGGGTTTACTCCGTGCCGAGCACTGGGATAGAGATGAAAGAATCGGATTGGACTCAGCCCTTGTTCCAGATGGGGCTCAGGATCTGAAAGGGAGAATGGGTATTTTATCCCCATCTTACAGATGAGGAAACTGAGGCACAGAGAGGTTAAGTGATTTGTCCAAGGTCACGCAGCAAGCCAAGGGCAGAGTCAGGATTAGAATTTAGTGGTCATCAATCAATCAAGCAACCAATTGTATGGATTGAGTGCTTACTGTGTGCAGAGCGCTGTACTAAGCGCTTGGGAGAGTAGTATAAGAGAGTTGGTAGGCCTGTTTCCTGCCTACAATGAGCTGACAGTCTAGGCAGAGGCAGCATTTATTCATTCATTTGATTATATTTATTGAACGTTACTACGTGCAAAGCACTGTACTGAGCACTTGGAAAGTACAATTTGCCACCAAATAGGGACAATCTCTACCCAACAATTGACTAGTCTAGTCTAGAAGTCTACAATGGGGAGACAGACAACAAAACAAAATAAAACAAGTAGATAGGCATAAATAGCATCAATGTAAATGAATAGAATTACAGCTAAATACCCATCATTAATAAAATAAATAGAATAATAAATATGTACTTAAATACACAAGTGCTATGGGGCGGGGAAAGGGATAGAGCAGAGGGAGGGAGTCGGGGCGATGGGGAGGGAAGGAAGAGCAGAGGAAAAGGGGGACTCAGTCAGGCTTGGGTGTCAGGGGATGTGGGTTCTAATCCTGCCTCCACCACTCATCTGCTCTGTGACCTTGGGCAAGTCACTTCACTTCTCGGATCCTCAGTTGCCTCATCTGTTAAATGGGGATGAAGACTGTGAACCCCACATGGGACAACCTGATTACTTTGTATCTACCCCACTTCTCGGAACAGTGTTTGGCACATAGTAAGCGCTTAACAAATACCATCATTATTATTATTATTAGAGGATTATGACACCCAGTCTTGGGACTGTGTTGGGTGAGCTGGGCTGGCTCTGAGATTACGCTCTGTGGTTCAGAGAAAACACGATGAGCAGAGGAAGAGAGCGTGCATTTGGAGCTGGGCAGAGAAGCAGCGTGGCTCAGTGGAAAGAGCACGGGCTTGGGAGTCAGAGGTCATGGGTTCAAATCCCAGCTTAGTCACTTGTCAGCTGTGTGACATTGGACAAGTCATTTCACTTCTCTGTGCCTCAGTTGCCTCATCTGGAAAATGGGGATTAAGACTTTGAGCCCCATGTGGGATAACCTGATCACCTTGTGTCCTCTCCAGGGCTTAGAGCAGTGCTTTGCACATCGTAAGCACTTAACAAATGTCATTATTATTATTATTATTGTTATTATTATTATTAAGCCACCAGCACTAATAGTATCATAACAGCCCTGGTAGACAGGATTCCTATCCTCAAGGATCTTAAAATCCAGAAAGAAAAAGAGACACTGAACCATTTATTCATTCATTCAATGTCTTCAATCCTATTTATTGAGCACTTACTGTGTGCAGAACACTGTATGGACAAGTGTCAAGAGCACAATATTGGGAGTCGGAGGTTGTGGGTTCTAATCCCGGCTCCACCACTTGTCTGCCATGTGATCACGGGCAAGCCATTTAACTTCTCTGTGCCTCAGTTCCCTCATCTGCAAAATAGGGATTCCATACTTGTTCCCCCTCCTATTTAAACTATGAGCCCCAAGGAGCAATCTGATGATCTTGTATCTAACCCAGTGCTTAATACGGTGCTTGGCAGCTAGTAAGTGCTTAACGAACATCAAAATTATTGTAATTATTAGATTGTTTTATTCAAGGGCAGGGGTTATGTCTGTACCTGTATTGTATAATAATAATAATGATGATGGCATTTGTTAAGCGCTTACTTTGTGCAAAGCACTGTTCTAAGTGCTGGTGGGGGTACAGGTGGTCAGGTTGAACACAACTTTGGGCAAGTCACTTCACTTCTCTGTGCCTCAGTTACCTCATCTGAAAAATGGGGATGAAGACTGTGAGCCCTATGTGGTTCAGGGACTGTGTCCAACTCAATTTGCTAGTATCCACCCCATTGTTTAGTATAGTGCCTGGCACATAGTAAGCATTTAACCAATGTTATTATTATTATTGTTATTATAATTATTATTATTATTCTCCATAGACCCTAGAAGAAGCCAGGACAAGTACATTGGAAATTCATAAATAGAGAAGCAGTGTGGCCCAAAGGAAAGAGTAGTGCTTAGTAAATGCTTAACAAATACAATAATAATAATAAATATACTGAGCACAGGCCCGGGAGTCCCAGGACCTGGGTATAAATCCCAACTCCTCCGCTTTTCCACTGTGTGACCCGTATCAAATCACTTCACTTCTCAGTGCCTCAGTTATCTCAAATGGAAAATGGAGATTAAGAATATGAGCTCTATGTGGGACAGGGACTATGATACCCGTGGTTGGGTAGGGATTGTCTCTAACTGTTGCCAAATTATACTTTCCAAGTGCTTAGTACAATGATCTGCACTCTGTAAGTGCTCAATAAATGCGATTGAATGAATGAATGAATGAATGTCCAACCTGAAGACCGTGAGCCCTTTGTAGGAAGGGATTGTCTCTATTTGTTGCCAAATTGTACTTTCCAAGAGCTTAGGACAGTGTTCTACACACTGTAAGTGCTCAATAAATATTCATTCAATAGTATTTATTGAGCACTTACCACGTGCAGAGCACTGTACTAAGCGCTTGGAATGTACAAATCGGTAAATATGATTAAGTGGGTGAATGAATGTCCAACTTGAAGACTGTGAGCCCGTTGTGGGAAGGGATTCTCTCTATTTGTTGCCAAATTGTACTTTCCAAGCACTTAGTACAGCCCTCTGCACATAGTAAGCGCTCAATAAATAAGATTGAATGAATCAATGAATGAATGATCCTGTATCTACTCCAGTGCTTAGTACAGTGTCTGGCACATAGTAATTGCTTAACAAATACCATTACAAAAATATAGGCAAGTTGATCGGTTTCCTCTTTCATTTATAAAAGAGATCCATTTTAAAAGAAACTTGTCAAATGTTTTTAAATATTTTAAAATGCTGTTAAAATATCCCTTGCTTAGACAAACAGTCTTGGTAATGCTTTGCAGGCAAATCTTGATGGCTCCCTGTGAAATATGAGTCCAATATTCAGTATTGATTTACCGCGGAAATAATTGCTTCAAAACACCTCAATATTACTCATTTTAGAAACCAGGGCCTGACCCAGAAGAGACGATTCCCAGCAAAACGCAGAGAGAATTCGGGCATTTCTCCTCGTGGCTAAAATTCATCATATTTTTTCCGTTCAGAAATAGGTCAGAACACCAAGGTCAGAACCTCATACGTAGCAAAATGAGGAGGAAACCAAAGCAAAACAATCATTATCAACCACACCGCATCATTTCTAAGTGCCCACTGGCCAGTAAGGTCTGAAGTTCAGAGTCAAGTCAGGGGGAAGAAAAAAACAATAACCATTCACTTCGGGCTAAAATTTGAAAACAGGAAATATTCATGCTAATTCAACCTGGAATTCTCATATTCCAAGGAAGTGGGTGTAGATGGGGAATAAAAGGGGGCCCAGAAGTGAATTTTGAGGGACTCCCACAATTAGAGAGTAGGAGGAAGAGGAGGAGCCCACAAAAGTTCCCAGAAAGAAGGGCCAAAGAGATAGGAGGAGAGCCAGGGGAGCACAGTGTCAGTGAAGCAGAGGTTGAATAACGTTTCCAAGAGAAGGGAGTGGGCCACAGTGTCGAAGGCAGCTGAGAGGGTCGAGGAAGATTAGGATGGAGTACTGACCGTTGGATTTGGCAAGAAGGAGATCATGGGTGACCTTTGAGAGGGCAGTTTTTGGGGAGTAGAGGGGGCAGAAGCCAGATCGGAGGGGGTCCAGGAGAGAATTGGAGGAGAGGAACTTGAGACAGCAGGTGTAGACGACTCTCTCAAGGAGTTTTGGGGAGAAAGGTTAGGAGGGAGATGAGGTGATAATTGGAGGGAGCTGTGGGGTCAAGGGAGGGTTTATTTATTTTTTTAGGATGGGGAGATGTGAGTACACATGAAAGCAGAGGGGGAAGAAGCCATTGGAGAGCCAATTGTTGAAGATGGCTGTCCCTGAGGGAAGAAGGGAGGGCTGGAGTGGGGGTGAGAGAGAGAAAAGAGAAAATCCACCCTCATATTAGGCTGTGAGCCCCATGTGGAACAGGGATTAAGTCCAAACTGATTAACCTGTATCCTCTCAGTGCTTAGAATAGTGTTTGGCACATAGTAACCGCTTAACAGATCCCACAGGAATAATAGTAGGAGGTCAGCAAGGTAAGATCAGAAGGGTGAAAAGCTTAGTTTATGATATGGAGTTTCTGTTTGCCATGGAGGTAGATGGTCACTGGAAGGTGAACGGTGGCCCTCTAGACTTACACGCTCTTTGTGGGCAGGGAATGTGTCTACAAACTCTACTGTTAATATCCTTCCCCAAGCGCTTAATAAAGCATCCACCACACAATAAGCGCTCAATAAATACCATTGATTGATTGATTGATTGATTAAGTTCCTTGTGAGCAGGGATCAGGCCTACCAACTCTGTTGTACTCTCCCAAGTGTTTAGTGCTTCACTCCTCTCCTACCCCAACCCAGCCCACACATTTCACTCCTCAAATAATAATGATGGTATTCGTTAAGCGCTTACTATGTGCCAAGCACTGTTCTAAGGAATGCCAACCTACTCACTGTACCTCCATCGGGTCTGTCTCGCTGCCGTCCTCTTGCCTACGTCCTGCCTCGGGCCCGTAACGCCCTTCCTCCTCACAACCCACAGACAATGACTCTCCCCACCTCGAAGCCTTATTGAAGGCCCATCTCCTCCCAGAGGCCTTCCCTGATTAAGCCCCTCCTTTCTTCTTCTCCCACTCCCTTCTGCGTCACCCTGACCTGCTCCCTTTACTCATCCCCTCTCCCAGCCCCACCCCACTTATGTCCCTATCTGTCATTTATTTATTTCTATTAATATCTGCCTCTCTCTCTAGACTGTCAGCTCACTGAGGGCAGGGAAGCTTCCTGATACATAGTTACATAGATATCTCCCAAGAAATTACTACAGTGCTCTGCACATAGTAAGGGCTCAATAAATGCAATTGATTGATTGATTATATGGTGCCCTAAACACAGTAAGTGCTCAATAAATACCACTGATTGATTCATTGATTGATTGCAGGTTTACAAACTTGAGTTTTCAGTCAGTAAATCGTATTTATAGAGCACTTACTGTATGCATAGCACTCTACCCAGCACTGGGGAGGATACAAGAAGCATCCTGGCCTAGTGGATAGAGCCCGGGCCTGGGAGTCAGAAGGACATGGGTTCCGACCCTGGCTCCGCCACATGGCAGCTGTGTGGCTTCGGGCAAGTCACTTAACTTCTCTGTGCCTTAGTTACCTCATCTGTAAAATGGAGACAACCTGATTACCTGGTATCTACCCCAGCGCTTAGAACAGTGCTTGGCACATAGAAAGTGCTTAACAAATACCTTCATCATCATCATCATCATCATCAAGAATAAACAGGCGCATTTCCTGCCTACAACAAGCTCACAGTCTAGAGGGGGAGACCGTTGTTAACTTTACGAAGCCTCCCTTTTCTGTTGCTCTTCTTCCCCTCCCCATCGCCCCAACTCCCTCTCTTTGCTCTACTCCCCTCCCTGCCCCATAGCACATGTGTATATATGTACATATTTATTAATCTATTTATTTTATTAATGATGTGAATATAGCTATAATTCTATGTATTTATATTGATGCTATTGATGTCTCTTTACTTGTTTTGATGTTTATCTCCACCCTCCTCTAGACTGTGAGTTCATTATCGGGTAGGGATTGTTTCTGTTGCTGAATTGTACTTTCCAAGTGCTCAGTACAGTGCTCTGCACACAGTAAGTGCTCAATAAATACACCTGAATGAATGAATGAATAAGATGAATTCTGGGCTGAGTTCAGTGAATAAGCAAGTGCCTGGCACGTCCCATTTGGGCTTAATTAATTAATCAATAATCAGTGATATTATTTGAGCATTTTGTGGACAACACTGTTCATTCATTCAATCATATTTATTGAGGGTTTACTGTGTGCACAGCACTGTATTAAGCGCTTGGGAGAGCACAATAGAACGATAAACAGACACATTTACAGTCCACAACAAGCTTACAGTCTAGAGGGGGAGACACACTGTTCTAAGCGCTGGGGAGAGTATGATACAGCAGAATTAGCAGACACGTTCCCTCCCCATAATGGCGTTGAAACAGTTTTAACGCAACAGCATTTCAACTCTCGCCCATTCCGATCCACTTAAATAGATCACACGATACTTTCCAAATGGTTTTTAACTAAAAGGAATTGGAGATTTATCTACTTACAAATCGTATATAGCACCGTTAAAGACTGAACCAATTTAGATTTCAACCCTGACCATAAATCACTACATTAAACTCATTTTCTCCCCAATGGAGTGGCAGGCCCAGAGACTCAACAGATAGCGCATTAATAATGTAGAATTGATCCATCAGACAAGACCACGGCAGTAATCCTTGCCTTTGGAGTTCGGATCTTTCACTGAAAGGAGCTGCTAGGAGAGGATCTGACTCTACAGAGCAAACGCAAGCACGTACACACGTATACCTGGAAAGAGCGCAGGGTAGGAAGTCTGAGTTCCTGGGTTCTAATTCCCGCTCGGCCACGTGTCTGCTTGGGCACATCACTTTGCTTCTCTGGGCCTCAGTTATCTCATCTGCAAAATGGGGATTCAAGACCTAGTCTCCCTCCAACATAGACTGTGATCCCCATGTAGGACAAGGGACTGTGTCTTGTGGCGCAGTGGAAAGAGCACGGGCTTTGGAGTCGGGGCTCATGAGTTCGAATCCCAGCTCTGCCACTTGTCAGCTGTGTGACTGTGGGCAAGTCACTTCACTTCTCTGGGCCTCAGTTCCCTCATCTGGAAAATGGGGATTAAGACTGTGAGCCCCACGTGGGACAACCTGATTCCCCTGTGTCTACCCCAGCGCTTAGAACAGTGCTCTGCACATAGTAAGCGCTTAACAAATACCAACATTATTATTACTATTACTATTATATCTACCCCAGCACTTAGAACAGTGCTTGACACACAGTGAGCACTTGAAAAATACCACAAATACACACTCACAGATATACACACCCACATAAAACTAAAAACCCTGGGGCAAGACACTCAGACCGACACTGGAGTAGCAAAGGGGAATTATTTCAACACCTGAAGCCTTTTCTAATGATCAAACTTAGAATTGATCAATAACATTTATTGAGCACCTGTGTGCAGAACACTGCATCAGATCCTGGAGGGAGTACAAGAGTTAATAAAGATAGCGTGGCGTAGAGGGTAGAGCACGGGTCTGGGAGTTAGAAGGTCATGGGTTCTAATCCTGACTCCACCACTTGTCTGCTGTGTGACCTTGGGCTAGTCTCTTCACTTCTCCGCGCCTCAGTTATCTCATTTGTAAAATGGGAATTAAGACCGGGAGCCCCATCTGGGACAGGGACTGTGTCTAACCCGATTCACATGTTCCTATCCCGGTGCTGAGAAAACTTAGAAAAAATGCCACAGTTATCAGCACTTAATACAGTGGCTGGCACACAGTAAGTGCTTAACAAATATCATAATTATTAATAAAGATGATTTTCAAATTCTGAACTATCCATAAAATTATATGAATCACCTACATCACTTTGACTGATTTGAAACAAATTATATCTTCATAGTTCCAACCCATTAGTTGTATTTATTGAGTACCTACTCAGAGCAGAGCACTAGAGCATAGCAAAAAGAGTCAGAAGACATGATTTCCTGTCCTCAAGTTTACAATCTAACGAGGGAGGCAAACACTGATATAACAAGTACAAATAAAAAGCCTAGAAGTGGAACTGGAATAATAATAGTAAAAATAATAATAATAATGGTAATAATGATAATGGGTATTCAGTGCTTACTCTGCGCCACCCACTGTATTAACTACTGCAGTAGATGAATGACAAACTAATAATAATTGTAGTATTTGTTAAGCAATTACTACGTGCCAGGCACTGCACTAAGCGCTGGGGTAGATACAAGATAATTGGATTGGTCACTGTCCCCGTCCCATGTGAGGGTCACAGTCTTCATCCCCATTTTACAAATGAGGGAAATGAGGCACAGAGAAGTGAAGTGACTTGCCCAGGGTCACACAGCAGGCAAGTGATAGAGTGGGGATTAGAACCCAGGTCCTTCTGACTCCCAGGCCTGTGCTCTATCCACTAGGTCACAAATGCAGCCTCTGTTCCCCCATGGAGCTCACGTTAGAACTTGTGTCTCCTGACTCCCAGACTCCTCTTTCATTCATCTAATCAATCAGTCAGTAGCCTTTATTGAATGCTTAGTCTGTGCAGAGCACTGTACTAATAATAACAATAATGATAATAATGGTATTTATTAAGCACTCACTATGTACAAAACACTGTTCTAAGCACTGGGGGGGATACAAGGTGATCAGGTTGTCCCACATGGGGCTCACCGTCTTCATCCCCATTTTACAGAGGAGGTGACTGAGGCCCAGAGAAGTTAAGTGACTTGCCCAAAGTCACACAGCTGACAAGCGGCAGAGGCGGGATTTGAACCCATGACCTCCGACTCCCCAGCCTGGGCTCTTTCCACTGAGCCACGCCGCTTCTCTGAGCCCTACTACGCAGCGTACAATAATGTTAGAAGAATAAGTGGACACTCAGTGGACTAAGTAGCTTTGCAGCCAACTACAGCTGCAAGGGATCTACATGGCAGAAGCGATGGGAGTTTCCATAATCCTTCACTAACTACGCGATTTAGTGTGGCACTTGGGAGGGCACTATTTGTAACCTAAAATGCCCCTAACATTGGACTGCAAAACGGGTTGCTTGTCTCTAGAGTTTACAGTGTAGTGGGAAGTCAGACACTAAAATAATCCACCCAAGTGAAGAAGAAGAAGAAGAAGGAGTGTGGCCTAGTGGAAAGATTATGGGCCTGAGCTTCAGAGGAGCTGGGTTCTAATCCCAACTCTGCCACTTGTCTGTTATGTGGCCTTAGGCAAGTCATTTCACTTTTCTGTGCCTCAGTGACCTCATCTGTAAAATGGGGATTAAGACTGTGAGCCCTATGTAGGTCAAGGACTGTGTCAAAACTGACTGTACTTTCCCAAGGGCTGAGTACAGTGCTTTGCACATAGTAAGCACTTAACAAATACCACCATTATTATTGAATTAATTAATTAATTAATTACCCTGTGACTTAGTGGGGAGTCTGACACATAGTAAGCACATAAGAAAAGAAAAAAAAACAGTGCTTATCAATCAGTCAGTAATACTTGAAAAGCAGGGTATCATGCAGAAAAAGCACAGGCCTTGGAGTCAAAGTTTCTAATAACAGCTCTGCCATTTGCCTGTTGTCTGACCTTGGGAAAGTCACTTAATTTGTTGTTCCTCAGTTTCCTCATCTGTAAAATGAGTTTAATATTTGATCTCCTTTCCTCCTAGATGGCAAGCCCCACTGGGGACAGGGACTTTGAATCCCAATCTTATAGAACATAAACTCCTTGTGGGCAGGGAATGTGTCTACCAACTTTGTTATATTGCATTTTCCCGAGTGCTTAGTACAGTGACATACAGCAAGCTCTCAATAAATATGATTGACTGATTGTTTAATGCATTCCTTGGCACATAGTAAGCACTTACCAATTATTTACTGAGTGCCTGCCGTATGCAGGCCCCGTAATAAGCACTTGGGCAAATCACTCCACTTCTCTGTGCCTCAGTTACTGCATCTGTAAAATGGGGAATTAAATCCAATTCCCTCCTATCTAGACCGTGAGCCCCATGTGGGACAGGGACTGTGTCCAACCTGATTAGCCTGCACCTATTCCAGCCCTTAGTACAGTGTCTGACACACAGTAAGCGCTTAACAAACACCTCAATCATTATATTCGCCTCCTCCTCCCATCGTGCCTATGTCCATATCTTTACCCTCTCTGGTTCCCTCCTATTTATTTATTTTATTGTATTTATTTATTTTAGTGTCTGTCTTCCCCTCTGGACTATAAGCTCCTGGAGGGAAGAGATCATGTCCATCACTTCTGCCTAGCACAGTGCTTTGCCCACAATACTAAGAGACTTTTGATTATTGATTTATTGATGATTTGCAAACATTTTGTTGATAGATACAGATACACAAACATTAGCACAGTGCTTGGCACTCAGTAAGTGCTTAACAAATACATATGCATGCATATTTTCATTCATTCGTATTTATTGAGGGCTCACTGCGTGCAGAGCCCTGTACGAAGCTCTTGGAAGGTACATTTCAGCAATAGAGACAATCCCATACATATATATTTATTTGAAAAATTAGTTTACTAAAAAACAGAATATTTGAAACAGGAATTAAGTAAACTTCAATGATTGGATGCATTTATCCTTCCCCATAGAAGAGTTTATGGCACTGGATTCTATCTTTTTCTGAAATATTATAAAAACGTTGACCCAAACAAAAATTAGTATCAGATCAAATCCACATCATTGAAACATACTGCTATATCTTTTTATAGTAAATGACAATTCAAATAATTACAATTAAAAGGAAAATACAATCTACCACTTCTGTCCGTGTCGACTCTGATGCTCTAATATTTAAACACTTTTACTCATCTTTCAATTCTCTTCTCCCTTCTCCCTTTTAATAGTTTTGTGTCTGTCTTCTCCACCGAAATCATCAGCTCTCTCTCTCTCAGCTCTCTTGAGTACCGGGTCCAGGTCTACTAACTCTGCTTTCCCAATTGTTTACACCGAGTTTTGCCCACAGTAGAGAAGCAGCGTGGCCTAGTGATGAGAGCATGGGCCTGGGAGTCAGAAGAGCTGAGTTCTAAACCTAGCTCTGCCAATTTAATAGCTTGCTATGTGATTTTGAGAAAGCCACAACTTCTCTGTGCCTCAGTTTCTTCAACTGTAAAATGGGGATGAAATTCTACTCCTTCCTATTTAGACTGTGAGCCCTACATGGACCAGGGACTATTCATTCAATAGTATTTATTGAGGACTTACTGTGTGCAGAGTACTGTACTAAGCGCTTGGAATGAACAAGTCGGCAACAGATAGAGACGGTCCCTGCCGTCTGACGGGCTTACGGTCTAATCGGGGGAGACAGGCAGACAAGAACAATGGCAATAAAGCCCCCTTATCCTCAACTCCCACCCCCCCTTCGATGTCGCCTCATTTCCTTCCTCTCCCTGCCCCCCAGCCCTTATGTATATATGGCTATAATTCTATTTATATTGATGCTTGTTTACTTGTTTTCATGTCTGTCTCCCCCCTCTAAACTGTAAGCCCATTGTGGGCAGGGATTGTCTCTCTTTGTTGCTGTTTTGTACTTTCCAAGAACTTAGTACAGTGCTCTGCACACAGTAAGCACTCAATAAATATGATTGAATGAATGCTCTGCACACAGTAAGTGCTCAATAAATACGATTAAATGAATGAATGAAGAGACTGTATCCAACCTGATAAGCTTATATATAGCTTATATAGTGTTTAGAACAGTGCTTGATATAAAATATGTGGCCTGGAATGCCCTCCCTCCTCAAATCCAATAGACAATGACTCTCCCTGGCCTTCAAAGCCTTATTGAAGGCCCGTCTCCTCCAAGAGGCCTTCCCTGACTAAAGCCTCTTTTCCTCCTCTCCCATTCCCTTCTGCGTCTCCCTGATTAGGTCCCTTTGCTCTTCCCCGGCCTTCCACGAACAACACTATTATTTATCTGTACAATTTTATTGATTTGTACCAACATCTGTCTCCCACCACTCTAGACTGTGAGCTTGTTGTGGGCAGAGAATGTCAACCGTTTATTCTTGTATTGTACTTTCCCTAGCACTTAGTATAGTGCTCTGCACACAGTAAGCGCTTAATAAATACAATTGAATGTGTGAATAACTAAATGAATGAGCGAGCTCGTTGTGAGCCGGGAACTTGTCTACCAACCAACTCTGCTATATTGTACACACTGTGGCCTAGTGGCTAGAGCCAGGGCCTGGGAGTCAGAAGGAACTGGGTTCTAGTCCCAGCTCCACCACCTGTCTGCTCTGTGACCTTGGGCCAGTCACTTCACTTCTCTGAGCCTCAGTTCCCTCATCTGGAAAATGGGGATTAAGACTGTGAGCCCCATGTGGGTCAGGGTCTGTGTCCAACCCGATTTACTTGGATCTGCCCCGGAGTTTAGAACTGTGTCTGGCACATAGTAAGCACTTAACAAATATTACAGTTATTATTATTATTACTCTCCCAAGTGCTTAGTACAGTGCTCTGAACAGAATAAGCACTCAATAAACGATTGGTTGAGTAACTTGTGACTACCCCAACACTTAGAGCAGTGCTTGACTCATAGTAAGCGCTTAACAAATGCAATAATAATAATAATAACAATAAAAAGAACTAAGTGGTTTATCCTGGCATGTCACTTCTGCACCTGGACCTTCAGTTTCTCTGTCTGTAAAAATGGATGAGCACAGCAGATTCCCAGAACATCTTTCTTTCCTCATTCAAAAAGTCATGGAGATAAATGCGTGTTACAGAGGAAATCTGCCAGCATTTTTCTTTTTTTTTTTTTTCAGGGAGAAGGTGCCATATAGATCCCAGAGAGGATTATCGTTTCAATCCGTCAGGTGGCAGAAAAGCCAGAGTCGTCTAATTAGCCGGTCTCCACGCACTTTCCGGCCATCCGGAATTCTCCCCCTTCCCGCCTCCCCGGTTATCAACACCCAGCCCAGCTCCCTACCCCCTGGGAGTCAGGAGGGGAGCGATGTGCTGATGGTTCCCATTATTCTGCTGGCATTGCTTTACATCCCATACGATGGTGAGATCATAAAAATCCAATCTTGACAGCCCGTCAAGCTTTCTCAACAGAATAACGCAGAACAGATTTTCAATGAGGATTCGAGAGTGGAAGAAAGTAACCCCGTGTATGTGTATGTCTCAACTCATTAATTAATTATATTTATACTAGGGGACCATCATTTATTCATCTCTGGGTAGAAGTAACCCAGAAAATGGAAAGATCCTCGGACTGAGGCTGAAAATCCATAGTGGACTGCATGGAAGGAAAATGCACGCTCTTGCTCTCTCTTTCTGTCTCTCTCTGTCTCTTTCTGTCATTCTCTGCCTCTCTCTCTCTTTCTTTCTTCCTCTCCTTCCCTCCGTCTTCCTCCCTCCCACAACAGGGCAACAGCAGAAATGGTTTGGGTTTCTGTGAAATGAAAGCCATTGTTCTTTAATGACTCTGAGGAAGAAGCGGCATGGTGTAGTGGATAGAGCCTAGGCCTGGGAGTCAGGAGGGTGTGGGTTCTAATCCCGGCTCCGCCACTTGGCTGCTGTGTGACCATGGGCAAGTGACTTCATTGATCTGGACCTCAGTTTCCTCGCCTGCAAAATTCATTCAATAGTATTTCATTCAACAGTATTTCATTCAATAGTATTTATTGAGCGCTTACTATGTGCAGAGCACTGTACTAAGCGCTTGGAATGTACAAATCAGTAACAGATACAGTCCCTGCCCTTTGACGGGCTTACAGTCTAATCACGGGTTTACAGTCTAATCGAAATGGGGATTAAACGTGTGAGCCCTGTGAGGGATAGGGATTATGTCCAACCTGACTACTTCTGTATCTACCACAGAGTTTAGAACAGCGCTTGGCACATAGTAAGTGCTTAACAAGTACCATAATAATAATAACAATTAATAACAATAATATCCATTTTACAGATGAGGAAACTGAGGCACAGAGAAGTGAAGTGGGTTGGCCAAGGTCACAAAGCAGACAACTTCCCCTTGACTCTATTTATCGCCACCGTTCTCGTCCGTCCGTCTCCCCCCATCAGACCGTAAGCCCGTCAAACGGCAGGGACCGTCTCTATCTGTTGCCGACTTGTTCATTCCAAGCGCTTAGTACGGTGCTCTGCACATAGTAAGCGCTCAATAAATACTATTGAATGAAGTGGTGGAGCTGGGATTATAATCTACCTCCTCTGACTCCCAGATCCAGTCTCTATCCACTAGGGCAACCTATGGATTAAGGCCGGGAACTCTATATAATAATAGTATTTATTAAGCACTTACTCTGTGCCGGGCACTGTACTAAGTGCTGGGAAAGATACAGATAAATTGGGTTGGACACAGTCCCGGTCCCATGTGAGGCTCACAGTCTCAATCCCCACTTTATGGATGAGGTAACTGAGATGCAGAGAAGTGAAGTGACTTGTCCCAGCTCACAAAGCAGATAAATGGCAGAGCTGGGATTAGAACCCATGACCTTCTGACTCGCAGGCCCGTGCTCTATCCACTACACCATGCTGCTTGCACTGGGATTATGTCCAACCTGATTAGCTAGTATCTATCCCAGCACTTAGTATAGTGCCTGGCACATAGTAAACCCTTAACAAATACCACTTAAAAAATTTCAAATAAACCCAAAACAGAGTTGATAGTTATGTTCCCTGCCCACAGTGACCTTGCAGTCTAAAATGTATGACTTTGTTTATTCAATCATATTAATTGAGCGCTTACTCTACTCAGCGTGGCTCAGTGGAAAGAGCCTGGGCTTCGGAGTCAGAGGTCATGAGTTCGACTCCCAGCTCTGCCACTTGTCGGCTGTGTGACTGTGGGCGAGTCACTTCACTTCTCTGTGCCTCAGTGACCTCATCTGTAAAATGGGGATGAAGATTGTGAGCCCCACGTGGGACATCCTGATTCCCCTGTGTCTACCCCAGCGCTTAGAACAGTGCTCGGCACAGAGTAAGCGCTTAACAAATACCAACATTATTAAGTACTGTACTGTACTGCACTCCCTTCCCATGTGTGACTAGACGATTAACTGTGCTACTTGAGCAGACTGTCTATGACCCCGGCCCCTGCCAGAAGCCACCACCAAAAGTCTTTTAAAACACCCATCTGAAATCCTGCCTCCTCCAGGAGCTCTTCCCGGATTAGTTCCCAGCATCCCAAATGGTACAACCGCACCAGCAATTTCCAGCACTAACAGCCTTCCTTAATAATAATAATAATAACTGTTAGGCTCTTACTACGTGTCAGGCACTGTACTAAGTGCTGAGGTGAATACAAGCAAATCGGGTTGGACACAGAACCTGTCCCACATGGGCCTCACAGAATCAATCTCCCTTTTCCAGTTGAGGTAACTGAGGCACAGAGAAGTGAAGCGACTTGCCCACGGTCACACAGCAGACATACGGCGGAGCCAGGATTAGAACTCAGGACCTCCTGACTCTCAGCCCCGAGCTTTATCCACTACGCCATGCTTCCATCCTCGGCCCTCACGTACATACTTTCTTCAGACTCTACATTCGCTTATTTGTTTCGAAGCAACAAGTAACAAGTAGGAGCAGCATGGCCTAGTGGGAAGAGCCCAGGCTTGGGAGTCCGAGGTCATGGGTTCTAATCCCGGCTCTGCTACTCGTCAGCTGGGTGACCTTGGGCAAGTCATTTTACTTCTCTGTGCCTCAGTTATTTTATCTATAAAACGGGGATTAAGACTTAAACCCCACACGGGACAACCTGATTACTTTGTATCTACCCCAGCTCTTAGAACAACACTTGGCACATAGTAAGTGCTTAACAAATACCATTATTATTATTGTTAAGATTTATAGGTACTTAAGATCTGGCTCCCCTGTTAGAGCGAAAATTCCTTGTGGGAAGGGAGGGGTTATTCCCCAAATGCTCAGTACAGGGCAATGGCACCCAGTGGGTGACAAGTCATTGCTCTTTTCTGTCACCTCTGCATCCTTGAACATTCTGATACTCCACCCCCAGCCCCACGGAACTTATTTTCTATATATTCTGCCACTTCCCCCAATTGTAATTTATTTACAATTTATTTACAAGGAAGGAAGGCTGTAAACTCCTTGTAGGTAGGAAGTGTGTCTACTAGCTCTTTGGTATTGTATTCTCAATCAATCAATCAATCAATCATATCTATTGAGCATTTACTAGATGCAGATCACTGTATGAAGGGCTTGGGAAAGTACCAAAGAACAGGGTGGGAGACACACTCCCTTTGCCCACAGCAAACTTATAGTATCCTAAATACTTAGTTCAGTGTTCTGTGCCACAACATAATGATGGTATTTGTTAAGCGCTTACTATGTGCAAAGCACTGTTCTAAGCACTGGGGGGATACAAGGTGATCAGGTTGTCCCACGTGGGGCTCACAGTTTTAATCCCCATTTTACAGATGAGGTAACTGAGGCCCAGAGAAGTGAAGTGACTTGCCCAAAGTCACACAGCTGGCAAGCGGTGGAACCGGGATTCGAACTCATGACCTCTGACTCCCAAGCCCGGGCTCTTTCCATTGAGCCATTAGTGGATAGAGCCCAGGCCTGCGAGTTAGAAGGGCCTGGGTACTAATTCTGGCTCTGCCACATACCTGCTGTGTGATTTTGGGCAAGTCACTTCACTTCTCTGGGCCTCAGTTACCTCATCTGTAAAACAGGGATTAAGAGTCCCACGGGAGGCCCATAGGAAACGGGGACTGTGTCCAACCTGATTAACTTGTATCCACACCAGTGCTTAGAAAAGTGCTTGGCACATAGTAAGTGCTTAACAAATACCTTTTTAAAAAAAAACACCAGTGAAGGACCAGTGTACTACTCTCCCTACTCTCTCTATTTCTACAGTCATGCCAATCCCACATTTTGGAGAAACAAAATACCCTAGATGGAGGATGCGAAAGGAATTGTCCTGAGCCAGAGGTTTCTGAACATTCTTTTGTAACTAAATGGAGGATGCTGGAGGAATTGTCCTGAGCCAGAGGTGTCTGACCATTCTCTCATGAAACAATGAAGGATGCTAAAGAGATTGTCCAGAGTCACAGGTTTCTGAACATTCTCTTGTAATGAAATTTCCAAACATTCATAATGAAATGGAAGATGCTAGAGGGATTGTTCTGAGCCAGAAATTTCTGACCATTCTCTCTTATCAAAATGCTGGAGGAATTGT
Organism: Ornithorhynchus anatinus; assembly: GCF_004115215.2. NCBI lineage: Eukaryota > Metazoa > Chordata > Mammalia > Monotremata > Ornithorhynchidae > Ornithorhynchus > Ornithorhynchus anatinus. The sequence continues at coordinate 132,232,966 of NC_041731.1, read as the reverse complement.
CCTTAGCCAAGAGTTTCTGACCATTCTCTCATAATGAAATGGAAAATGCTAGAGGGATTGTCCTGAATCAGAGGTATATGAACATTCTCTTGAAATGAAATGAAAGATGCCAGAGGGATCGTCCTGAGCCAGAGGTTTCTGACCATTCTCTCAAAACAAAATGGAGGATGTTGGAGGAATTGTCCTGAGTGAGAGGTTTCTGACCATTCTCTCATAACAAAAATAAATGATGGTATTTGTTAAGTGCTTACTATGTGCCAACCACTGACCTCTGACTCTCAAGCCCGGGCTCTTTCCACTGAGCCACAGGAATTGTCCTTAGCCAGACGTTCCTGACTATTCCCTTGTAACAAAAGGGAGGAGGCTGAAGGGATTGTCCTGAGCCAAAGTTTTTGGACCATTTTCTTGCGATAAAATGGAAGATACTACAGGAATTGTTCTGAGCTAGAGGTTTCTGAAGATTCTCTCATAACAAAATGGAGGATGCTGGAGGAATTGTGGTGAGCCAGAAGTTTCGGAACATTCTCTCCTAAGTAGGACAACGCCCAGGTCTGGCTTCACACATTTCCTTAAGAAGAGGCTCCACCTGCTCCCCATCTCTCTCTTTCTGGGCCTCATCACTGATGGGAAACAGCTGGACACCATCTTCCATCTAATGACTTGAAGATGGCTAATGCCAATGGGTTCTGTGCCCTCGTTCAAAGGCATGGGATGAACTTACTTTTTGGAACTTTTAGAGAAGCAGTGCAGCCTAGTAGAAAGAACACGGGCCTGGCAGACGGAGGACTTGTCTGCTATGTGTCCTTGGATGAGTCACTTGTGAAAGGAGTTCGGTAGAGTACAGGGGTCACTAGAGTGAACATGTATCGAAATGGTGAGGTCCATCCCTTCTGATTCGACAGTATGGTCATGTGATTACAAATCAGACATGGCCTGGTGGATAGAGTACGGGCCTGGGAGTCAAAAGGTCATGGGTTCTAATCCCTCTTGAGTCACCCATTGTTCTTGTCTGTCCGTCTCCCCCGATTAGACCGTAAGCCCGTCAAACGGCAGGGACTGTCTCTATCTGTTGCCGACATGTTCATTCCAAGCGCTTAGTACAGTGCTCTGCACATAGTATGCGCTCAATAAATACTACTGAATGAATGAATGCTGTATGATCTTGGGGAAATCACCACTTTTCAAAGCCTCAGTTACATCATCTGGAAAAGGGGGGTGAAGACTGTGAGCCCTGTGTGGGACAGGGACTGTGTCCAACCCCATTTGCTTGTATCCACCCCAGTGCTTAGTACAGTGCCTGGCACACAAATACCAAAATTATTATTATTATTATAAAGTGGTAGATCTGGATTCGAATCCAGGTCTTTCTGACTCCCAGGCCCGTGCTCTATCCACTAGGCCCTGCTGCTTCTACTGTTCTGATGCTATACTTTGAAATACCTTAATAGGAAATAAATAATATTTTTGCAACCTTTCATGTACCTGAAGATTTCAGGTAAAGGAATTTAATATTATTTTTCCAGAGATCCTGGGACAGATTCCAATTTATGGGAAACTTATCCCACAATACAGCCATTCCCATTTTCAAGACACCTTTTATTGGGGTATGTCTGCACTTTTTTAACCCAGGGACTTCCAGGTTGAGATCTGTAAATAGGAATCTGAAGCAGTTCAGAGAATCAATCATTAATGCCTTGGATTAATTTTCAGGTTAGATGCAGTGCCTAAAGAAAGCAAAATGATGCTTAAAAAAAGAAATTCCTGAGTTCTCATGCCAGCTCTGCCATTTTCTTGCTGTATGACCTTGGGCAAGTCACTTACTTCTCTGGGCTTTAGTTTGAGTTAAGGGAAGCAGCCTGGCATAATGGATAAAGCCTGGGTCTGAGAGTCAGAAGGCCATGGATTCTAATCCGAGCTCTGACACCTGTCTGCTGTGTGGCCTTGGGCAAGTCACTTCACTTCTCTGTGCCTCAGTGACCTCATCTGTAAAATGGGGTTTGAGACTGTGACCCTCAGGTGGAACAGGGACTGCTTCCAACCCAATTTACTTGAATCCACTCCATTCACTTAGTTCAGAGCATGGCACGTAGAAAGTCCTTAATAATTACCATAATTAATTTCTTCATCTGTAAAATGGGGATTAATTGTCTGCTCTTCTCTCTCTTAGATTATGAACCCCCGTTGGACAGAGACTGTGTCTGACCTGATTAACTTTTTTTATTATTTTTATGGGACTTCATAAATGCTTACTTTTTTTTGCCAGGAAATGTTTCTAAATGCTGGGGTAGATGCAAGGTAATCAGGTGGGACACAGTCCGTGTCCCACATGGGGCTCATAGTCAACCTCCATTTAACAATGAGGTATCTGAGGCATGGAGAAGTGAAGTGACTCGCCCAAGGGCATACCACCAGCACGTGGTGAAGCTGGGATTACAACCCAGGTCCTCTGACTCCCAGGCCCGTGCTCTTTCCATTAGGCCACACTACTTTCAGCCAGAACCACCTGAAATCACCTCAGACAAAAAGCTCAGTTCTCCCAAACTGTAGGTTTATACCTGCTTGAAAGTTAGAATCCATTTGTGGAGCATTTTTAATCTCTCACTCTGTGCTAACCCCTGTGTTAAAAACAGGGGTCGATAGAAGACAGATCAGAACCAGTCACTGTTCGTCTCTCAGGAGTCTCCCAGCCTAAGAGTGCTCTGTGCTCTGCACGTAGTAAGCATTCAATAAATACTATTAAATACTATTGAATGAATAAGAGGGAGAGAGAATCGTAGCGTAGCATCCAAGGCTGCTAAAATATTAGGGCGGATTAGGATAGAATGGGTTGGTTTGGTAAAGAGATTATTGGTGACCTTTGGAGACACCGGTTTCTGTAGACCTAAATAGGTGGAATCAATTGATGGTATTTACTGAGCACTTACTGTGTGCAGAGCACTGTGTTAAGGGCTTGAGAGACTACAACACAGTTGGTAGACACATTCCCTGCCCACATTGAGCTTACAGTCTAGAGGGGTAGACAGACATTAGTATAAATGAATAAATTATGGATAGGGACATAAGTGCTGTGGGGCTGAGGGAGGGGTGAATAAAAGGGGGGACATTCAAGTGCAAAGGTGACACAGAAGGGAGTGGGAGAAGAGGAAAGGAGGGCTTAGTCGGGGAAGGCCTCTTGGAGGAGACGGGCCTTCGTTAAGGCCTTGAAGTTGGGGAGAGTGATCGTCTTTCAGAAATGAAGAGGGAGGGCATTCCAAGCTAGGGAGAGGATGTGGGTGAGAAGTTGGCAGCAAGATGGATGAGATGGAGGTACAGTGAGAAGGTTGTCATTAGAGGAGTGAAGTATGTGGACTGGGATATAGTAGGAAATCAGTAGTAGTAGGAAATCAGGAGTCAGACAGTGGGTCAAGAAGGGAATTGGAAAAGATAAAGTGGAGCCTCAGGTGTACACAGACCATTCAAAGAGATTTGAAAGGGATAACAATAATGATAATGATAATTCTTACTAGCATTGTACTGGACACCCGATGTGGGCAGGGATTGTCTCTCTCCATTGGTATGTTGTACTTTCCAAGCACTTAGTGCAGAGCTCTGCACACAGTAAGCGCTCAATAAATATGATTGAATGAATGAATGAATTGCAAGATAATCTGACTGGACACAGTCCCTGTCCCTCAGGGAGCTCACAGCTGAAAGGGGAAAGGTGAACATGTATTTTATTCCCATTTTACAGATGAGGGAATCAAGGCACAAGTTTACCTGACTTGTCCAAGGTCATACAGCAGGCAGATGGCAAAGCCGTGATTAGGTTCTGCATTTCCTAGCATCCAGTTCCCACGCTCTTTCCATTAGGTCAGATGAAGTTCTTGTCCCACCTGGGCCTCCAAGTCTAACAGGGAGGGGCAATGGGGGATTTATCCATACTTTACCAATAAGGCCTGGAGAAGTAGGTCAAAATGCCCTATGTCACACAGCGGGCCTGCAGTAATGATAATAATATTAATAATAGTGTTAGTACTTCTTAAGCGCTTACTATATGCCAAGCACCGTTCTAAGCGCCGGGGTAGATACAAGGTGATCAGGTTGTTCCACATGGGACTCACACTCTTAATCCCCATTTTACAGATGAGATAACTGAGGCACAGAGAAGTGAAGTGACTCGGCAAAGTCACACAGCTGACAAGTGGTGGATCCAGGATTAGAACCCATGACCTCTGACTTCCAAGCCTGTGCTCTTTCCTCTAAGCAATGCTGGGCATAAAACCCAAGTCCCCTTACTTTCAATTTTTTTTAATGACATTTCTTAAGCACTTATTATGTGTCAGGCACTGTACTAAACACTGGGGTAGATACATGTTCATCAGGATGGACACATTCCACGTCCCACATGGGGCTCCCAGTCTTAATCCCCATTTTACAGATGCGGTCACTGAGGCCCAGAGAAGTGAAGTGTATGCCCAAGGTCACACAGACAACATGTGGAGGAGCAGGTATTACATCGTAGTTCCTGCCTCTTCCCTGGTTCCTCTCCACCAATATTTGTGGTGATGTGAAAAGTAGTGCCACTCCTGCCAAGCAGGGGATGTCAGGAAAGGGTAGAAATTCATTCATTCACTCATTCATTCAATTGTATTTATTGAGTGCTTACTGTGTGCAGGGCACTGTACTAAGCGCTTGGGAGAGTACACTAGAACAGTTGCATTCCCTGCCCACAACGCGCTTACAGTCTAGAGTAATAATAATAATAATGTTGGTATTTGTCAGCGCTTACTATGTGCCGAGCACTGTTCTAAGCGCTGGGGTAGACACAGGGGAATCAGGTTGTCCCACGTGGGGCTCACAGTCTTCATCCCCATTTTACAGATGAGGTAACTGAGGCACAGAGAAGTTAAGTGACTTGCCCACAGTCACACAGCTGACAAGTGGCCGAGCCGGGATTCGAACCCATGAACCCTGACTCCAAAGCCCGTGCTCTTTCCACTGAGCCACGCTGCTTCTCAGCGTAGGGAGGGGGAGACAGAGGGGGAGACAATGCCTGGCACATTGTAAGGGCTTAAAAAATACCATTCTTCTTCTTTTTCTTAATAATATAAATAAATAAGATATGTAAATAAGTGCTGGGGGGTTGGGGGAGGAGATGAATAAAGGGAGCAAGTCAGGGCGATGGAGAAGGGAGTGGGAGAAGAGGCAAGGGAGGCTTAGTCAGGGAAGGCCTCTTGGAGGAGATGGGCCTTCAAAAAGGCTCTGAAGCTGTGGAGAGCAATTGTCTGTGGGATATGAGGAGGGAGGGCGTTCCAGGCCAGAGGCCAGAGGTCGGCGGTGAGACAGACGAGGTGGAGGCCCAGTGAGAGGGTTGGCATGAGAGGTTGGCTGGGTTTAAGTAGGAGAGTAGTGAGGTGAGGTAGAAGGGGGCAAGGGGATTGATTGCATTGAAGCCAACGGTGAGGAGTTTTATTGGATGCAGAGATGGTCAGACAACCATTGGAGGTTCTTGAGGAGTAGAGAAACATGTCCTGTAAGTTTCTGTAGAGAAATGATCCAGGCAGCAGAGAAAAGTATGGACCGGAGTGGGGAGAAACAAGAGGCTGGGAGGTCAGCCAGGACCTTAAGCCAGGACTTAATTATAATAATGTTGGTATTTGTTAAGCGCTTACTATGTGCAGAGCACTATTCTAAGTGCTGGGGTAGATTTACAGGGTAATCAGATTGTCCCACGTGAGGCTCACGGTCTTAATCCCCATTGTACGGATGAGGTAACTGAGGCACAGAGAAGTGAAGTGACTTGCCCAAAGTCACACGGCTGACAATCGGCAGAGCCGGTATTCGAACCCATGATCTCTGACTCCCAAGCCTGTGCTCTTTCCACTGAGCCACGATAGTTAACTTCTCTGCGCCTCAGTTTCCTCACCTTTTAAATAAGGATTAAATCCTCCTCTTTCTCACTAAGACCATGAGCCTTTTGTGAGTTAAGGACTGTGTCCAATCTGATTACTTTTACCTACCCAGCACTTTGTTCAGTGCCTGACACGTAAGAAGTGCATATCAAATACTATATTTAAAAAAAGAATAATTATTAGGCACTGGAGTAAATACACAATAATCAAATGGTATTCAGTTCAGATCCCACATAGCGCTCACAGTCTAAGAGAGAGGAAAACCAGCGATCTTCTCCCCATTTTACTTCTGTGGGAACTAAAGGTCAGAGAGGTTGAGTGACTCACCCAAGATCACACAGCAGGCCAGGGGCAGACCCGGGCCTAGAACCCAGGTTTGCTAGCTCTCTGATCAAGGGTTTTTTTTCATGAAACCAGTCCATTTCTCTCTCTCTCTCTCTCTCTCTCTCTCTCTCTCTCTCTCTCTCTCTCTCTTCAGTTTACTCATGCAGGAAGGATAGAAATCTCAAACCCTGGGTTCACAAATAAAGAGATGTCACTCGACTTTAGTGTTTACCTGACCTGGGTCATCACAGTGAAGTTTCTGCCTGTCCAAGAAACAGAAACCCTCCCTAAGTGGCCGCGCTAGAAAGTTGGAACCAGATCTAGTTAGAGCGGTTGGTTAATGCGTCTGCCCCAAATAGTCTGGAGTCCAGAACAAAATCTTCATTTACACACATACTAAGAACAAGACATTCTCTCACTGTAGCGTCACCACTAGCAAGACCACCACGGCTAAATCAAATTATTCTGCAGCCATTAGCAAGTGACTTTTTCAAGTGCCGCTTTTAAATACTTCCGCCCCCTCTCCCCCTTCAAAATTAGGACATTAAAATGTTTTGGAAATTACTAATGACTGGGGTTTGGAACGGATGGGGCAGAGCCGTCATTTCGCCTGGATTTCAACATCAGAGAGACGGTTCAAACCAGGCTCAAAGGGCACAGAGGCTTTTCTTCAGGCTGTAAGATGATTAGAAATTTCACTGCCATGACCAATCTTAGTATTTCCCGGGATCTTTATTTGGGGAAATTCCTCAGAATTGATTCTGCATCCATGAAACAAGACACACTTTTCAGAGTCCCTGAAGAGTCCTCCATGACTTAAATCTCCCCTTCACTTTCCAGAATCCCCCTATTTCACCTCATCTACTCTCTCATGCTTCTAGACTATTCAAGAGGTTATCTCCCCCCTGCTATTCATTCATTTAATCATATTTATTGAGCGCTTACTGTGCCCAGAGCACAGTGCTAAGCGCTTGGAAAGTACATTTCCCCCCTCCACCTGCACAACCAACCCCCGCCCCTTTTCTTTCCTCAGTGAGCACCATCTTCAATTGCTCACTCTCCACTCGATCAATCCTCAATCAATCAATGGTATTTAATGAACTCTTGTTGTGTACTAAGCACTTGGGAGAGTTAATAATAATAATAATAATAACAATTGTGGTATTAAGTGCTTGTTATGTGTCAGGCATTCATTCATTCAATCAATAGTATTTATTGAACGCTTACCATGTGCAGAGCACTCTACTAAGCACTTGGAATGTACAATTCGGAAACAGATAGAGACAATCCCTGCCTAATGACAGACTCACAGTCTAAATGGGGTGACAGCAAAGCAAAACAGAACAAAACAAAAACAAGACAATGTCATCAAGATAGAATCAAGGAAATATGCACCTCATTAGCAAAATAAGTAGGGTAACAAATAATATATACAAATAAGCACAGTGCTGAAGGGAGGGGAAGGGGGAAGAGCAGAGGGCAGGAGAGTGGAGGGGGGGAGGAGGAGCAGAGGGAAAAGGGGGTTCAGTCTAGGAAGGCTTCCTGGAGGAGGTGAGCTCTCAGTAGGGCTTCGAAGAGGGGAAGAGAGTTAGTTTGGCAGAGGTGAGGAGGGAAGGCATTCCAGGACAGCAGTAGGACGTGGGCCAGGGGTCGACGGTGGGAAAGGCGCGAACGGAGGACTGTGAGGAGGTGAGCGGCAGATGAGCGGAGTATGCGGGCTGGGATGGCGGAGAGAAGGGAGGTGAGGTAGGAGGGGACAAGGGGATGGAGAGCCTTGAAGCCGAGAGTGAGGAGTTTGTGTTTCGTGCGAAGGTTGATAGGCCACCACTGGAGCTTTTTAAGGAGGGAAGTGACATACCCAGAGCGTTTCTGTAGGAAGATGATCCGGGCAGCGGAGTGACGAATGCACTGGAGTGGGGAGAGACAGGAGGAAGGGAGATCAGACAGGAGGCTGACACAATAATCCAGCTGGGGTATTATGAGAGCTTGAGGCACTGTACTAAGCACTGGGGAGGATAAAAGCAAATCAATAGAACAGAGTTGGTAGACGCAATCCCTGCCCACAATGAGCTTACAGTCTAGAGCGGGAGACATTTATATAAATTAATAAATTATAGGTATGGACAAAAGTGATCTCAAATTTTCTCCTTTCCTCTCCTCTCCTCCATCTAACTCTCTTTACAGTTATGTTCTCCCCACAAGCACTTATGTCTATAGCCATAAATTATTTTAATTTTTGTCTCCAACTCTACCTAATAATTAATAACTGTGGTATTTGTAACTGTGGCTTACTATGTGCCAGGCGCTGTAATAAGTCCTGGGGTAGATAAAAGCAAATCAGATTGGACACAGTCCCTGTCCCGCATGGGACTCAAATTCTTGATCCCCATTAGACAGTTGAGGTAACAGAGACCCAGATAAGTGAAGTGACTTGCCCAAGATCACACAGCAGACAAGAGGCGGAGACGGGATTAGTATTCCGGTCCTTCTAACCCCCGGGCTCATGCTTACACAGAAGCGCTCAAATAAATACGATTGAATAAGTGAATGAATGAATGAACTCTCCCAAGCACTTTGTACAGTGTTCCACACACAGTAAAGCGCTCAGTAAATACGACTGACTGACTGACTAAAATTCTGAGAAATGGGCCGTTGGGACACGGTCGTAGCTGTCCTGGACAGGCAAGTTTTCGCTGGGTCGAGGGCTGCGATCCGTACACATTGGTAGCTCGTTTAAAACATGGCTCGCACCCATGTACTTTGGAATTTTAAATGTATTCAGATGCCGCTAAACAATGGGAGTGTAACCCAAATGAAGCATGGAACTTTCAGGGGTCAGAGTCATTTGACTGAAAAATGTGGTTTTCATCTGGTGAGGAGAGGTTTGGGTGGGCCAGAGGGGTTCTGGGAGCATTTTGATTCAGTGTTTCCCGTCCTCCAAATTTAGAATGGATGTTCGAGAAAATGTGTTCTAATGGTAATGACAATCAGAAAGTGGTACAGTCATCCTTCCATCCATCCATTCATCTATCAGGTCCGCTGGTTGGACATAATAATAATGATGATTGTGGTATTTGTTAAGTGCTTACTAGGTGCCGGGCACTGTACTAAGCGCTGGGGTGGATACCAGCAAATCGGGTTGGACACAGTCCACTTCCTCTTGAGGTAGGCCACGGTATCCATTGAGATCAAGGCAGAACTTTGTAAATCGGTACAGTCTGGGAAACAGAGGGAGGAGCCCCAGGGCTCAATTTCCTCAAATTCATTAATTCATTCAATCGTATTTATTGAGTGCTTACTATGTGCAGAGCACTGCAATAATAATTATAGTTATTATTATGGTGTTGGTTAAGCCTTACTATGTGCCAGTCACTATACTAAGCGGATGGGGCTTACACAAGCAAGTCGGGTTGGACAAAGTCCCCATCCCACAGGGGGCTCACAGTCTCAATCTCAATTTTATAGATGAGGGAACTGAGGCACGGAGAAGACACTGTGTATATATAGAGCACTTGTGTATCAATGTACATATTTATTATTCTATTTATTTTGTTAATGATATGTATATATCTATAATTCCATTTATTTATATTGACGCTACTGATGCCTGTTTACTTGCCTTTTGTTTTGTTTTGTTGTCCGTCTCCCCACTCCTAGACTGTGAGCCCATTGTTGGGTAGGGATTGTCTCTATTTGTTGCTGAATTGTACTTTCCAAGTGCTTAGTACGGTGCTGTGCACACAGTAAGCACTCAATAGATATGAATGAATGAATGAATGAATGAATGAATGAATGAATGGAGTGACTTGCTCAAGCAGACAAGGGGCAGAGTGAGGATTAAAACTCATGACCTTCGGGCTCCCAGGCCCATGCTCTATCCACTACACCAAGCTGCGTGGGAGAGTACGATACAACAATCAACAGACATATTCCCTGCCCACGGCAAGCTTACAGTCTAGAGGATCACGGAATCTATCAGCCGAACAATGACGCTTATAAGGATAGGGCATGGTACTGAATATATCCACATCTGTGTGACCTTGGACAAGTCACTTCACTTGTCTGGGCCTCAGTTCCCTCATCTGTAAAATGGGGATTATGACCGTGACCTGTAATTTGTATAGTTAACCCGGAGAGTTTCCAGTCCTCTACCAGTCTCGGGTACGGGAGGGAGAGTGAAGCAGACGCCTGTCCATGCCATTCCTAGCTTGGCTAGTGGCTAGTGAGTGGGAGGCCATCGGCTACATGTCAAAACTCTCCTGTGCTGGGCAGCAGCGGCATGGGAGAGAGTCGAGGGCACAGACTGAGGTTTACTGCGAGGAAGGAGGCAGTGGTCAACCGCTTCCATGTTTTTCCCAAGAAAACTCTGTGGATCCACTACCGGAACGATTGCAGATGGAGGTGGGGTGTTCTGGGAGAGATGTGTCCATGGAGTCACTATGGGTCGGAGACGACTCATCAGCATAAGACAAGATGTGCTAGGCTCTAAGTGTTGCAGTAAATAGAAAATATTCAGATTGGACATAGTCCCTGTCCAACGTGAAGCTCCCAGTCTTAATCTCTATTTTACAGAGGAAGAGGAAACTGAGGCACAGAGAAGCAAAGTGACTTGCCCAAAGTCACACAGCAGACAAATGGCAGACCTGGGATTATAACCCAGGTCCTTCTGACTCGTGCTTTAGCCATTAGGCCACGTTGCTTCTAAGCTGCTTTTAAGAGTTTACTATGTGCCAGGCACTGTATTAAGAGCTGGAGTAGATACAAGGTAATAGGGTTGGACACTCTGCAGATAAACTCTTTCAGTTATCATTCGGGGAGCCTCACTGAATCTCTTCCCCCCAAGCAAAATCTTCTAGAAGCCATTTTATAAGTAAAATGATCCTGTCTTGCCTTCCCCTTAGACTGTGAGCCCCATAATAACAATAATAATAATAACAATGGTCCTTGAAAAGCACTTACTATGTGCCAAACATTGTTCTAAGTGCTGGGGTAGACACAAGGTAATTAGGTTGTCCCACCCGGGGCTCAGAGTCCTAATCCCCATTTTACAGATGAGGTAACCGAAGCACAGAGAAGTGAAGTGACTTGCCCAGAGTCACACAGCTAACTAGTGGCGGAGCGAGGATTAGAACCCACAACCTCTGATTCCCAAGCTCGGGCTCTTTCCACTAAGCCAGGCTGCTTCTCTGTCCAAGAAGGGACAGGGCCTGTGTCCACCCTGATTATCTTGTATCTACCCCAGCGCTTAGTACAGTGCCTGGCACATATTACCTGCTTAACAAATACCACAATTATTATTACTATTACCATGTCTTTGTTTTCATTTTTCTGAGTGGTTTAACAAACTATACTGTACATTCTAATTTTACATTACTATAAGTCACCAAGTGAATATTATATTTATACATTGGGCAAGTCACAGCTTCTCTGTGCCTCAGTTACCTCTTCTATATGCCTTAGTGAAAGAGCCCAGGCTTGGGAGTCAGAAGATGTGAGTTCTAATCCCACCTCTGCCACCTGTCTGCTGTATGACCTTGGTTAAGCCACTTAACTTCTCTGTGCCTCAGTTACCTCACCTGTAAAAGGGGGATTGACTGTGAGCCCCACGTGGGACAAACTGATTACCGTGTATCTACCTCAGTGCTTAGAACAGTGCTTGACACATAGTAAGCACTTAACAAATACCAAAATTATTTTTATTATTATCTGTAAAATGGGGATTGAGACTGTGAGCTCTATGTGGGACAGGGACTGTGTCCAACCTGATGACCTTGTATCTACCCCAGGGCTTAGAACAGTGCTTGGCACATAGTAAGAGCTTATTATTATTATTAGTGGGCAGGAATGTGTAAGTTTGTTGTTATATTGTTCTTTCCCATGGGCTTAGTACAGTTCTCTGCTCATAATAAGTGCTCAATAAATAGGACCGAATGAATAAATACTCTTTGGCATTTGCTTAGCACATACACAGAAGCAGTGTTGACTGGTGGACAGAGCAGAGGCCTGGAAGTCTGAGGATCTGGGTTCTAATCCTGGCTCTGCCTCTTGTCTCTTGTGTGTCCTTGGGCAAATCACTTCACTTTTCTGAGGCTCAGTTACCTCATCTATAAAATGGGAATTAAGACTATGAGATACATGTGGGACATCAGTTCGTTGTAGGCAGAGAATGTGTCTGTTATATTGTTCTCTCCCAAAGCATTTAGTACAGTGCTCTGCACACTGTAAGTGCCCAGTTACGATTGACTGACCTCACTACTTTGTACAGTGCCTAGCACATAGTCAGTCTTTGATGAATACCTTAAAAAAAAATAGGGTGGGACAGGTGAGAACTTAATCAAGGAAAGCCTCCAAGAGGGGATATGACTTTAGTAGGGCTTTGAAGATGGGGAGAGTCGTGTTCTAGGAGGAGAGGCCTTTTCTTCTTTTCCACTTTTCCTCATTTCCCATTCCCTTCTGCGTCACCCTGATTTGCTCCCTTTGCTCTTCCCCCCACTCCCCACCCTCTCACCACTTATGTATACACCTGTCATTTTGTTGATTTATATTGATGTCTATTTGTACTCATGTCTGTCTCCCCCCATCTAGACTGTGACCTTGCTGTGGGCAGGGATTGTCACTCTTTATTGCTTATAATAATCGTCACAGTTAGTGCTTAATAAATCTGATTGAATGAATGAATAAATGCAGGAGAGAGGATGGGATCAAGGTTTCAGTGGCAGGTGAGAGGAAAGCGAGGAGCAGGGAGTAGTTGGTATTAGATGTGTGGGCTGGATTATATCGTATTGTACTTCCCCTTGTATCGTACTTTCCCAAGGGCTTAATACAGTGCCCTGCTTACGGTAAGTGCTCAATAAATGCGATTGATTGAATGAATGAATGAATGAATGGATGAATAATGGGAAAGGAGAGATGATAAATAAGGGGGAGACAGCCATGTGGCTTAGTGGAAAGAGCCCGGCTTGAGAGTCAGAGGACGGGGTTCTAATCCCGGCTCTGCCACTTGTCTGCTGTGTGAACTCAGGCAAGTCATTTCACTTCTCTGTGCCTCAGTTACCTCATATGGAAAATGGGTATGAAGACTGTAAGCCCCATGTGGGACAACTTGATTACCTTGTACCTACCCCAGCGCTTAGAACAGTGCTTGGCATATAGTAAGCGCTTAACAAATACCATTTAAAAAAGAGAGCTTATTGCTTTGCTGGTTCTTCAGAAACAGGACCTCTTCCTACTCTTCCCGTGTAAGTGTCCTGGGCACCTTGTACATTATTCCAAACGTAGTAAGGGGGCAGGGGGAGTGTCCAATCAACCAGGAGTATTTATTAAGCACCCACTGAGCACAGAGCACTGTACTGAGCACTTAGGGGATGGCATGTGCAACTTCTTGCACCTATCCTGGGATCCCATCTATATTGGGGACCACAGGAAGAGACAGCATAGCCAAGGGTTGTTTTTTTTGTTTTGCTTTTTAATGGTACTGTACTTAGCGCTGTAGTAGATACAAGGTAATTAGGTTGGGTGCAGTCCCTGTCATTCAGTCATTCGTGTTTATTGAGCACTTACTGTGTGCAGAGCACTGCTCTAAGCACTTGGGAAAGTACAATACAACAGTGAAGAGTGACATTCCCTGCCGACAGTGAGCTGACAGTCAAGAGGGAGGGAGACAAACATCAATACTAATAAATAAAATGACAGATCTTGACATAAGTGGTGTGGGGCTGGGAGGGGGGAAGGGCAAAGGGAGCAAGTCAGGATGATGCAGAAGGAAGTGGGAGATGATGAAAAGTGGGGCTTAGTCTGTCCCAGAGGGGGCTCATAGTATTAACACCCATTTTACAGATGGAGTTACTGAGGCACAGAGAAATGAAGTGGCTTGCCCAAGCCCACACAGGAGACAGGTGGCATTAGAACTCCAGTTCTTCTGATTTCCCAGGCCAGGGCTCTATCCTCTAGCTCTTGCTGTTTCGCTGGGGTGAGCTCATTGTGGGCAGGGAATGTGTCTGTTGTTGTTTTGTCTTCTCCCAAGCACTTAGTACAGTGCTCTACCCACAGGAAGCGCTCAATAAATATGACTGAATGAACAAATGAATGGGGACCTTCCCTCAGAATTGGGATATGGATGTGAACTCCTTAAGCAACATCTGACTGGATTATAGCTTTCCCTGGGTGCACCTATCTGATTTTTCTCTCTGCAGTCTCACATTTCCTCCTGCCTTCAAGACATCTCTATCTGAATGTCCCACTGACACCTCAAACTTAACACATCCGAAACAAAACTCATCTTCCCACCCAAACTCTGTTCTCCACCTGACTTTCTCATCAATGTATTCATTCCTTCACTCATTCATATTTACTGAGCACTTACTGTGTGCAGAGAACTATACTATGCATTTGGGAGAGTATAGTAGAACAATAAACAGACACATTTCCTGCCCACATTTCCTGCCTTATAGTCTAGGTGGGGAGACAGACATGTATATAAATAATGACAGATAGGGATATAAGTCCTGTGGGGCTGGAGGGGGGAAGAACAAAGGGAGTAAGTCAGGGAGACGCAGAAGGGAGTGGGAGAATAGGAAAAAAGGGGGTTAGTCTGGGAAGGCCTTCGGAGGAGATGGGCCTTCAATAAGGCTTTGAAGGTGGGGAGAGTCATTGTCTGTCAGATTAGAGGAGGGAGGGTGTTTCAGGCCAGAATCAGGACGTGGCCCAGGAGGTCAGCAGTGAGACAGGTGAGAGCGAGGTACATTGAGAAGGTTGGCATTAGAGGAGCAAAGTATGTGGGCTGGGTTCGAGAGGGAGATAGTGAGGTGAGGTAGGAAGGGGCAAGGGGATTGACTGCTTTGAAGCCAATGAATGGTGAGAAGTTTTTGTTAGATGTGGAGATGGATGGGCAACCATGGAGTTTCTTGAGGAGTGGGGAGGCATGGCCTGAATGTTTCTGTAGGAAAATGATGCAAGCAGCAGAATGAAGTAGGGACTGGAGTGGGGAGAGGCTGGGAGATCAACAAGGAGGCTGATACAGTCATCGAAGTGGTATAGGATAAGTGCTTGGATTAATGTGGTGGCAATTTGGATGGACAGAAAAGGATGTCTAACGATGTGATGAAGGTGGAACTGACAGGATTTAGTGACGGATTGAGTATATGGATTTGAATAAGAAAGGGGACACAAAGATAACACCAAGGTTACGGGCTTGTGAGGCAGGAAGGATGGTGGTGCCATCTACAGTGATGGGAAAGTCAGAGGGAGGACAGGGTTTGGGTGGCAAGATAAGAAGTTCAGTTTTAGCCATATTAAGTGTGAGGTGACGGGAGGACATCCAAGTAGAAATGTCTACTTGGGTACATAGTAAGTGCTTAATAAATGCCATTATCTTTAGTAGTAGTAAATCCTATTGCCTGATTGATTTTGTAATGCTTTAATCCATTTGATATTTTACCCCACCTTTCATCTAAAATTCTCTCCTCTACCAGATTTCTGATTGTGATTTGGGTGCAGAAGAGAGGGAGAGAGATCAGGGCTGGAGATGGAGATTTGAGAATCGTCTGCATAGAGGTGGTAGCTGAAGCCAGGGGAGCGAATGAGTTCTCCAAGGGAGTGGGTGGAGATGGAGAAGAGAAGGGGACCCAGAACTGACCCTGAGGGACCCCCACAGTTAAGGGTTGGGAGGCAGAGGAGGAGCCCCTGAAAGAGTCTTAAAATGAGCAGCCAGAGAGAGAGGAGGAGAACTATTTGGAAGGAAAGGGCGACATAGGCAAGGAGGAAGACGTGGGCAAGAGGTCAGCAGAAGACAGATGAGATTGGGGCAAAATGAGTAAACTGACACGAGAGGAGTGGAGTTTATGGGCTGAGCTGGAGTAGGAGAGTAGTGAGGTGCGGTAGGAGGGGGAAAGGGGGTGGGGAGATCTAAAGCTGACCGTGAGGAGTTTCTTTCTGATGCCGAGGTGGATGGGCAACCACTGCAGCTTCTTGAGGAGTGGGGAGATGCAGACTAAGCATTTTTGTTGAAAAACGATCTTTCCAACCCACCTTGCCCCATCTGCAGGGAATATGTCACCTCTTGTAAAATGTCCCCTTCGTCTAAAAGAAAACCAACTTTCCAGCCATCCTGGACATTTGCTTTGCATTTGAGGCTCGAGATAAATGACCAACGCTCTATTGTAAAAGGTCACATTCCATTGTATATGGTTTCTCTTAAACACATTTCTTCTCCTCCCAGAGAAGACTGTACCTTTCTTTTAGGTCTTGCTTGCTTATTAGCCAAATAAACTAAATCTTGTGTCGGGGCTATCCATACTGTGTTTTGAGCAAACCTTCACCCAAATCACAATCAGAAATCTAGTAGAGGAGAGAATTTTAGATGAAAGCTGGGGCAAAATATCAAATGGAATAAAACATTCCAAAATCAATCAGGCAATAGGATTTACTACTACTAAAGATAATGGTATTTATTAAGCGCTTATTAGGTGCCACGCACTATTCTAAACTCTGGGAAAGATACAAGTTAATCAGATTGAACACAGTCCCTGTCCCACATGAGGCTCACTGTCTTAATCCTCATTTTACAGATGGGGTAACATCAGACAAGAGAAGTGAAGTGACTTGCCCAAGATCACACAGCAGGCGTATGGCACAGCCAGGATTAGAACTCAGGTCCTTCTGACCCCAGGTCCGTGCTCTAGCCACTAGGCAACGAAAAGCTCATCCTCTAGACTGTAAACTTGGTGTGGGCAGGGGTTCTATCTGTTATATTGTTCTGTCTGTACTCTCCCAAGAACTTAGTACAGTGTTCTGCACACAGTAAGCGCTCAGTAAATGTGATGGAATGAATGAATGAAATGCTTTCCTGCTTCCTTGGGTTCAGGCACTGCTCCAGAACCAGGGAAAATCAGCTAGGATGGCAGAGGAAAATCTGCAGCCAGGAAGCTCGAATTCCTTCCTCCTGAGCTTCAAGGAAATTCTCACCTCCCTCTTCCCCAGTGCTTCCCCCTGCTTGCTAGATACGGTGACCTCATAATTCAAACTAGGAGATGGATCTATCAGTCGCCATTTAAAAAAATGCCAGTTTGTCCCATCATTTTAGGTTTTGCCTGAATCTAAATTCATTCAGTCGTATTTATTGGGTGCTTACTAAGGGCAGAGCACTGTACTAAGGGCTTGGAATGTACAATTCGGGAACAGATAAAGACAAACCCTGCCTCAGAACGGGCTCACAGTCTAAACATGTGCCAACCTGTCTTGGAACAGATGGAGAAAGAAGTTAGGGAAGCATTATGGCCTAATGGGTAGAGCAGGGGGCTGAGAGTCAAAAGGACTTGGGTTCTAATCCAGGCCCCGCCATTCGTCTGCTACGTGTCCTTGAGCAAGCTTCTCTGTGCCTCATTTTCCTCATCTGTAAAATGGGGATTAAGACTGTGACCCCCCATGTGGGGCAGGGACTGTGTCCAACCCCTTTATCTTGTATCTACCCCAGTGCTTAGAACAGTGCCTGGCACGTAGTAAGTGCATAGCAGTTACCATAATTATGACCTTCTACATCATTATTTCCTTCTCCCTCCCAGCTTGCACACTCCACCCCTCTGGTGCCGCTAACCTCCTCACTGGGCCTCGTTCTCGCCTGTCCCACCGTCGACCCCTGGCCCACGTCCTACCTCTGGCCTGGAACCCCCTCCCTCCTCACATCTGCCAAACGAACACTTTTCCCCCATTCTAAGCCCTACTGAAAACTCACCTCCTCCAGGAGGCCTTCCCAGACTGAGCCCTCCCTTTCCTCTGTTCCCCCTCCCCTCCCCATCGCCCCTTCTCCCTCCCTCTGCTCTACCCCCCTCCCTGCCCCACACCACTTGTGTATATATGTACATATTTATTATTCTATTTATTTTATTAATGATGTGTATATAGCTCTAATTCTATTTATTGCCGAATTGTCCTATCCAACCGCTTAGTACAGTGCTCTGCACACAGTAAGCGCTCAGTAAATGCGATTAAATGAATGACTACCTGAGAACTCTGTCCCATCGATGTGGTGAGTCGCTTCTAGCCAGAGACGGGGACGTCCACTATTTCGGACCCTGTGTGGTGCCGAGTGACACATGGAACCTCCTCTGTTGAGATCGGAAAAGTGTCCGGCCCAGGACAAGAATTTCCTGGAGTGGTTGCCCATTCTCCTTTGCTACAACAGAAACTCCCCTCCATCGACTCTAAGGCCCTTGCTCAGCTCTCCTCCTCTTCCCTCACCTCATTCATCTCCTCCAACTCTGCCCGCACTCTTCGCTGCTCCAGTGCCAACCGGTTTTATGGCTTCTGAAAGCGGCATGGCTCAGTGGAAAGAGCACGGGCTTTGGAGTCAGAGGTCGTGGGTTCGAATTCTGGCTCGGCCACTTGTCAGCGGTGTGACTGTGGGCAAGTGACTTCACTTCTCTGGGCCTCAGTTGCCTCATCTGTAAAATGGGAATTAAGACTGTGAGCCCCACGTGGGACAACCTGATTCCGCCGTGTCTACCCCAGCGCTTAGACCAGTGCTCTGCACATAGTAAGCGCTTACCTAATACCAACATTATTATCACTATAATTCTCCATATCATCTACCAAGACACTTCACTTCTCTGTGCCTCAGTTACCTCATCTGTAAAATGGGGATTAAGACTGTGAGCCCCACGTGGGACAACCCGATTCCCCTGGGTCTACCCCAGCGCTTAGAACAGTGCTCGGCACATAGTAAGCGCTTAACAAATACCAACATTATTATTATTATTATTGCTTCCACCCAGTTACCCACATCCTCCATCTGACAGACCATCGCTCTCCCCACCTTCACAGCCCTCCTGACATCCCACCTCCTCCTAGAGGCCTTCCCGACTAGAGCCTCATTTCCCGGCCATTTCAGCCCTCCCTTCTGAATCCATCTACGCCCTTGGGTCTGGAGCTGTGTGGTTTAATGGAAAGAGCCCGGGCTTGGGAGTCAGAGGATATAATAATAATGTTGGTATTTGTAAAGCGTTTACTATGTGCAGAGCACTGTTCTAAGCACTGGGTAGATACAGGATAATCAGGTTGTCCCAGGTGAGGCTCACAGTCTTATTCCCCATTTTACAGATGAGGTGACTGAGGCTCAGAGAAGTGAAGTGACTTGCCCACAGTCACACAGCTGACAAGTGGCAGAGCCGGGATTCGAACCCATAACCGCTGACTCCCAAGCCGGGGCTCTTTCCACTGAGCCACGCTGCCTCCGCCACTTGTCTGCTGTGTGACCTTGGGCAAGCCACTTGCCTTCACTGTGTTTCAGTTACCTCATCTGTAAAATGGAAATTAAGACTGTGAGTCCCATGGTGGACAACGTGTTTACCCTGTATCTAGCCCAGCGCTTAGAACAGTGCTTGACACAGAGTAAGTGCTGAACAAATACCATAATTATCATTATTGTAATTATTACTGAGCACTTCCTGTGTGCAGAGCACTGTACTAAGCACTTGGAAAATACAATTTGCAATAAATAGAGGCAATCCTTACCCAGCAACAGGCTCACAGTCTGCTGTGTGACCTTCGGCAAGTCACCTCACTTCTCTGTGCCTCAGTTAGCTCATCTGTAAAATGGGGATTGAGAGTGGGAGCGCTCTGTGGGAGAGGGACCGTGTCTAATCGGTTTAATTTACATGTACCCCAGTGCTTAGAACTGTGTGTGGTACATAGTAAGTGCTTAACAAAAACCATAATAATAATAATAATAATAATGCCTCTTGAGCACTTTGCTGCTCACCTCCCCCAAGACCCATAGGTCATCTGCTGCTTCCTCTCAAGACTGTAAGCTTATTGTGGGCCTGGAATGTGGCTGTTATATTGCTATAGTGTACTTTCCCCACTGCTTAGTACAGTGCTCTGCACACAGTAAGCGCTCAATAAATACCACTGGATTAGTGAGTGACTGTAAAGTGGGGATTAGGATTGTGAACCCTATAATACTCATGATAATAATAATGATGGTAGTTATTAAGTGCTTACTATAATAAAAATAATAATGGTAATTGTTGAGAAGCAGCATGGCTCAGTGGAAAGAGCACAGGTTTAGGAGTCAGAGGTCATGGGTTCTAGTCCCGGCTTTGCCACTTGTCTGCTGTGTGACCTTGGGCAAGTCACTTAACTCTCGGTGCCTCAGTTACCTCATCTGTAAAATGGGGATTAAGACCGTGAACCCCACGTGGGACAACCTGATTACCCTGTATCTCCCCCAGCGCTTAGAACAGTGCTCGGCACATAGTAAGAGCTTAACAAATACCAACATTATTAGTACTGTTATTAAGTGCTTACTATGTGTCGGGCACTGGACTAAGGGCTATACATAGCACTAGGCCATGCATGTGGGACAGGAGCTGTGTCCAATCTAATTTGCTTGTATCTACCCCAGAGTTTAGAATAGTGCTTGACATATAGTAAGCACGTACCTAATACTATCGTTATTAGTATTATTATTATCATAGCATAGTTTATAGAGCACGGGCCTAGAAGTCAGAAGGTCATGGGTTCCAATCCCAGCTCTGCCACTTGTCTGCTATAATAATAATGTTGGTCTTTGTTAAGCGCTTACTAAGTGCAGAGCACTGTTCTAAGCACTGGGGGAGATACAGGGTAATCAGGTTGTCCCACGTGAGGCTCACAGTTAATTCCCATTTTCCAGATGAGGGAACTGAGGCCCAGAGAAGTGAAGTGACTTGCCCACAGTCACACAGCTGACAAGTGACAGAGCCGGGAGTCGAACTCATGACCTCTGACTCCGAAGCCCAGGCTCTTTCCACTGAGCCACGCTGCTATGTGACCTTGGGCAAATCACTCCACTTCCCTGGGCCTCAGTTCCCTCATCTGTAAAATGGAGATTGAGTCTGTGAGTCCCTCGTGGGACAGGGACTGTATTCAACCGATTTGCTTTTATCATCCCAGGGATTAGTACGGTGCCCGGCACATAAGAAGCGCTTAACGAATACCAAAATTATCATTATTATTATTAATTATTATTCCTTGAAATAATAAGCGCTTAACAAATACCAAAATTATTATTATTATTAATTATTATTCCTTGAAATAGTCCCATATTGCTATTCTATAAATGTCCTGAGGGTGGTACTATTTAGACGGAAGAGATCCATTGAGGAATTTTCGCTCTTCACGTTACCATCGCTGCTGTGACTTCCCGGGAGACAGACAAGCAGGGAGGTGATGGGTTATTCAGGTGAATTCCTTCGGCCAACCTGACTAAAGGGAGATCAGGGTCCCTTTTTCCTCACCAGCCTCGCCCCCATAAAAAATGATGAATCATTATTAATAATAATCATTGTGGTATTTGTTAAGTGCTTACTATGTGCCAGACACTGTACTAAGCACTGGAGTGGACACACGCGAATCAGGTTGGACACCGTCCCTATCCCGCACGGGGCTCACAGTCTTAATCCCCATTTTTCAGATGAGGGAACTGAGGCACAGAGAAGTGAAGTGATTCGCCTAAAGTCACACAGCAGACAAGTGGCATAGACAGGATTAGAACTAATGTCCTAAATCCATGCTCTATCCACTGTGCCATGCTACTTCTACAGTGGATGTATGGTATTTGTTAAGTGCTTACTCTGTGCCAAGCACTGGTCTAAGGTTGGGGTAGAAACAAGGTAATCAGGTTGAGCACAGTCCCTGTCCCTCATGGGGCTCACAATCTTAATCCCTATTTTACAGATAATAATAATAATGTTGGTATTTGTTAAGCGCTCACTATGTGCAGAGCACTGTTCTAAGCCCTGGGGTAGACACAAGGGAATGAGGTTGTCCCACGTGGGGCTCACAGTCTTAATCCCCATTTTACAGATGAGGTAACAGGCCCAGAGAAGTGAAGTGACGTGCCCACAGTCACACAGCTGACAAGTGGCCGAGCCGGGATTCGAACCCATGACCTCCGACTCCCAAGCCCGGGCTCTTTCCACTGAGCCACGCTGCTTCAATAATAATGATGGTATTTGTTAAGCGCTTACTATGTGCCAAGCACTGTTCTAAGCGTGGGGGTAGATACAAGGTAATCAGGTTGCCCCATGTAGGGCTCACAGTCTTCATCCCCATCTTCCAGATGAGGGAACTGAGGCAAAGAGAAGTGAAGTGATCTGCCCAAGGTCACACAACAGACAAGGGGTGGAGCCAGGGTTAGAACCCACATCCTTTGACTCCCAAGCCCATGCTCTTGCCACTTGGTCATGTGCCAAACACTGGACTAAGCACTGGGGAAGGCACAAGATAGCCGTGTCCGATACAGTCCCACAGGGGGTTCTCAGTCTAAGTAAGAGGGAGTAAGATTTAATCCCAATTTTACAGATGAGGAAACTGAAATGACTTGCCCCAGGTCACCCAGCGGGCAAGTGCCAGAGCTGGGATTAGACAACTGTTAAACAGCCGTTTTCTTAAAAGTGGCATTGAACTTTCTGGCCCCAAAGTACCTGGGTAATTGACTTACTCTTCACTTGCCCAAACAGGCAGAGCCTAAGGCCGGGCCCAAGCGGGCCCTATTAACCGGAAAATAAACTGACTTTTTCTGAATTCACCTTATAATTGAGGAAAAGGCTGGGCCTTTTTTAACCCCCTCCATTCTCCACACTTATCTAGATTTTCCTTCTCATGGTAGTAATAGCAGTGTCGTGTTGTTACTGTTGTTGTAAATGGTATTTGTCAAGCACTCACTGTGTGCCAGGCACTAAGTGCTGGGGTAAATACAAACTTTGGCTTTAAAGGTCTCCATTATCTTTCCCCTTTTTACCTCACCTGCATTCCTCTCCTTCTCCATCCCAGCCTGCACACTCCGCTCCTCTGCTGCCGCTGACGTCCTTGTTCTCGTCTGTCCCACCGTCGACCCCTGGCCCACGTCCTACCTCTGGCCTGGGAAGCCCTCGCTCCTCAAATCCACCAATCACTCTTCCCCCCTTTCAAAGCCCTACTGAAGGTGCACTTCTTCCAAGAGGCCCTCCCAGACTAAGCCCCCTTTTCCTCAGCTTCCCTTCCACGTAACCTCGACTCACTCCCTTTTCTTCTCCCCCCCGCCCACCACACCACCCCACAGCACTCATGTATATAGGTGTATATATATATATAATTCTATTTATTCATATAATGCCTGTTTACTTGTTTTGATGTCTGTCTCCCTCCTAGACTGTAAGCCCATTTTGGCCAGTGATTGTCTCTCTTTTTTGCTATATTGCACTTTCCCAAGCACTTGGTACATTGCTCTGTACACGGTAAGCGCTCAATAAATACAATTGAATGAATGAATTCAAGGTAATCAAGGTAACAGTCCCGGTCCCGCATGGGGCTCACAGTTTTAATTCCCGTTTTCCAGATGAGGGACTGAGGCACAGAGATGTGAAGTGACTTGCCCAGTGTCACATAGCAGACAAGTTGGGGAGCCGGGATTATTTCTTCTACGCCCACTGGCTGCAGTGTACTATACTAAGTGCTTGGGAAGAGATTCTCACCCTTAATTCACCTCTCCTGCTGTGTGATCTGGGGCAAGTTGCTTAACCGTTCTGGACCTCAATTTCCTCCTCTGTAAAATGAAGATCAGATAATAACTCTCCCTCCCTCATGAACTGTGACTCCTTTTATAGGATAAGTCTGTTTCAGTATGAATGTCTTGCCCCACCTCTTAGCACAAGGATAGTGAGTGTTTAGCTATCTGCTGCTAACTGTAGTCAGTTTTTTGATCCTCCTCCTCTTCTTGAACTTATCAACTGTCCGTCTCTTGCTGCATCCCCATATTTCATTCAATAGTATTTATTGAGCGCTTACTGTGTACAGAGCACTGTACTAAGCGATTGGAATGTACAAATCGGTAACAGATAGAGACGGTCCCTGCCCTCTGATGGGCTTATAGTCTAATCGGTCTAATACAGTCTAATTTCTAGACTGTGAGCTCTTTGTGGGCAGGAATGTGCCTGTGTGTTGTTATATTGTACTCTCCCAAACGATTAGTACAGTGCTTTGAATACAGTAAGGGCTCAATAAATACGATTGAATGAATGAATGACTACATCACTCCTCCTCCTCTCCCAAGTGCTTAATAGAGTGTCTATTAGTAAGCCCTCAGTACCGGCGAGGTTTAGTGGAAAGAGCCCGGGTTTGGGAGTCAGAGGTTGTGGGTTCCAATTCCACCTCCACCACTTGACAGCTGTGTGACTTTGGGCAAGTCATTTCACTTCTCTGGGCCTCAGTTACCTAATCTGTAAAACGGGGATTAAGACTGTGAGCCCCACGTGGTACAACCTGATTACATTGTATCTACCACAGAGCTTAGAACAGTGCTTGGCACATAGTAAGCACTTAACAAGTACCTTCATCATCATCATTATTATTATTATTATTACCGCTGACTGATTGATAAATAAAGGCTTTGGGACATATCCAGGGATCTATGAGGTTCCAGAAAAGGGATCAGTCTATCATTGGTACTCATTGAGCACTCACTGTCTGCCGAGAAGTGTACTAAGCGCTTGGGAAAAGGCAATATAAAAGTGTTGGTAGACACCCCCGACTGCCTGAATGTAGTTGACAGTCTATAAGGAGAGACGGACAATGAAATTGGACTATAAATATATTTACATAAGGTCTGGGATGATAATAATAATAATTGTGGCATTTGTTAAGCGCTTACTATTTGCCAGGCACTGTACTAAGGGCTGGGGTGGATACAGTAAATAAGGTTGGACACAGTTCCTGTCTCATTTGGGGCTCACAGTCTCAGTCCCCATTTTACAGATGAGGTAACTGAGACATAGAGAAGTGAAGTGATTTGCCCAAGGTCACACAACAGATGGCAATCACTTTAGGTTTAGGCATTTAAGGGTGGGTTTTTTTCAAGAAAAATGATCCAGGCAACGGAGTGATGTAAGAACTGGAGAAGGGAGAGACAGGAAGAAGGGAGGTCAACGAGGAGGTTAATGCAGTCGTCAAGAAGGGAAATGATAAATTCTTGGATCAGTGTAGTAGCAGTTTGGATGGAGAAGAGAAAGTGGATTTTAGAGATGTTGAGAAGTTAGAACTGACGGGATTTTGTGATGATGAATGAATGACAGAGATGAGTCGAGGATAATGCCAAGGTTATGGGCATGTAAGACAGAGAGGTTGGTGGTGCTGTCTACAGTGATGGGAAAGTCAGGGGGAGGACAGGGTTCTGGGGGGAAGATAAGGAGCGCTGTTTTGGGCGTGTTAAGTTTGAAGTGTCAGCGGGACATCCAAGTAAAGATGACTTGAAGACAGGTGGAAAAACAAGACTGCAGAGAAAGAACAAGAACAGGGCTGGAGATGTGGATTTGGGAATAATCCACGTAGAGATTGTAATTGAAGGCTTGGGAGCGAACGAGTTCTCCCAGAATAATAATAATAATGGTATTTGTTAAGCACTTATTATGTGCCAAGCACTGTTCTAAGCGCTGGGGTAGATACAAGGCAATCAGGTTGTCCCACGTGAGGCTCAGAGTCTTAATCCCCATTTTACAGATGAGGTAACTGAGGCACAGAGAAGTTAAGTGACTTGCCCAAGGTCACACAGCTGACAAATGGCAGAGGTGGAATTGGAGCCCACAACTTCTGAATCCCAAGCCCATGCTCTTTCCACTGAGCCACACTGCTTCTCCACGTGAGTGGGTGAAGACGTTCATTCAGTTCATTCAATTGTATTTCTTGAGTGCTTTCTGTGTACAGAGCACTGTACTAAGCGCTTGGGAAAGTACAATACAATAATAAACAGTGACATTCCCTGCCAACCTTGAGCTTACAGACTAGAGGAGGGGAGACAGACATCAATACAAATGAATAGACTCTAAGCCCGTCAATGGGCAGGGACTGTCTCTATCTGTTGCCGATCTGTACATTCCAAGCACTTAGTACAGTGATCTGCACATAGTAAGTGCTCAATAAATACTATTGAATGAATACGAATAAATAAAATGACAGATATGGACATAAGTGCTGTGGGGCTAGGAGCGGGGAAGAGCAAAGGGAATAAGGGCGATGCAGAAGGGAGTGGGAGATCAGGAAAAGTGGGGCTTAGTCAGGGAAGGCCTCTTGGAGGAGATGGGCCTTCAGTAAGCCTTTGAAAGAGGGGGAAGAGTCATTGTCTGGTGGATTTGAGGAGGGAGGATGGCCATGGGCAAGGGGTCGGCGGCGTGACAGGAGAGATGGAGGCCCAGGGAGAAGGTTAGTGGCACCAGAGGAGCGGAGTGAGTGGGTTGGATTGGAGAAAGAGAGAAGGAAGGTGAGGTAGGAGGGGGAAGAAGGGAAGTGAGGTAGGAGGGGGCAAGGGGATGGACAACTTTGAAGCCACTGGTGAGGAGTTTTTGTTTGCTATGGAGTTGATGGGCAACCATTGAGACTAGATCGAGAACAGAAGGGGATCTACTGTTCTTGTCTGTCCGTCTCCCCCGATTAGACCGTAGGCCCGTCAGAGGGCAGGGACCGTCTCTATCTGTTACCGATTTGTCCATTCCAAGAGCTTAGTAGAGTGCTCTGCACATAGTAAGCGCTCAGTAAATACTATTGAATGAATGAACTGCACCCTGAGGGACTCCCACATTTAGAGGGTGGGAGGAAGAGGAGGAGCCCGTGAGGGAGACTTGAGAATGAACTGCCAGAGAGAAAGGAGCCAAACAGTGACCTAGTGAAAAGAGCAGGGTGGCCTAAAGGTCTAAATGAAGCAACAGTGGAAAGAGCCCGGGCCTGGGAGTCAGAAGACCTGGGCTCTAAACCCAGCTTTTCCACTTGTCTGTCGTATGACCTTGGGCAAGTCACTCAACTTCTCTGGGCCACAGTTCCCTCAGCTTTAAAATGAGGATTAAGACTGTGAGCCCCGTGTGGGACATGGACTGTGTCCAACCCGATTATCTTGTAACTACCCAAGAGCTTAGTACAATGCCGAGCACAAAGTAAGCGATTAACAGATACCATTAAAAAAAAATCTGTTCTTCTCTCACAGGTTGGTTGGTTTTTTCCTGAGTGGAGATTCGCTCTGGAAATTCAGGTCGGAACTTTTCTGCCTGAAAAATCCCTTCAAAAATGATGCTTTGCCCCATGCTGATCCAATTAAAGTGTCAGAATAAATTGTTTCACGCAACACAGAGACACTGATTCCAAACACTCCCAGGGCTTCCGTCTCTATGTTATGACGCTGGAAAATTGCCTTTTGAATTAAATGTATATCGGAGTTAAATTTGAGAAATTCAATTTAATTCAGATTTCTGTATATAGCTAGGAATAATCGTCTGGGTGCTACGGGCTGATGGAGCTTAATTAGTATCCCACAGTCCAGTTGCGCTCCTGCAGTTTGCCTCTCTGCCAGTCAGCATCATCATAACAAATGTATTTACTAATTACTTACTATTGTCTTGCACTGTTCTAAGCACTGGGGTAGATACAAGATAATCAGCTCTCACATAGGGCTCACTCTCTAAATACGAGGGAGAACAGATATTGAATCTTCACTTTACAGAAGAGGGAACCGAGGCACAGAGAAGTTAAGTGACTTGCCTAAAGTCACCCAGCAGACAAGTGGCAGAGCCAGAATTAGGACCCAGATCCTCTGACTCCCAGGCCCGAACTCTTTCCACTAGGCAAGCTAGTAGAAGCAGCCTGGCATAGTGGAAAGAGCACGAGCTGGGGAGTCAGAAGACCTGAGTTCAAATCCCATCTACTTCACTTGTCTGCTGTGTGGCCTTGATCAAATCACTTCACTTCTCTGTGCCTCAGTTCCCTCATCTGCAAAATGAGGATTCAAAACCTGAGAAGCAGCTTGGCGTAGTGGATGGAGCGCGGGCGTGGGAGTTAGAAGGTCATAGATTTTAATCCTGCCTCCACCACTTGTTCTCTGTATGACTTTAGGCAAGTCACTTCAATTCTCTGTGCCTGTTACCTCATCTGTAAAAATGGGGGTTGAGACTGTGAGCCCCATGTGGGCAAGGGACTGTGTCCAACCTGATCAACTTATATATCTACCCCAGCACTTAGAACAGTGCTTGTCACAAAGTAAGTGCTTAACAAGTACCATAATTATTAATTACTATTATCATCAACCGTAAACATGCACATACACATTAATAAAAACAATTCATTCAATAGTATTTATTTAGCGCTTACTATGTGCAGACCACTGTACTAAGCGCTTGGAATGTACAAATCGGTAACAGATAGAGACAGTCCCTGCCCTACGGTGTGCTTACAGTCTTATCGGGGGAGACAGTATACAATAAGTATAGGCAGAAATAAGTGCCTGTTCTGTAGAGCGCTGGGAAGTATTTATGAATCAGGGTGTTGGGAAATCATTGGGGAAGGCTTGTTTGAGGAGGTGGGATTTGAGGAGTAATTTGAAGGTAGGGAGAGCTGGGGGTCTGCCTGATGTGGGGATGGGAGGTGGGGGTCCAGGCCAGGGTACAGTGGGAGTAAAAGGACAGAGGGGGAAGTGTCAAAAGTCCTGTTGGAGGGGCTGAGCTCTGGAGCTCTGGAGCTCTCTGCCCTACTGAGAGCTCACCTCCTCCAGGAGGCCTTCCCAGACTGAGTCCCCTTCCCTCTACTCCCCCTTCCCTCCCCTCTCTACACTTTGCTGTTCCCCCTTCCCCTCCCCTCAGCACTGTGCTCATTTGTATATTTTATTTATTACCCTATTTATTTTGTAAATGAGATGTATATCTCCTTGATTCTATTTATCTTAAGATGTTGTCTGGTTTTCGTTCTGTTCTCTTTGGCTTTGCTGTCTGTCTCTCCCGTTTAGACTGTGAGCCCGTCACTGGGCTGAGATTGTCTCTATCTGTTGCCAAACTGTACATTCCAAGGGCTTAATACAGTGCTCTGCGCGTAGTAAGCGCTCAATAAATACTATTGAATGAATGAGTGGAGGAAGGAACCAGAAGGAGAGAGATATGAAAGACACAATCCAAAGGAGAGTCGCTTCCTAAAGGTTTGAAAATGGAAGAGGAGCATAATTCAACTGTTGTAGAGTTCTCTTCCCCTCCTCTCCTTCTTCCACCCACCCCACTTCCAATTAATTTGGAGATTACTGCTCCCAATCCAGAATCCCTCTTTCCACAACTGACCTTGTTGTGAGGAGCAGGAGGAGGGGCTGCCCAGGATCATGGAAAATCCCACCTCCCTTCTCCCTGATTCTGTCCCCTCCTTGCTTGATCGGTTGACTTCATTATTTTAGCTGTGAAGGCAATACATCAGGAGTCACTGTAAACCTCTGGTTTCTTGGCTTACCTTGAAGGATTTCTCCCCTTTAACATCTGCTGGTGCAAAAGGCATGAGGAGAGGGATAGTCTGGCGTCTATGGATGGGGAGGGAGTGCCAGGCTAAGGAGAGGACGTGGGAAAGGGGTCATGGGTGAGATAGACCAGATCAAAGCACGGTGAGCAAGTTGGAGCTAAGAGGAGCGGTGGTGTGTGCAGGCCGGGCTGTAGGAGGAGATCAGTGAGGTGAAGTAGGAGGGGGCCAGGTGATGGGCGGCTATAAAGTCGACGGTGAGGACTTTTCTGTTTGAAGTGGAGGTAGGTGGCCAACCCCTTGAGGCTCTTGAGAAGTGGGGAAACATAGACGGCACTTTTGTTGAAAAATGATCCATGCAGCAAAAATGTTCGGTCCACGCTGATCCAAGTCCCTCTCCTATCCCGCTTTGATTTCTGCATCAGCCGCCTTGCTGACCTCCCCGCCTCCTATCTCTCCCCACTCCAGTCCATACTCCACCTGCCCGGATCATTTTTCTTAAAAGCCACTGAGTCCAAATCTCCCCACTCCTCAAGAACCTCCAGAGGTTGCCCATCCACAACCACATCAAACAGAAAACTCCTTTCAGCTTTAAGGCACCCAATCAGCTGTCCCCTATCAAAAACTCTCACTCCCCTCCCTTCCTCCCTCCCTAAAAGGCATCTTCAACTGTTTGCTCTCCAGTGGCTTCTTCCCCCCTGCTTTCAAACATGCCCACGTCTCCCCTATCCTAAAAAACCCTCCCTTGACCCCATGGCTCCCTCCAGTTATGGCCCCGTCTCCTTCCTACCCTTCCTCTCCAAACTCCTTGAGTGAGATGTCTTCTCACTACACCTTGATCTCATCTGTCTCGTCGATAACCCCTTGTCCAAATCCTCCCTCTGGCCTGGAACTCCCTGCCCCTTCATATCCAACAGACCACCACTCTCCCCACCTCCGAAGCCCTACTAAAATCACATCTCTTTCCCTGATTAACTATTTGATCTACTCCAGTGCTTAGAAAAGTGCTTGGCACATAATAAGCGCGTATCAAATATCATAATTATTAGCATGGCATAGTGGATGGACTACAGGCCTAGGAATCAGAAGGTCATGGGTTCTAGTCCCAACTCTGCTGTTAGTCTGCTGTGTGACCTTTGGCAAGTCACTTTGCTTCTCTGTGCCTCAGTTACCTCGTCTGTAAAATTGGGATTAAAACCGTGAGCCCTATGTGGGACAGGGACCGTGTCCAATCTGACTGCCTTGTATCTACCTCAATTCTTAGAACAGTGCTTGGCACATAGTAAGCACTTAACAAGTACCATAATTTTGAGAAGCAGCGTGGCCTAGTTGCAAAAGCCTGGGCTTGGGAGTCAGACTAGTTAGTTTCCAATCCTGGCTCCGCCATTTGTCTTCTGTGTGACCTTGGACAGCGTGGCTCAGTGGAAAGAGCCTGGGCTTGGGAGTCAGAGGTCATGGGTTCGGATCCCGGCTCTGCCACTTGTCAGCTGTGTGACTGTGGGCAAGTCACTTAACTTCTCGGCGCCTCAGTTCCCTCATCTGTCAAATGGGGATTAACTGTGAGCCTCATGTGGGACAACCTTGATGACCCTGTATCTACCCCAGTGCTTAGAACAGTGCTCTGCACATAGTAAGCGCTTAACAACTACCAACATTATTATTATTATTCTCTGGGCTTCAGTTACCTCATCTGGAAAATGGGGATTAAGACTGTGAGCCCCAGCTGGGACAACCTGTTTACTTTGTATCCACCCCAGCACTCAGAACAGTGCTTCCTACATAGTAAGCACTTAACCAATACCATAATTATTATAAATTCCTAATTCACCCTACTTCCTCCCCCTTCTGAATATCCTATGCACTTGTTAGTCACCACACCCTCAACCCCACAATAATAATAATGTTGGTATTTGTTAAGCGCTTACTATGTGCAGAGCACTGTTCTAAGCGCTGGGGGAGATACAGGGTCATCAGGTTGTCCCACATGAGGCTCACCGTTAATCCCCATTTTACAGATGAGGTAACTGAGTCACAGAGAAGTGAAGTGACTTGCCCACAGTCACACAGCTGACAAGTGGCAGAGGCGGGATTCGAACCCATGACCTCTGACTCCCAAGCCCGGGCTCTTGCCACTGAGCCACGCTGCTACTTTCCTATATAACCAGAATTTATTTTAATGTCTATCTGCCCCTCTAGACTATAGGCTCCTTGAGAGCAAGGATCGCATCTAATAATAATGATAATGATGATGGTATTTGTTAAGCACTTACTTTGTGCCAGGCACTGTACTAAGTATTGAGGTGGCTATAAGCAAATCAGGTGGGGCTGACACTCTCAATCCCCTTTTTAGAGATGAGGTCACTGAGACCCAAAGAAGAGAAGTGACTTGCCCAAGGTCAACTTGCAGACAAGTGGCAGTGCCGGGCTTAGAATCCATGAGTTTCTGACTCCCAGGCCCAGGGTCTATGCATTATGTCATGCAACTATATTGTACGACCTCCCCCAAGCGCTTAGTACAGCACTCTCTATGGACTAAACGTTCAATAAACACCACTGATTGACTGAACTATTTTCAGGACCACAGACCTGGGAATCGGAAGGTCATTCATTCATTCATTCAGTAGTATTTATTGAGCGCTTACTATGTGCAGAGCACTAGACTAAGCGCTTGGAATGAACAAGTCGGCAACAGAGACAGTCCCTGCCGTTTGACGGGCTTACGGTCTAATCAGGGGAGACGGACAGACAAAAACAGTGGCAATAAATAGAGTCGAGGGGAAGAACATCTCGTAAAAACAATGGCGACTAAATAGAATCGAGGCGATGTACATTTCATTAACAAAATAAATAGGGTAGTGAAAATATATACAGTTGAGCAGACGAGGTCGTGGGTTCTGATCCCGGCTCCACCACTTGATTGCTGTGTGACCTTGGGCAAGTCGTTTCACTTCTTTGTGCCTCAGTTCCCTCATCTGTAAAATGGGGATTGAGACTGTTAGCCCCATGTAGGACAACGACGGTGTCCAAGTAGATTTGCTCATATCCACCCCAGTGCTTAGTACAGTGCCTGGCACCTAGTAAATGCTTAAAAAGTACTATTATTATTATGTCTGCCACCCCCATTAGACTGTAACCTCCTCAAGGGCCCGGAAAAGTAGTATTTGTGTTTGCCCACCAGACACAAACTTGAGTAGCTCCCAAAGACACTGGAATACAAGTTCTTTGTGGGAAGGAAATGTGTCAACCCATAGCGATGGCTTCTCCCTCTAAACTCTAGGTCCTCTAAACTGGAAGCTCAATGTGGGGAGGAAATGTGTCTGTTATAATAATAATGTTGGTATTTGTTAAGTGCTTACTATGTGCAGAGCACTGTTCTAAGCGCTGGGGTAGACACAGGGGAATCAGGTTGTCCCACGTGGGGCTCACAGTCTTAATCCCCATTTTACAGATGAGGTAACTGAGGCACAGAGAAGTTAAGTGACTTGCCCACGGTCACACAGCTACTGTACCCTCCCAAGTGGTTAGTACAGTGCTCTGTGCACAGTAAGCACTCAATGAATACGATAGACTGATTGACTCCCTTGTGCTTAGTACATTGTACTGTACTTGGGATTTGGGGAACTCAATAAATTCTACTATAACTAGTAGTAGAAGACTGTAAGTGCTTTCCAGGCAGTAATCATGATAATGTTGGCATTTGTTAAGCGCTTACTATGTGCAGAGCACTGTTCTAAGCACTGGGGTAGATACAGGGTAATCAGGTTGTCCTACGAGAGGTGCACAGTCTTCATCCCCATTTTACAGATGAGGTAACTGAGGCACAGAGATGCTAAGTGACTTGCCCACAATCACACAGCTGACAAGGGGCAGAGTCAGGATTCGAACCCATGACCTCTGATTCCCAAACCCGGGCTCTCTCCACTCTTCCAAGCACTTAGTGCAGAGCTCTGCACAGAGTAGGTGTTCAGTAAATACTATTTCTCCTATTACATTACTACTATTATTACTATTGCCACTACTGAGAAAAAAGAATGGGCCTAGGAGTCCAAGGAACTGAGTTCTAATCCCGGCTCCGTCACTTGTCTGCTCTGGCACCCTGGTCACGTCACTTCAATTCTCTGGGCCTCAGTTCCCTCATCTGTAAAAATGGGGATTAAGAGTGTGAGCCTCATATGGGACAGGGATGTGTCCAACCTGATTTGTTTATAATAATAACAATTATTATGATGGTTTTCATTAAGCACTATGCGCCAAGCACTGTTCTAAGCACTGGTGTAGATACAAGGTAATCAGGTTGTCCCACATGGGGCTCACAGTCCGCTTTAGTGGGCTGGTTCCTGTCCAATCCATCCATATCAAGCGCTTAGTACAGTACAAGCTCTTAGTATAGTGCTCTGCACATAGTAAGTGCTCAATAAATACTATTGAATGAATTCCTGAGGGAAGCTGCTGATTTTGAGACCCTCCCCCACTTCTCCTCAGAAAAAGATGTCTGGTTCTCTTCTTCACCCTCTCTGCCTTGGGGGGCAAGCTCGTTGTGGGCAGGGAATGTGTCCGTTTATTGTTGTATCGTACTTTCCCAGGCGCTTAGTCCAGTGCTCTGCACAGAGTAAGCGCTCAAAAAATATGATCGAATGAATGAATGATCCTTTTCCCCCTCTGGCAGAGTCACTTCCAATAACGCTCAGGGAAGGAAGGGCTTCAGAGGCCTCAAAGAGCCTCTGCCCAACTTCAGGCCCAAATACGCACCCCGTCGGGAAACGGAAACTACCACATCACAAGGTGATTTGGATATTAGAACCAGATATGCCTTCACGCCTGCATTTTAAAGCCACACTTCACTCAAATAAAAAAGAAATCCCGTCCACGGGGGATAAAGAGCTGCGCGTTCTATGCCTTGAGGCAGGAAGGCTAACTCTTTATCCGGATAGTTTGCATTTCAGGCCTCAACCCCTGAATATGAAATAGCAGCCCCCATCCCCACAAGATAGCTTCTCTCCATTAACACCGGGGGCCGGGGAGGTTCAGTCTAGGAATGTGGATAAGGCCTCAGAACAGTTCAGGAAATACTTCCGTCTCACTGGAGATTTCAAACGTATATGGGGGGGGTCTCCAATTCTTTGCACTGCAAAATCTACGTGATCACCTGCGGAACCTGGAGGAGAGGAAGGCATGGAGAGAAAATGCCTTAGAGGCCCTTCGGTAACTCTCGGGCGATGCCAAAAGGCTCAGACTTTAGGATGATTTGTGGAGGATAAAGTCGGAATTATGATAATGACCTGCGGTATTGGAACGGTCAGATTGAGTTACACTTCTCCAGAGGCTTATGAAAACCAGACCAAACGCCTTCGCTTCCTTCTGTTGCCGTGGATTCAGTTCCCGATCCTAGGAACCAGGCTGGCTTTGAGGGAGCTGGAGGGTCTCCTTCTTTCTTCCCGGCCCTCTCTGCCTACCATCCCAGCGAGGCACCCTGCCCACCATCCAGGGCACAGGGCAGACGGGCCGGGTCATCCCTGAAGTGCTGGGAAATGGCAAGTGCAATTCCTCAGCTGGAAAATGGGGTTGAAGACAGGGAGCCTTCTGTGGGACAGGGATTGTGTCCGACCTGATTAGCTTCTATTTACCTCAGCGCTTAGTACCTTTAATGCCTGGCATATTCGTTCATTCATTCAATCGTATTTATCGAGCACTCACTGTGTGCAGAGCACTGTACTAAGCACTTGGAAAGTACAACTGGACAACAGAGACAATCCCTACCCAACAATGGGCTCACAGTCTAGAAGGGGGGCGAGGGACCTAGGTTCTAACACTGGCTCCACCACATGTCCACTGTGTGACTTTGGGCAAATCATTTCACTTCCCTGGATCTCGGTTACCTCATTGGTAAAATGGGGATTAAGAGTGGGAGCCCCGTGAGGGATTAGGACTTTGTCCAGTTAGATTTATTTGTATCTACCCCAGCATTTAGAAAAGTATCTGGCACATAGTAAGCACTTTACAAGTACCATAATTATTTATTGAGCACGCACTCTACTAAGTGCTTGGGAGGGTACGATAAAGCAATATAAACAGACAGGATCCCTGCTCTCAACAGGTTTACAGCCTAGAGAGCTGCCAGGCCTTCATTTCACAGACTGTAAACTCCTAGAGGCCAGGAAATCTGTTCCCACCCATAGCATCCCAAACATGCCCTGGAACAAGAAGTATTCATTAAGCGCTTACTATGTGCCAGGCACTGTACTAAGCACTGGCATATAGTAAGCCCTTAAATGCCATAATTATTAATTATTGTTAATAATAATAACAATTGTGGTGCTTGTTAAATTCTTACTATGTGCCAAGAACTGTTCTGTGCACTGGCGTAGATCCAAGGTAATCGGGTGGGACACAGTCTCTGTCCCACATGGGGCTCACAGTCTAAGTCCTCATTTGGCAGATGTGGGAACTGAGACCCAGAGAAGTGAAGTGACTTTCCCAAGGTCACACAGCAGACAAGTGGTGGAGATGGAATTAGAACCCATGTCCTCTGACTTCCAAGCCCACGCACTTGCCACTAGGCCACACTGCTTCCCATATCACTCTTACAATGATGATAATGATAATGATGATGACGATGATTTGGCTTGTTGGGTGAGTTAGGAACATGGGAAAGGGGGTGGGTTAGGGAGTTCTTAAACCCCTGAGTTTCTGGGGGGCATTTTCAGAGTGATATTTAATAATAATAATTACAATACTCCTTAAGCACTTTCTATGTGCCAAGCACTGTTCTAAACACTAAGGTAGATATAAGTTAATCAGATTGGATCCGTTCCCTGTCCCACGTGGGGCTCACACTTTTAATCCCCACTTTACAGATGAGTTACCTGAACCCTAGAGAAGTGAAGTAACTTGCCCAAGGTTCCACAGAAGACATGGCTAAACTCTTACTTTGTGCCAGGCACCGTACTAAGCTCTGGGGTGGATGCAAGCAAATGGGTTTGACACAGTCCCTGTCCCACATGGGGCTCACGGTTTCAATCCCCATTTCCAGAAGAGGTAACTGAGGCACAGAGAAGCGAAGT
Source organism: Ornithorhynchus anatinus (assembly GCF_004115215.2). NCBI lineage: Eukaryota > Metazoa > Chordata > Mammalia > Monotremata > Ornithorhynchidae > Ornithorhynchus > Ornithorhynchus anatinus. The sequence continues at coordinate 132,196,431 of NC_041731.1, read as the reverse complement.
GACTTGCTTAAGGTCATACTGCAGACAAATGGCAGAGCTGGAATTAGAACCCATGACCTTCTCATTCCCAGGCTCCATGCTCTATGCACTGTGCCATGCTGCTTCTAGGCACGTCATGCCGGCACACAATAAGCACTTAACAAGTACCACAACTGTATTAATTAGTATTATTAGTTTGATTTGATTTGACAGCAGAGTTGAGGACGTGGGAGGGGGCTGGGTTACGGAGTTCCTAAACCCCTTAGTTTCTGGAGGGACAATTCAGAGCTCTCCCAGTCATTGGTTTATAGGAAAATTTTTCTTCCCTCTCCCTATCCACACTCAAATACCATCCAGCTGTTTCCAGGAAACCCTACCGAGATTATTGGGAAAGAGCCGGCTCTGGGAGTGGGAAGACCTGGATTGTTTTCCTAACACTCTCTGCTGGGGCTGTGCCCTCAGCCTGGGGGAAGATTTCTAACAGGAAAAACCACCTAGGTTTTTATTTATTCATTTCTATTAACTTATCATTTATTCATTTCTATTAACGTCTGTTTCCCCCTCGGAGACTGTAAGCTCACTGTGGGCAGGGCCTGTGTTTGTTTATTGTTGTAGTGTCCTCTCCCAAGCGTTTAGTACAGTGCTGTCCACACCGTAAGCACTCGATAAATACGGTAGAATGAATGAATAGGATTGAAGGAATAAATGAATGGACATAGGGTGATTCAACAAGTGTTCAGGCCGGCAGAGATGCTGACGAAAAGCTGGTCAAAGTTGGGGGTGGAGGATGCCAAAGTCCACAGCGGTTACCAAGGCAACCGCCCCCCGCATCACAGTGTTCCAGCCTAGAGTCAGCACAGTGTTGCAACTAATGCGGCCTTCAGCATTCATTCATTCACTCATTCAGTCGTATTTATTGAGCGTTTACTGTGTAGAGAACACTGTAGTGCTTGGGAGAGTGTTCCCTTTGCTCTACCTCCCTTCCCGCCCCACAGCACTTTGGAGAAGAGGCGTGGCTCAGTGGAAAGAGCATGGGCTTTGGAGTCAGGGCTCATGAGTTCGAATCCCAGCTCTGCCACTTATCGGCTGTGTGACTGTGGGCAAGGCACTTAACTTCTCTGTGCCTCAGTTCCCTCATCTGTAAAATGGGGATTAAGACTGTGAGCCCCATGTGGGACCACCTGATTCCCCTATGTCTACCCCAGCGCTTAGAACAGTGCTCGGCACATAGTAAGCGCTTAACAAATACCAACATTATTATATATGTACATATTTATAATTATAATTCTATTTATTTTATTATTGATATGCATATATCTATAATTCTATTTATTTATAATGATGCTACTGATGCCTATTTACTCGTTTTGGTGTCTATCTCCCCCTTTCTAGACTGTGAGCCTGGTGTGGGCAGGGATTGTCTCTATATGTTGCTGAATTGTACTTTCCAAGTGCTTAGTACAGTGCTCTTCACACAGTAAGTGCTCAATAAATGTAATTGAAAGAATAAATGAATGAATAATAGTAGAGTAATAATAATAATAATAATAATGTTGGTATTTGTTAAGCGCTTACTATGTGCAGAGCACTCTTCTAAGCGCTGGAGTAGACACAGGGGAAGCAGGTTGTCCCATGTGGGGCTCACAGTCTTAATCCCCATTTTACAGATGAGGGAACTGAGGCACAGAGAAGTTAAGTGACTTGCCCACAGTCATACAGCTGACAAGTGGAAGAGCCTGGATTCGACCCCATGACCTCTGACTCCAGAGCCCGTGCTGTTTCCACTGAGCCATGCTGCTTCTCAATACAGCAATACAAAGTATTGTATTGAGTATCGAGTGCAACAATAAACAGTGACATCCCCTACCCACACTGAGCTCACAGTCTAGAGTGGGAGAAAGACATTAATAGAAATGAAAAAATGTATCATTAATATAAATGAATAAATAAAAAGAGCAGATTCTGCATGTTGGAAGTCATTGTGTTTTCAAGCGCTCAGTACAGTGCTTTGCACACAGTAAACGCTCAAAAAATACGACTGAATGAATGAAGTGCAGTTGGCAGGGTGTGGCATCCATGCCCATCTGCTGGCACGTTGCGCTCTGTGCCCCGGAGGGGACATGTCGGGTGAGGACGAGATGGGGTCGCAGGGAATGTGTCTGTTTATTGTTCTATTGGGCTCTCCCAAGCGCTTAGTACAGTGCTCTGCACACAGCTTACAGGGTAAGTGTTTAATAAATACAACTGACTGACTGACTGACTGACCGACGTTGTTTCTTTTACTCAGGTTCTCAGCCCTGAAATCTCTTTTTTTATGGTATTTATCAAGCGCTTACTATGTGACAGCACTGTAAAAATAATAATAATTATGGTACTTATTAAACACTTACTATGTGCCAAGCACTGTTCTAAGCACTAGGGTAGACAGAACCTAAACAAGTTGGACACAGTCCCTGTCCCACAAGGGGCTCACACTCTTAATTCCCATTTTAGAGATGAGGGAACTGAAGCCCAGAGAAGTGAAGTGACTTACTCAAGGTCACACAACAGACAAGTGGCGGAGCCGGGATTAGAATCCAGGTCCTCTGACTCCCAAGCCCCTGCTGCGTCTGAGCTGGGGTAAATACAAGCTAACATACATACATACACTGGACTCACGGTCTCTATCTCCATTTTACAGATGAGGGAACCGAGGCCCAGAGAAGTAAAGTCACTCACCCAAGGTAACACTAAAGACAAGAAAGGGAGAGGGAATTAGAACCCAGGGCCTTCTGACTCCTAGGCCCACTCCATCACCAGGTCACACTTTTCTGAGAGCGAACAGCTGTAGGGGAGCTGACATTGGGAAACAGAAAGTCAAGAAGGTATGCAGAACACTGTACTAAGCTGTTGGAAAGTATAATTCAGCAACAGATAGAGACAAGACAATCCCTAACCAACAACGGGCTCACAGTCTCTGGCCCTGTCTTCTCCCCCTCCCTCCAGGCTGGTATCTCCTCCCGCCTCCGGGACGTCTCTACCTGGCTGTCTGCCCGCCACCTAAAACTCAACATGACCAAAACTGAGCTCCTCATCTTCCCTCCCAAGCCCGGTCCTCTCCCTGACTTCCCTATCACCGTGGACGGTACGACCGTCCTTCCCGTCTCTCGGGCCCGCGACCTCGGTGTCATCTTTGACTCGGCTCTCTCGTTCTCCCCACACATCCGATCCATTACCGAGACCTGCCGGTCTCACCTTTATAATATCGCCAAGTTCCGCCCTTTCCTCTCCACCCAAATGGCTACCTTACTGCTACGGGTTCTCGTCATATCCCGGCTAGATTACTGTGTCAGCCTGCTCTCTGATGTCCCTTCCTCCTCTCTCTCCCCGCTCCAGTCTATTCTTCATTCCGTTGCCCGGCTCATCTTCCCGCAGAGACGCTCTGGGCCTGTCACTCCCCTTCTTAAACACCTCCAGTGGTTGCCTATCGATCTTCACACAAAACAAAAACTTCTCACTCTAGGCTTCGAGGCTGTCCATCCCCTTGCCCCTTCCTACCTCTCCTTCTTTCTCTCTTTCCACCGCCCACCCCGCACGCTCCGCTCCTCCGCCGCCCACCTCCTCGCCGTCCCTCGGTCTCGCCCATCCCGCCGTCGACCCCCGGGCCACGTCCTCCCGCGGTCCTGGAATGCCCTCCTTCCTCACCTCAGACAATCTAATTCTCTTCCCCCTTCAAATCCCTACTTCAAACTCACCTCCTCCGAGAGGCCTTCCCAGACTGAGCTCCTCTTCTCCCTCTACTCCCTCTACCTCCCTTCACCTCTCCACAGCTAAACCCTCTTCTCCCCCCTTTCCCTCTGCTCCTCCCCCTCTCCCGTCCCACCCCCTCAGCACTGTACTTTTCCGCTCAACTATATATATCTTCATCACCCTATTTATTTTGATAATGAGAGGTACATCACCCTGATTCTATTTATTTGCTATTGTTTTAATGAGATGTTCTTCCCCTCGATTCTATTTATCGCCATTGTTCTTGTCTGTCCGTCTCCCCCGACTAGACTGTAAGCCCGTCAAAGGGCAGGGACCGTCTCTATCTGTTACCCATTGGTACATTCCAAGCGCTTAGTACAGTACTCTGCACATAGTAAGCGCTCAATAAATACTATTGAATGAAAGGGGAGAGACAGACAACAAAACAAAACAAGTAGACAGGCCTCAATAGCATCAAAATAAATAAATAGAATTATAAATATATACACATCATTAATAAATTAAATAGAATAATGAATATGTACCTATATACACAGGTGCTGTGGGGCAGTGAGGTGGGTAGAGCAGAGGGAGGGAGTCGGGCCGATAGGGAGGGGAGGAGGAGCAGAGGAAAAGGGGGGGCTCAGTCTGGGAAGGCCTCCTGGAGGAGCTGAGCTTTCAGTAGACACATTCACTGCCCACAGTGAGCTTAAAGTCTAGAGGAAGAGGAGTCCTGTGCCAGAATAGGAATTGAAGTCGAGACCTAAATACTACTACTGAATCAAGTTTCTGAACAGAATTTCCAGATGGGGTGAATTCTCCATGTGACTTTTCCAAAACATTTGACATTTAAATATCGAAATCTAAGACCAGAGTGAAATGCACCAAATGGAATCCTCTGTCAGTGGTATCGACTGAACAATTACTTTCTGCAGATCACTGTAGTAAACTGCTTAGGAGAGTAAAACACTGATTTTTCTGATGACTGAATTGGCTACCTAGTCTAGTCCTCTGGACAGGAAGTTTGCTGAGGGCAGGGAACATGTCTACCAACTCTACTGTATTGTAGTCTCCCAAGCATTTAGTACAGTGCTCTGCTCACTGTAAGTGCTCAATAAATACCACTGGTTGATTGTTGTATGCTCGTCTCTAGATGAGCAGAGAAACAACGTGGCTTGTTGGATAAAGCATGGGGTTGGGAGTCAGCAGGTCCTGGGTTCTAATCCCGGGTCCTCCACGTGTCTGCTGTGTGACCTTGGGCAAGTCACTTCTCTCCTCTGGACCTCAGTTATCTCCTCAGTGAAAGAAGAGTGCGAGCCTCATGTGGAACAGGGACTGGGTCCAACCTGATTAACTTGAGTCTACCTCAGCGCTTAGAACAGCGGATGGCTCCTAGTAAGTGCTTAACCAGTACCATAATTATTATCATTTATTGTTATTAGACCGTAAGCTCATCTCCAGACTGTAAGATCGTTATGGGCGGGGAATGGGTCTGCTCATTCTGCTGTATACTCCCAAGAACTTCGTGCAGTTGACTGCGTACAGGAACTGCTCAATGAATACCACTGATTGACTGATTGATAGTTGAGTTAACTGTGCATACTGAGGGGCCGGGAATAATCAGGCACATAACTTACCCCAGAAGAATTGAGTCTGAATGAATCTACACTGAGTTATTTTAATATAGACCCAGACTTCTTAATGCATCACGATTCATCACCGCAAGGGCTGAATCTGGTACGGTTACATTTCAGTGGGAGAAAGGCAATCCATTTCCATAGCTCTGTATCGAGATCCGATTCAATTACTGCCGCATTATCTTTCGTTGGACCCAGTCCCGAGGAAACTTTATGGAGGAAGTTTTGGAAATGATAGCTGGATAGATAAATAGCTAAAGGAGTACTCGTCATCGTCAAATATATTGATAAAGACGAATCGCCTCATCTCTCTCACCACCGACCTCTTGCTCACATCCTCCCTCTTGCCTGAAACTCCCTCCCCTTTCACAAAGGCAGACCAGAGCTCCACCCATCTTCAAAGCCCTTCTGAAATCATCTCCTCCAGGAGGCCTTCCCTGATTAACCTCTCATCTCCCCACCCTCTCGGCCATCCTTACTGCCATTTCAGCACTTCCGTGTCATCAAAGCACTTGGACATGTTTTTTGTTTTGTTTTTTAATAGTCTTTGTTAAGCGCTTACTCTGTGCCAGCCACTGTTCTAAGCGCAGGGGTAGATACAAGGTAATCAGGTTGGACACGGTCCCTGTCCCCCGTGGAGCTCACACTCTTAATGCCCATTTTACAGATGAGGTAACTGAGACACTGAGGAGCAAAGTGACTTGCCCAAAATCATACAGCAGACAAGTGGCAGAGCCAGGATTAGAATCCAGTTCCTTCTGACTCCCGGGCCCGGGCTCTACCCACTAGGCAACACTGCTTCTGACCTCCTGTAGCATGTGTATGCATTCATTCATTCATTCATTCATTCATTCATTCATTCATATTTATTGAGCTTCTCACCCCTGGTAAGCATGTGTGTGCATTTATTCATTCATTCATTCATTGATTTTTGAGCACTTACTGTGTGCAGAGCACTGTACCGAGCACTTGGGAGAGTACAATACAACAATAAACAGGATGGCCTAGTAGATAGAGCGCACACCCGGGAGTCAGAAGGCTCTAATTCCTGCTCCGGCCCTTGTCTGCTGTGTGACCTTGGGCAAATGACTCCACTTCTCTGGACCTCAGTTCCCTCATCTGTAAAAGGGAGATGAAGACTGTGAGCCCTCTGTGGGACAGGGACTGTGTCCAACCTATCTTGTATCTGCCTCAGCGCTTAGAACAATGCCTGGCACATAGTAAGGTGCTTAAAAAATATAATCAACAGAATTTTGTGTGCAGAGTTTTATGCTCTGTTCCTTCTCTGACCTGTTATTCATCTGAACCTCTGTATCCCTAGTTAAACTGTCAACTCCTTGAAGGCTGGAATCATAGCTAGTAATTCTATTGTTCTTTTCTAAGGGTTTCCCCTCCCAAGGTCACATCTGGAGAGTTTCTAGTCCTCTACCAGTCTCGACTAGGGGAAGGAGAGTGAAGTAGAAGCCTGTCCATTCTATTCCTAGCTTGGCCAGTGGCTAGCAGGCGGAAGGCCACCTGCTACAAGTCAAAACTCCCCTGTGCCAGGCAGCACCGACACGGGAGAGAGTCCAGGGTGGAGACTCAAGTTTACTGCAATGAAGGAGGCCGTGGTAAACCACTTCCAGACTTTGACTAAGAAAACTCTATGGATCTACTACCGGAACGATTGCAGATGGAGGTGGGGTGCTCTGGAAGAGATGTGTCCATGGCGTCGATATGGGTCAAAGACCGCAGCGTGGCTCAGTGGCAAGAGCCTGGGCTTGGGAGTCAGAGATGATGAATTCTAATCCCGGCTCCGCCGCTTGTCCGCTGTGTGACCCTGGGCAAGTCACTTGACTTCTCTGTGCCTCAGTTACCTCATCTGGAAAATGGGGATGAAGACAGTGAGCCCCAAGTGGGACAACCTGATTACCCTGTATCTCCCCCAGCGCTTAGAACAGTGCTCGGCACATAGTAAGCGCTTAACAAATACCAACATTATTATAAGACAATTTCCAAGGGCTTAATACAGTACATTGCACTGAAGAGATCCACCTTTGTCTCCAACAGAAACTCCATACCATCAGCTTTAAAGCACTCAGTCAGCTCTCCCACTCCTACCTTACTTACCTTATTCATTCATTCATTCAATAGTATTTATTGAGCGCTTACTATGTGCAGAGCACTGTACTAAGCGCTTGGGATGAACAAGTCGGCAACAGATAGAGACGGTCCCTGCCGTTTGACGGGCTTACGGTCTAATCGGGGGAGACGGACAGACAAGAACAATGGCAATAAACAGCGTCAAGGGGAAGAACATCTCGTAAAAACCGATGGCGACTAAATAGAATCGAGGCGATGTACAATTCATTAACAAAATAAATAGGGTAACGAAAATATATACAGTCGAGCGGACGGGTACAGTGCTGTGGGGATGGGAAGGGAGAGGTGGAGGAGCAGAGGGAAAAGGGGAAAATGAGGCTTTAGCTGCGGAGAGGTAAAGGGGGGATGGCAGAGGGAGTAGAGGGGGAAGAGGAGCTCGGTCTGGGAACGCCTCTTGGAGGAGGTGATTTTTAAGTAAGGTTTTGAAGAGGGAAAGAGAATCAGTTTGGCGGAGGTGAGGAGGGAGGGCGTTCCGGGACCGCGGGAGGACGTGACCCGGGGGTCGACGGCGGGACAGGCGAGACCGAGGGACGGCGAGGAGGTGGGCGGCGGAGGAGCGGAGCGTGCGGGGTGGGCGGCAGAAAGAGAGAAGGGAGGAGAGGTAGGAAGGGGCAAGGTGACGGAGAGCCTCGAAGCCTAGAGTGAGGAGTTTTCGTTTGGAGCGGAGGTCGATAGGCAACCACTGGAGTTGTTTAAGAAGGGGAGTGACATGCCCAGATCGTCTCTGCGGGAAGATGAGCCGGGCAGCGGAGTGAAGAATAGACCGGAGCGGGGCGAGAGAGGAGGAAGGGAGGTCAGAGAGAAGGCCGACACAGTAGTCTAGCCGGGATATAACGAGAGCCCGTAATAGTAAGGTAGCCGTTTGGGTGGAGAGGAAAGGGCGGATCTCGGCGATATCGTAGAGGTGAAACCGGCAGGTCTCGGTAACGGATAGGATGTGTGGGGTGAACGAGAGGGACGAGTCAAGGATGACACCGAGATCGCGGGCCTGCGGGACGGGAAGGATGGTCGTGCCATCCACGGTGATGGAGAAGTCTGGGAGCGGACCGGGCTTGGGAGGGAAGATGAGGAGCTCAGTCTCGCTCATGTTGAGTTTTAGGTGGCGGGCCGACATCCAGGTGGAGACGTCCCGGAGGCGGGAGGAGATGCGAGCCTGAAGGGAGGGGGAGAGGACAATGGCGGAGATGTAGATCTGCGTGTCATCTGCGTAGAGATGGTAGTCAAAGCCGTGAGAGCGGATGAGTTCACCGAGGGAGTGAGTGTAAATGGAGAACAGAAGAGGGCCGAGAACTGACCCTTGAGGAACTCCAACAGTTAAAGGATGGGAGGGGGAGGAGGCTCCAGCGTAGGAGACCGAGAATGATCTTATTGATTTTCTACTGATACCTTACTGATTTTCTACTGCAACCCAGTCTTCACATTTCGCTCCTCTAATGCACCTCCATCTCATCTATCTCTCCACTGACCCCTCATCCATGTCCTGGCCCTGGCCTGGAACTCGCTCCCCTCAGTATGAGACTGACCCCTCCAGTCTCCCCTCTTTCAAAACCTCATTAAAATTACATCTCCTCCAACAGGCCTTCCCTAAATAAGCCCTCTTTCCCCTCTCAGTGCTCCCTTTCCCTTCCATATCATTCATCTATTCATTCAATTCATTCAGTCATATTTATTGAGCACTTATTGTGTGCAGAGCACCGCATTAAGTGCTTGGGCAAGTACAACACAGTAATAAAGAGAGACAATCCCTGACCACAAGAAGCTCACAGATAAGAGAGGGGGAGATAGACCTCAATACAAACAGATGTCAATATAATTAAAGGACAGATATATAATAATGTTGGTATTTGTTAAGCCCTTACTATGTCCAGAGCACTGTTCGAAGCGCTGGGGTAGACACAGGGGAATCAGGTTGTCCCACGTGAGGCTCACAGTCTTAATCCCCATTTTCCAGATGAGGTCACTGAGGCACAGAGAAGTGAAGTGACTCGCCCGCAGTCACACAGCTGACAAGTGGCAGAGCCGGGTTTTGAACCCATGACCTCTGACTCCAAAGCCCGTGTTCTTTCCACTGAGCCACGCTGCATAAGTGCTGTGAGGTGGGGAGAGGAGGGAAGAGCAAAGGGAGCAAGACAGGGTGATGCAGAAGGGAGTGGGAGCTGAAGAAAAGTGGGGTTTAGTCTGGGAAGGCCTCCTGGAAGAGATATGCCTTCAACAAAGCTTTGAAAGGTGAGAGAGTAATTGTCTGGTGGATAGAGGAGGGAGGGCATTAGAGGCCAGAAGTAGGACGTGGGCCAGGGGTTGGCAGCGAGACAGGTGAGCTGGAGGCCCACTGAGACGGTTAGGGGCACCAGAGGAGCGGAGTTTGCGGGCTGGGATGAAGGAGAGAAGCAAGGAGAAGTAAGAGGGGGCAAGGTGATGGACGGCTTTAAAGCCAATAGTGAGGAGTTTTTGTTTGATTCGGAGGTGGCTAAGCAACCACTGGAGATTTTTGAGGATGGGAGTAACATGCCCTGAACGTTTCTTTAGAAAGAGGATCCAGGCAGCGGAGTGAAGTATGGACTGGAGTGGGGAGAAGCAGGAGGTTGGGTGGTCAGAAAGGAGTCCCCGATTAGACTGTAAGCCCGTCAAACGGCAGGGACTGTCTCTATCTGTTGCCGACTTGTTCATCCCAAGCGCTTAGTACAGTGCTCTGCACATAGTAAGCGCTCAATAAATACTATTGAATGAATGAATGAATGAATGAATGAATGAATGAATGAAAGGGTGAAGCCATAATCCAGTTGGGATAGGATGAGTGATTGTCCTAATGAGGTAGCCGTTCGGATGGAGAGGAAAGGGCGGATCTTGGCGATGTTGTAAAGGTGACACCGGCAGGTTTTGGTGACGGATTGGATACGTGGAGTGAATGAGAGAGCAAAGTCAAAGACGACACCAAGGTTGTGGGCTTCTGAGACGGGAAAGATGGTGGTGCCGTCTACAGTGACGGGAAAGTTCGGGAGAGGACCAGTGCATCCTCTATAAGCACTTTAAGCACTTGATATTCACCTTGCCCTCAGACCCACTGTACTTCTACACATATCTGTAATTTATTTATATTAATGTCTGTCCCTGCCTTAAGCTATTAGCTCCTTATAGTGGGCAGGGAATGTGTCTACCGAATCTATTATATTGTACTGTCCCAAGTGCTTAGTTCAGTGGTCTGCACACAGTAAGTACTCAATCAATATGATTGATAGATGCTCAATCAATATCAATCGATTAGAATTTTTGTGCACCTAATACATGCAAGGCACGGTACACAGCACTTGGGGGAGTTCCCCAGGAGCACAGGACACATTTACTTCCTTCAAAGAGCTAAACCTTTGCTTAGGATCACTGATCTCATTGGTTAATTGATTGATTGATTAGAACCTCAAGAGGAAGTGGGATATTATCAGGTCAGCAGGATATTTGCTTAGGAGAGGCAGCAGGAGTGATCTTCTAGCCAAAAATGCCCTAGGAGTTTGTGAGCTCCCTTAGATTGCAAGCTCGTTGTGGGCAAGGAATATGTCTGTTTATTGTTCTGTTGTACTCTTCCAATCACTTAGTCCAGTGTTCTGCACACAGTAAGCGCCCAATAAATATGATTGAATGAATGAATAACCAAGGCAAAGCTGTCAAAATCAGTCTGCTCTGGGTTCTATTCCTGGTGAAGTCAGACTAAAAGGTTTGTTTTGGGGGAGTGGGGGAGGGGGGTGTTTTGGCCTGAATGGTTTAGATAACTGATGCTATTTTTCACTTCCAACCCAGAGCAGAGAAATCACTGCCTGAGGAGAGGGAAGAGGGCATTTGGGTGGAGTCTCAGGGGTACCAGAGAATATAGAGGGAGCAGCCCCTGGTCAGGATGGAGCCCCTGACCCTGGGGTCCCCAGATTCTCCCCTTGACAGTGATTCAGCCAGCACAGGTTGTGGTTAGAGAAGCAGCGTGGCTTTGTGGAAAGAGCCCAGGCTTGGGAGTCAGAGGTCGTGGGTTTTAATTTCGGCTCCACCACTTAGCTGTGTGACCTTGGGCAAGTCACTTCGTTTCTCCGTGCCTTAGTTCCCACATCTGTAAAATGGGGATTAAGCCTGTGAGCTACACGTGGGACAACCTGATTACCTTGTATTGACAACCCGATTACCTTGTATCTACCCCAGGCCTTAGAACAGTGCTTGGTACATATTAAGCGCTTAACAAATACCATCATTATCATCATCATTATTATTATTATTATTAGACCATGGCAATGTTCCAGAAAGATGGAGATGACTTTTTCCTGGACTGTGAATCAGGTTGGAAACCATGTTTCCCCATTCCTCAAGAACTCCACTGGTTGCCCATCCACCTCCCCATCAAACAGAAGCTGCTCACCATTGGCTTTAAAGCCCTCCATCAACTTGCCTGCTCCTAACTCACTTTGCTACTCTCCTACTTCGACCCAGCACACTCACTCAGCTCCTGTAATGCCAACCTTCTCACTGTTCCTCCATCTCATCTATGTCGCCACTGATCCCTTGCCCATGTCCTCTCTCTGGCCTGGAACATCCTCCCTCATCCAATCTGACAGTTACCCTCCCCCTCTTCAAAGTCTTATAATAACAAAATATAATAATAATAATAGTGGTATGTGTTAAGCATTATGTGCCAAGCAATGTTCTAAGCGCTGAGCACTGTTCTAAGCACTTACTGAAGGCCCATCTTCTCCAAGAGGCCTTCTCTGACTAAGTTTCCTTTCCTCTTCTCCCACTCCCTTCTGCATCCCTCTGACCTGCTGCCTTTATTCATCCCCCCTCCTACACCCACCGCACTTATGTCCATATCTGTAATTTATTTATTTATATTGATGTCTGACTCCCACTCTAAACTGCAAGCTCATGGTGGACAGGAAATGTGTCTGTACAGTATTATAGTGTACTCTCCCAAGGCCTTAGTACAATGCTTTGCACACAGCGAGTGCTCCATAAACACTACTGAACGAATGAAAGGTAGGACTGAATAATCCAGGTGACTGTCTCGATTCTCCAATCCACTTGGCTACTATGGCCCCAACCGCAGAGCTGTCATGCTCAGAAAGGACGAAAAAACAAGGAAACAGCTGAGGCAGACAGAGGGAGTGTGCGGTGAGAAGAGAGATAAAGCCTAGGATGTGCTGTTGCCCTCTCTCTTCCCCTGCTCTCCTCCCCTCTCACCCCTGGCAGGTAGGAGGAGGGGAGAAAATAGGTTGGGAAATGGGACAAGGGAAGGGAGAAAAGGGAGATTGGGAGAGAGAAAGGAAGTGATAAAGAATACAAGGGAAAGAAGAGGGAAGGGGGAGGAAAGGGAATAATAATAATAATTACTATTATGGCATTTGCTAAGCACTTACTATGTGCCAGGCACTGTACTAAGTGCTGGGGTGGACACAAGCAAATCGGGTTGGACACGGTCCCTGTCCCACATGGGGTTCACAGTCTCAATCCCCATTTCCAGATGAGGGAACTGAGGCCCAGAGAAGTGAAGTGACTCACCCAAGGTCACAAAGCAGACAAGTGGCAGAGCTGGAATTAGAACCCGTGACCTTCTTCTGACTCCCAGGCCCAGGTTCTATCCACCATGCCAGGGAAGAGAAAGGAAAGGGAAGAAGAAGCAGTTGGGTGAGATGAGGAAAAGAATGGGGGAAGGGAAGGGAGGAGGAGAAGGGAAGTGAATGGGCAGAAGGAAATGGGAAATGGGAGAAAGGAAGGAGAGGAGAGAGAGGGGAGGGAGAAGGGGAGAGGGAAGGGGTGAGAGAGGGGAAGGGGAAAGGAGGACGTCAATTCTGAATTGACAGGGGGGAGCGAGCTGTGACAGAGGAACAATATGGAGTAATAATAATTCTGGTATCTGTTAAGCTCTTATTGTGTGCCAGGCACTGTACTAAGTGCTGGGGTGAATTTAAGCAAATCAGGTTGGACACAGTTCTTGTCCTGCAAAGGGCTCACAGTTCTAATCGCCATTTAACAGATGAGGGCACTGAGGCCCAGAGAAGTGAAGCGACTTGCCCAAGGCCATACAGCAGACAAGTGGCAGAGCCGGGATTTGAACCCATGGCCTTCTGACTCCCAAGCCCGGGCTCTAGCCACTACGAGTAGGGGGACAGGGGAGGGGGATTAGAAGGAGCAGGGCAGGTCTGAAGCAGCATGGCCTAATGGGCAGAACCTGGGTCTGGGAGTCAGAAGGACCTGGGTTCTAATTCCCACTCTACCACTTGTCTGCTGTGTGACCTTGGCCAAGTCACTTGACTTTTCTGTGCCTCACTTACCTCATCTGTGAAATGGGGACTGAGACTGAGCTGCACATGGGATAGGGACTGTGTCCTACCCGATTGCCTTGTAATTACTCCAGTATTTAGTACAGTACCTGGAATATAATAAGCACTTAACAAATACCACAGTTACTATTATTATTATTAGTGGAGAGAAGTGAGGCAGTAGGGGAGGTGGGGCAGGGTGGAGGAGGGAAGAACGGGGCAGGAAGGAGTAAGGGGAGAGGGCCAAGGAGCATAGTGAAGCAGATAGACCCTGGGCCTGGGAATCAGAAGATTGTGGATTCTAATCCCAGCTCTGCCACTTCTCTGCTGTGTGACTTTGGGCAAGCCACTTCACTTCTCTGTGGCTCAGTTACCTCATCTGTAAAATGGGGATTGAGACTGTGATCCCACGTGGGACAGGGACTGTGTCCAATCCGATTTGCTTGGATCCTCCCCAGTGCTAGGTACGGTGCCTGGCACATAATTAGTGCTTAACAAATACCGTAATTATTATTATGATTTATTGAGTGTTTACCATGTGAAGAGCACTGACCTAAGCCCTTGGGAGAGTACCTCCCCCTGCCCCACAACACTTATGTATATATCTGTAATTTTATTTATTTATATTGATGTCTGTTTATTTATATTGATGTCTGTCTCCCTGCACCCCAGACGGTGAGCTCATTGTGGGCAGAGATTGTCACTCTTTATTGCTGTACTGTACTTTCCCAAGCGCTTAGTACAGTGCTCTGCACACAGTAAGCACTTAATAAATATAATTGTATGAATGAATGAATACAATGTAACAGAGCTGGTAGACAAGTTCCCGGCCCCCGACGAGCTTAAAGTTTAGAGGGGGAGAAAGACATTAATAGAAATAAATAAATTAATTGTGGAGACATATGTAAAGTGCTCTGGGTTGAGAAAGGGGTGAATAAAGGGTCCATGTCTAAGTGCAAGTGAAAATCTGTAATGGACACCTACAGCTTCATAAGAGAGTGTCCTTTCTGAGAGGAACATTAAATATTAAGGAAAGCAATGTGGCCTAGCGGAAAAAGCACAGGTCAAGGGTTCTAATTCCGCCTCTGCCACCTGCCTGTGGTGTGACCTGCTTCTCTGTGCCTCAGTTTCCTCATCTGTAAAGCCTAATCTCCCTCTTTTTTAGACTCTAAGCCCCATATGGGACAGGAACTGTGTCTAAACTGATTATTTCTGATTATTCTGAATATTTCTAATCAACCTAAGAGCTTAGTGCGGTGTCTGACTTACAGTAAGCACTTGACAGCTACAATTATTAGTATTAAGACGGTGATCTACCGTTGGCTAAATATGGCGTGGTGTAATAAACACTTAATAAATACCATAATTATCATTAAACCACATCCTCTGACTCCCAAGCCCATGCTTAACTGACACCACAATCGTTATTATTAAATAGATGGACCCTGAATAGGTGTGACTCGAGGCACTTTTAAATCTGGCACTTAAAGCAGCTTGGCTTAATGGCAAGAACCAGGGCTTGGGATGTTTGTTAAGTACTTATTATGTGCCAGACACTGTACTAAGCGCTGGGATGCAGTGAGGAGGAGTGGGGTGTGAAGAGGAGGAGATCTTCAATTCAATTCAATTCAGTCGTATTTGTTGAGTGCTTACTGTGTGCAGAGCACTGTACTAACACTTGGGAAAGTACAATACAGCAATAAATAGACACATTCCCTGCCCACGGTGAGCTTATAATATAGGGTGGGAGGTCGGGGCGGGGGGAGAGGGAAACAAGCCTCAGTACAAGTAAAGAGACATCAATATAAATAAATAGAACGGCAGATATATACACGATCCTCTGCTTAGTCCAGTACCTGGCACATGGTCTAGAGGGGGAAGAGACAGACATCAATACAATAATAATGATGGCATTTAAGTAAACAGACATCAATTTAAATAAAGTGACAGATATATACATAATCTTGTATGTATTCCAATGCCTCAGGCCTGTGCCTGGCACAGAGTAAGCACTTAACAAATGCCATCAGCATTATTATTACTATGATGATGATGATGATGATGATGATGATGTGCCCCTGGCTGAGGTCGCTCCGTCTGCTGGCTTGGGAAGCTGTTTCTGCGTTAAGGAAAGGAAAAGGGGGGCGGGTCCAGGGAGCTGGGCTCTGCCAGGGCTCGCAGATGAGGAAGAGTAGAGAGGCCGGGCGTCACACAGTCACCCGGGCCAGGGGCTCCTCTTTGTTTCTCACCTTTTCCAGCTGAAACTGCCCAAGTGGCAGAGCTGAAACCATCAGTTTTCCGACTATGAACTCTTTCTCTCTCTCTCTTCTCCCCCTCTCCCCACCCCCTTCCCTCTCTTCCTCCCTTCTCTCTCACTGTCCCTCCCTCCTTCTCTTTCTCTTTCTCCCTCCCTTTCTCTCTCCTTTTCTCTCTCTTTCTCTCTCCCTCTCCTCTCTCCCTCTCTCTCTCCCTCCCTCCTTCTCCCTCCCTTTCCTCTCTCCTTCTCCCCCCTTTCTCTCCCTCCTTCTCTTTCTCACTCTCTCTACTTCTCTCTCCCTCCTCTCTCTCCCTCCCTCCTTCTCCCTCCCTCTCCTCTCTCTCCCATGTCTTTTCCTCCTTCTCTTTCTCTCTCTCCCCTCTGTTTCTCTCCTTCCCTGCATCTCTCTCTTTATACCTCCCTCTTTCTCTCTCTCCCTCCCTTCTTCCTCTCTCCCTCCCTCTTTCTCTCTCTTCCTCCCTCCTTCTCTTTCTCTTTCTCACTCTCCCCTTCTCCCTCCCTCCTTTTCTGTCATTCATTCAATAGTATTTATTGAGCGCTTACTAGGTGCAGAGCACTGTCCTAAGCGCTTGAAATGTACAATTCGGCAACACATAAAGACAATCCCTGCCCAGTGACGACCTCACAGTCTAAACGGGGGAGACAGACAAAAAAGCAAAAGCAAAAGAGAACAAAACAAAAAAAGACATCATCAAGATAATGTGTGGAGCACTGTTCTATGCGCTTGGAATGTACAATTCAGCAATAGCCAGAGACAATCCCTGCCCAACAACGGGTTCACAGTCTGGACGGCCTAAAGGTCAATTCAATCGTATTTATTCGTTCATTCATTCAATAGTATTTATTGAGCGCTTACTATGTGCAGAGCACTCTACTAAGCGCTTGGAATGGACAAATCGGTAACAGATAGAGACAGTCCCTGCCCTTTGACGGGCTTACGGTCTAATCGGGGGAGACAGACAGACAAAAACAATAGAAATAAATAGAATCAAGAATTATTGAGCGCTTACTGTGTACAGAGCTCTCTCTCTCTCTCTCTCTCCTCCCTCTCTCCTTCTCTCTCCTTCTCTCTCTCCCCTCCATCTCTCTCCCTTTCTCTCTCTCTCCCCTCTCTTCCTCTCTCCCTCCCTCCTTTTCTCTCTCTCTCTATCTTTCCCTCTCCCTCTCTCTTTCGTCTCCCTGCATCTTTGGCCCCTTGACTGCCTGTCTCTTCCCCTCCCTCCTTCTGTATTTCTATCTCTCCGCCTGTCCGTAGCTCCCTTGGTGTCTCCTGCCTGCCTCTTTTCTCTCTGTGCTGGTCTCTTGGTGTCTCTCTGGTCTTTCCTCTTATTTCTCCGCGATCGTTAGTTCGGGAGAGATGGATGGGAACCTGCCGCCGGGGAGGGATTTAGGCGCCCCGACGGTTTCTAGTTCCTCCCAAACACTCGACTGGGGGCGGATTTAGGGGTGCAGAGCCTCGGGCCTCTAATTCAGAGTCGTGTAAAGGGAAAGAAAAGAGAAAAGGAAGTGTTATGGGTTAGTGGAAAGAGCACGTGGCTTGGGAGGTCAGAAGGCGTGGGTTCTAATAATATTAATAATAATAATAATAATGGCATTTGTTAAGTGCTTACTATGTACCAAGCACTGTTCTAAGAGCTGACGAGGATGCAAGGTGATCAAGTTGACCCACGTGGGGCTCACAATCTTAATCCCCATTTTACAGATGAGGGAACTGAGGCACAGAGAAGTGAAGTGATTTGCCCAAAGTCACACAGCGACAAGCGGTGGATCCGGGATTTGAACCCGTGAGCTCTGATTCCCCAGCCCGGGCTCTTTCCACTGAGCCACGCTGCTTCAAATCCTGGCTCTGCCACTTGTCTGCTGTGTGACCTTGGGCAGGACACTTCACTTCTTTGTGCCTCAGTTACCCCATCTGTAAAAGGGCGATTAAGAGCCCCCACGTGGGACAACCCGATGACTCTGAATCTACCCCAGAGCTTACAACAGTGCTTGGCACGTAGTAAGCTCTTAACGAACACTATTATTATTATTATTACTATTATTAAAGTCAATCTCTCCCCTCCCTCCTCGCCCCCTGCCCATCTCCCAGAGAAGCAGCGTGGCTCAGTGGAAAGAGCCCGGGCTTGGGAGTCAGAGGTCATGGGTTCTAATCCCGGATCCGCCGCTTCTCAGCTGTGTGACTTTGGGCAAGTCACTTCACTTCTCTGTGCCTCAGTTACCTCGTCTGGAAAATGGGGATTAAGACTGTGAGCCCCGCGTGGGACAACCTGATTACCCTGAATCTACCTCAGCGCTTAGAACAGTGCTCGGCACATAGTAAGCGCTTAACAAATACCAACATTATTATTATTGTTATCCATCTGGGTGGGTAGGAAAAACCTTCCCCTCGCCACCCGCGTTCTACCAATACTCACCTCTCCGACCCGGGGCGGCAATCGGCCGGAGCCCTGGAGAGTGGGGAAGGGTAATAATAATAATAGTCATAATAAAGGTGGCAAGGGGAGGCGACCGCGTCCACTTCCTCCCGGGCCCCGGAGAGCCTCCTTCGGTGGGAGCTGCGTTCAAGAGTTGCGCAGCGCTCACCGTTTGGACCCCGGCTCTAGCGCGGCTGCAAGTGATTCATTCATTCAGTCAGTCGTATTTACTTAGTGTTTACTGTGGGCAGAGCACTGTACTGAGCGCTCGGGAGAGTACAATGCAGTAATAAAGAGGGACAATCCCTGCCCACAACGGCCTTACAGTCTAGGAGGGGGGAGACAGACATCAGTACAAGTAAACAGGCATCAGTCGGAGAAGCAGCGCGGCTTAAAGGAAAGAGCTCGGGCTTGGGTGACAGAGGACGTGGGTTCTAATCCTGATTCCGCCACTTGTCTACTGTGTGATCTTGGGCAAGCCATTTAGCTTCTCTGTGCCTCAGTTACTCATCTGTAAAATGGGGAACAAGACCGTGATGGTTTGATGTCTGCCTCCCCGCTTCTAGACTGCAAACCAGGCGTGGCCAGAGATTGCCTCTCTTTATTGCTTATTTTCCCAAACTCTTAGTACAGTGCTCTGGCCCACAGTGAGCGCTCAATAAATACGATTGAATGAATGAGACAAGGGTGGAGGAGGAAGGATTTTTTTAGGGGGGCGGGGGGGCCTGGGACTGGGGGAACGTCAGAAGGGAGCTATGATGGAGAGGAGACCAGGCGTCCCTCTCCCACTGCCCAACCCAAGCCTACCCTCTTCTGGAATCAAGCCCGCATTTAGCGCCGACAGGGAATCTTCTCGGCCGCCGTTCGGAAGAGGCCGGGAAAGCCGCCTGCCGGGGCGTGGGAAGGGCTAAGAGGAGGAAAAGGAGGAAGAGGAGGAGGAGGAGGAGGAAAGGAGGAAGAGGAAAGGAGGAGGAGGAGGAGGAGGAGGAGGAGGAGAGCGAGGAGGAAGAAAAGAGGAGGGGGAGGGGGAGGAAAGGAGAGAGAGGAGAGGAAGAGAAGGAGGGGAAGGAGGAGGAGAAAAGGAGGAGGAAGTAGAGGTAGAAAAGAAGAGGAGGAGAAGGAGGAAAGAGGAGGGGGGAGGAAGTAAAGAGGAGGAGGAGGAGAAAGAAAGAGGAGGAGGAGGGGGGAGGAAGAAGAAGAAAAGAGGAGGAGGAGGAGAAGGAGGAGGAAGAAAATAGGAGGAGGAGAAGGAAGAAAAGAGGAGGAAGAGGAAGAAAAGAGGAAGAGGAAGAAAAGAGCGGGCGGAGGAGAAGGAAGAAAAGAGAAGGAGGAGGAGGAAGAAAGGAGGAGGAGGAAAAGAGGAGGAGGAGGGGGAGGGGGAGAAATACCGTGAAGGCTGATGTGTTGTAGGGGGACGGGATTGGCCATCCGCGTCGCCCCTTGGGTTTCCCGCAGCCAATGAGGACCCTGTTCACCCCCTCCTCCTCCCCTTTCCCCCGCCCCCGCCCCTGCCCCTCCCCCCGGTGCCCGCCCCCTCCCCTCCTCCGGCCCCGGGGGCAAGGGGGCGCTTAGGCCGCTCCGCCTGGACAGCCGGGCCCGCACTGACCTAAATAGGAGGCTGGCGAGGCCCGGGCCCGGACAGCCAAGGAGGGAGGGTCCAGCCCAGCCCCCCCAGCCCCCTCAACCCCCAGCCCCCCGCCCCTGGACGAGAGGGGGCTTTGGGGACTCCCCCAGCCCCGCACCCCGGATGCCGGACCCGCAGGCGCGCTAGGGGCCCCGGTTGCGGCGGCAGAGCGCAACGGACATTGGCAGCGCGCAGTTGTTGCGCGCAAGGATCCGGCGCCCCCCAGGCCCCCTCCGGCAGCCCCGCAGCCCCCCGCAGCCCCCCGCAGCCCCCCGGCCGGCCGGACAGAGCCCAGAAGTCCGGCCCGGCCGCTGGACATGATCGCAGGCCCGGGGACAGGGAGCGGCGTCCAGCAGCAGGTCTCCAAGGACCCCGCGCCTTCCTTCCCGGGGACCGGCGAGGCGGCCTCCCTCCACCTCCTCCGGGAGGACCCCCGGCCTGTCCGGGAAGGGGACCCCGCGGCCGTCCGGCCGGGGCCCAGGACCATGCCGGACGAAGTGACCGGTCCTGGGAGGGCCCCTCCCACCCGCCTCTCCTCCTTCTCCATCGAGAACCTGCTGCGGGGCGAGGAGAGGCGGAGGCCGAGGGGGAGAAGGGGGAGAAGGGAGGAGACCCCCCCTCCGGGGGACCCCCAGGAGGTCCCCCCGAGGCTGGACGGGCTGGACGGCGGGGGGCTCTGCCCGGCCGGCTGCTGCGGAGACTCACCCTGCGCGTACCCGCCCGGAGAGTGGCTCCAGAGGGGACCCCCCATCTACACCCCTTGCAAAAGTCCGGACGGTAAGTCTCCGGGGTGGGGGGTGGGGAGGGCTCTTCTACCTTCATCTCCATCGATGTCCGTCTCCCCCGTCCACCTCCTCCCCGTAATAATCATTCATTCCTTCGATCGTATCTATTGAGCGCTTACTGTGGGCGGACCACTGTATTAAGCGCTTGGAAAGCACACTACAGCAGTAGAGAAACCCCCTGCCCACAGCTAATAATGGTGTTATTTGTTAAGCGCTTACTAGGAGCCAAGCGCTGTTCTAAGCGCCGGGGTAGATACGAGGTCATCAGGTTGTCCCACAGTCTTCATCTCCATTTGACAGATGAGGAAACCGAGGCATGGAGAAGTGGCTTGCCCAAAGTCATTCAGCTGATAAGTGGCGGGCTCTGGGTTAGAACCCACGTCTTCCGACTCCCAAACCCGGGCTCTTTCCACTAAGCCACGCTGCTTCTCTTAATAATTATGGTATTTTTTAAGCGCTTACTGTGGACCAAGCACTGACTGTTCTAAGCGCTGGGGTAGATACGAGGAAATCAGGTTGTCCCACGTGGGGCTCACCGTCTATATCCCCAGTTGACAGACGAGGGAACTGAGGCCCAGAGAAGTTAAGTGACGTGTCCGAGGTCCCACAGCAGGCAAGCGGCGGAGCCGGGATTAGAACCCACGACCTCTGACTCCCAAGCCCGGGCCCTTTCCGCTGAGCCTCGCCGCTTCTAGAATGTGAGCTCACTGTGGGCAGGGATTGTTTCTCTTTATTGCCGTATTGTACTTTCCCAAGCGCTTAGTACAGTGCTCCGCACTCAGTAAGAGCTCAATAAATTCGAATGAATGGAGGACCCCAACGCGATGATCCCGATTCGAATCGGGGGCGTCTACTCGGGTCCCTGGATCCCAGCGACGGCCGTCTGGTCTGAAAATGTCCTCTCCCTCTCGACTAAATTCGTTGTGGGCAGGGAATGTATTTATTGTTGTATCGTCCCCTCCCAAGCGCCTAGTACAGTGCTCTGCACACGGTAAACGCTCAATAAGCACGATTGAATGAATGAAAGAAAGGCCGAGACAAGCCAGAGTTCGCAGCTATCGTGACGGCGCGGGTTCAGGGTGTCTCCCGGCGCCCGAGGTCGGGAGGCTATCGTGGGATTCAATCAGTCAATCGTATTTATTGAGCGCTTACCTTGGGCAGAGCACTGTACTAAGCGCCGGGGAGAGTGCAAGACAAAAATAGACACATTGCCCTGCCCTGCAACGAGGGAGAATCCTGAAAAACTGGCACATCGTGTACTGCTTCTCCCAGTGTTGAAGTACATAAGCGCCCTGCACACAGTAGGAGTTTAATAAATAGCGTCACTACCTCTGTGTCTCTATCTCACCTTCCCCCCCCCCCCAACAAAAAAATAACTCTTTTCGAAGAGGAAATCTAAACTTGAACCATCTCTATGGTCCCTGTGCAAAAACCCTGTGCAAAAACTCTAACCCAGACAACCTCGTTTTGGGGACCACAATTAGAACCCTTTGCCTTCTCCATGGGAGAAGGAAAAATTCTTTCGTTCAATCAATCGTATTTATTGAGCGGGGCAGGACACCCCCGTCCCAAGCGGGGCTTATTGCCCAAGGGAGAGGGAGAGCAGGTGTCCGATCCCCATTGGATAAAGGAGGATACTGAGGCCCAGAGAGGTTAAGAGACTTGCTCGTGGTCACCCAGCGGGCCAGCAAGTGGGCTGGAGTTGGAAGCCGGGTTTCCTGAATTCCAGTTCATACAGGCCCCTGTAATAATAATAATAGTAATAATAATAATAGTATTTGTTAAGCGCTTACTATGCGCCAAGCACTGTTCATTCATTCAATCATATTTACTGAGCGCTTACTGGGTACAGAGCACTAGACTAAACGTTTGAAAAGTACAGTACAGCAGTAAAGAGAGCCAATCCCTCCCACTGTTCTAAACGCTGGGGTATATACAAGAAAATCAGGTTGTCCCACGTGGGGCTCAAAGTCTTCATCCCCATTTGACAGATGAGGCACAGAGAAGTAAAGTGGCTTGCCCAAGGCCACACAGCAGACAAGTGCACTCCCTCCTCTGTCCCCTGTTTTGTTGTGCGAGACCCTGAGCGGTGACCGGGCTTCTACAGAAGGGAGGCCAAGCCAGGGAAGGCTTTTATCATCTGAATTATGGCAGAAACTATGCTTCTCTCTCTCTCTGTCTCTCCTGTCTCTTTCTTTCTCTCTCCATAATATGGCACAATACTCTCGTCGCCTTTATCCTCGTCCTTGCCTTTTATATTTCTGTTTTCATCCAAGCTTCAGTGTCTCTCGCCCATCCCACACCCTTAGGTTTTAAGCCCTTTGGGATTTAGGTTTCCAAATCTAAATCTCATCCGTGTACAGCTTCTCCCAGTGTTGAAGTACATAAGCGCTCTGCACACAGTAGGTGTTTAATAAATAACGTCACTACCGCTGTGGCTATCACTTTGTCTCTGTCTGCCTCACCCGCCCCCCCTCCAAAAAGTAGAAAATGACATTTTTCGAAGAGGAAATCTAACTTGAACCATCTCTATGGCCGCTCCCTGTGCAAAAACCCTAACCCAGAGAGTCTCGCTTTGAGGGCCACAATTCGAACCCTGTGCCTTCTCTTTGGGAAAAGAAAAAATAATTCCTTCAATCAATCGTATTTACAGCGTGTAGAGCACTGTATTAAGCGCTTGGGGAAGTACAATTCAGCAATAAGGAGAGACAATCCCTGCCCTCACCGGGCTCACATCTAAAGGGGGGAAGACAGAAATCAAAACAATTAAACAGGCACCAATATAAATAAATAAATTATAGATCTATACCCATCAAAACAAGTAAACAGGCATCAATATAAATAATTAGAATTATAGATATATACATATATGCATACGTTGTTGGGTAGGGATTGTCTCTATTTGTTGCTGAATTGTACTTTCTAAACTCTTAGTACAGTGCTCTGCACACAGTAAGCGCACAATAAATACGATCGAATGAACGAATAATGGCTGCTCCTTCGTGTGCGGTGAATTCCCCTGGGCGAGTCACCTCCTTTTCTGAGAAACGAAAGGTGGGAGTCAGAAGGATCTTGGGTGCTGGTTTAACCTCCCTCTCTGCCCCCTCAAAAACAGCAAAAAACCCAAAGCGCCCCTCTTAAATTATCTATCTTTTTCGCTCCCGTATTTCGAACTAACTGCGCTAAAAAATGGGGAATGCCCAGGGCCCTGGCCTTGAGGCTGGGCATCCCCAATATCCCAGATTTTCCGAATCCTTCAAGATTCGAGAAAGCCGAGGAATGACCATTTCATTTTCCATCCAAGTGCGCGTACGTATATCTGTGTCTGTTGAAGATGTCTATTCAGCTAATGTACGCGTGTGAGTGTGTGTCTGTTGTGTATTCGCCGTGCACCCCAATTTTTTCAATCCTGAACTGTGTCTCGATGGCGGGAATGAGCTTCAGCCTCGGATTCCAATTCCCTCCTCCCCTCTTTAGGGAAAAAAAAAAAAAGATTTTTTTTTTACCCGTTTGACCCGTTCAGTGCACACGGGAAAAGCGAATTTTCAGCTTCTTTTTCACTCGGCACCGTCTTTTCAAAAGTCCTTCATCTCCCGTCTGCTCCAAACATATTTAATCCCCCATTACCCTATTTTCTTTTTCCTTTGTGTCTTTGAGAGCTGCCCATTTGGAGGTTTGTTGTTGGTTTTTTTCAATATGGTTATCGGGGATCGTTTATTTCTTCAGCCCTGAACGAATTTAACCCAGATCGAATTCAACCCGAGCCGTATTTACATAATACCCTGTAAACGGAAACGTCGTGTTTGTCAATAAACTTTCCACATGGAATGAAAAGTTAAACGGTCACCAGGACCCTTGTCTCGATCTTAGCGATTCGGCACCTTTTGGACCCCAAACAAGGCCAGAAATCAAGCCAGGCGGAATCCCAGGAGGATTTAGCCAACGCCTCTTTTCCTACAACACGTCCATCTCCCCGCCTCTCGACCCGAGAGGTGATTTCGGATTTTGTGTTTCCTTTTTTTTTTCTCTTGAACCCGAATGTGCCGATTTATTCGGGGCCCTAAGCAACTCGCTCCCTAAGTGGTAATTAAACGCTAATTGCCTGAGCAAATCAATGGAAGGGTGAACCGGGCCCTGATTCTGGAGAGAGAGGGGAGAGAGACGGTGTGTGAGTGTTTGTTAGAGTGTGAGTGCGTATGAGAGTGTGTGAATGTGTTTGGGGAGGAGGAGGGGGAGTGTGTGTGTGTGTGTGTGTGTGTGTGTGTGAATTCATTCATTCAATCGTAATTATTGAGCGCTGTGTGCAGAGCACCGTACTAAGAGCTGGGAAAGTACAATTCTGCAACAGAGACAATACCTACCCAACATCGGACTCACAGTCTAGAAATGTGCGTGTCTGTGTGAGAGAGAGGGAGAGTGCGTGTATGTGTGTGTGTGAGAGAGAGTGTGTAAATGTGTGTATTGGAGAGAGTGAGAGTGTCAATGTGCGGTGTGAGAGAAAAAGAGGGAAAGGGAGGGAGAGTGTGCTGATTGTGCGACTGTGAGAAAGAGAGAGGGAGAGAGGAGGGAGAGTGTATGAGTGTTGTGTGTGTGTGAGAATGTGTGAATGTGGGTGAGAGAGAGCGTGTGAGTGTGAATGCGTGTGTGTGAGAGAGAGAAAGAGAGAGGGAGAGAGAAGGAGGGAGAGTGAGTGGGTAAATGTTTGTGTGACAGAGTGAGAGAGAAAGAGAGAGGAGGGAGAAAGAGCGAGGGAGAGGGTGTGAGAGAAAGAGAGAAAGAGGGAGAGAAGAGGGAGGGTGTTTGAGTGTTGTTTGTGTGTGAGTGTGTGAAGGTGGGTGAGAGAGAGTGTGAGCGTGAATACGTGTGTGTGAGAGAGAAAGAGAGGGAGAGAGGAGAGAGAGTGTGTGAGTATTATCTGTCAGAGAGTGTGTGAATATGTGAGAGAGTGTGTGAGTGTGGATGTATATGTATGTGAGAGAGAGAAAGAGAGGGAAAGGGAGGGAGGGGGTGTGTGTGGATGTGTGTGTGACAAGAGTGAGAGAGAGAGGAGGGAGAGAGAGGGAGGGAGAGTGTATGAGTGTGTCCGTTCATTCAGTCAGTCAGTCAGTCGTATTTATCGAGCGCTTACTGCGTGCAGACCACTGTACTAAGCGCTTGGAAAGTACAATTCGGCCACAGATAGAGGCAATCCCTACCCAACAACGGGCTCACAGTCTGTCTGGCGGGGTGGAAGTGAGAGGGGAGGAGAGGTCTCCTGGCTCTGCATTTCTTGTCCGCATCGGTCCGGGGTGGGCGTTGGGGCGTGCGGACTTTAGCTCCGGGTTTGTTGGCATCCGCGGCGCGGGTCCTCGTGGCCCCAACGGCTCGTTCATCGAGAAGCAGCGTGGCTCAGTGGAAAGAGCCCGGCCTTGGGAGACAGAGGTCATGGGTTCTAATCCCAGCTCCGCCACTTAAGCAAGCCCCTTAAGGGGCAAGTCGCTTCACTTCTCTGGGCCTCAGTGACCTCCTCTGTCAAATGGGGATGAAGAGCGTGAGCCCTACGTGGGACAACCTGATTACCTTTTATCTACCCCAGAAAAGCTCTTGGCATATAGTAAGCGCTTAACAAATACCAACGTTGTGATTATTATTATCCCACGGGGTTAGCCGAGCCCTTTCTGCGCGCAGAGCACTGTGCTAAGCCCTCGGGAAGTACAATTCGGCAGCGCTTGGCACATAGTAAGCGCTTAACAAATACCAACGTTATGATTATTATTATCCCACGGGGTTAGCCGAGCCCTTTCTGCGCGCAGAGCACTGTGCTAAGCGCTCGGGAAGTACAATTCGGCAGCGCTTGGCACATAGTAAGCGCTTAACAAATGCCAACGTTATTATCATTATTATTATTATCCCACGGGGTTAGCCGAGCCCTTTCTGCGCGCGGAGCACTGTGCTAAGCGCTCGGGAAGTACAATCCGGCAGCGCTTGGCACATACTAAGCGCTTAACAAATACGAATATTGCTATTATTATTATTATTATCCCCCGGGTTTCCGGAGCCCTTTCCGCGCGCAGAGCACTGCGCTAAGCGCTCGGGAAGTAGAACTGGGCCACGGAGAGCCTAGAAGCCAGAGCAACGCTTGTCCTCTCTCCCCAGCGTCCAGCGAGCGAGCCTCTCCGGAGAGCCCCGAGGAAGCGGAGCGGCCGGAGGACAGCGGGCAGGGCCGGCGGCCGGGAGAGGCGGGGCCGGGCCCCGGAGGGCCGGGCCGGAGGGCCGAGGAGCCGGACGCCGCCTCCCAGAGGGCCTCCGGACGCAAGAAGAAGACCAGGACGGTGTTCAGCCGCAGCCAGGTCTTCCGGCTGGAATCGACCTTCGACGCCAAGCGGTACTTAAGTAGCTCGGAGCGCGCCGGGCTGGCCGCCTCCCTGCAGCTCACCGAGACCCAGGTGAAGATCTGGTTCCAGAACCGTCGCAACAAGTGGAAGAGGCAGCTGGCCGCCGAGCTGGAGGCCGCCAACCTCTCCCACTCGGCCCAGAGGCTCGTCCGGGTGCCCATTCTCTACCACGAAAACTCAGCGGCCGCGGCCGGGGCCCTGGGCTTCCCCTTGGCCCACGGCTCGTCGCCCCTGGTGGGGGGCTTCTCCAGGGCCCTCTCCTACCCGCTCCCCACCTTCCCTTCGGCCATGCCTTTCCTCCGGCCGCAGAGGCCCGGTCTCGTCTGAACTTTCCCTTCCCCGCCCCCCGGAAAGTTCCCGATTAGCATCACGACCACGTGCAGGCCTCCCGGTCATCCCAAGAAGGATGGGGTCGGTTGGACCCTTAGCACTTGCCGGGCCCTGTTCTAAGCGCCGGGGTAGATCCCACATCGTTGGGTTGGACCCAGTCCCCGCCCCGCACGGGGCTCGCCCTCTTCATCCCCGTTGGACGGACGGGGAAACTGAGGCACGGGGATGTGAAGGGACCGGGGTCAGACACGTGGCGGAGTGGGATTAGAACCCAGGACCTTTGACTCCCAGCCTCTATCCACTAGGCCACGCTGCTTCTCTCACGTCTCTACCGACCGTTCCACCGCACCTGCCGGGGCTGGGCTCAACGCCCCTCCACCCACCCGGGGGGTGCGGGCGGGGGGGGGGGTGCTTCTTGGCGTCCCTCCTCGCCCGTGGATCGAGGGGTTTTGTTTTATTTTATTTCTGAATTTTCTAAAGTGCAATAAAACAGGCAGGGGCGCCCGAGACCCGGGTCCGCGGGGAGAGAGGGAGACGGGAAGGGGAAGTCCTCGAATATAATTATAGTATCTGTTGAGCGCTTACTATGTGGCAAGCACTGTTTTAAGCGCTGGGGTAGAGACAGGGTAATCAGGTTGTCCCACGTGGGCCTCACAGTCTTCACGCCCACTTTACAGATGAGGTAACCGAGGCCCAGAGAAGAATAATAATTATGCTATTCGTTAAGCGTTTTCTATCTGCCAGGCACTGTAGTAAGGGCTGGGGTGGATACGTGTGAATCGGGCTGGACAAGGGACTCCAGTCTTCATTCCCATTTTACAGAAAAGGGAACTGAGGCCTAGAGAAGTGAAGTGATTTGCCCAAGCTCACACGGCACACAAGTGGCGGAGTCGGGATTAGAACCCACGACCTCCTGCCTCCCAACCCCGCGCTCTCTCCAAGCCCTTCCTTTCTTGATCTCCCTCCTCCTCCTAAAACCCAAAGAGAATCCCAATTTGTGGAATGCCTTCTCCCCCGACCCGGGAAGGGGAGCTCTCCTGCCTTGGCAGCCTGCTTTCGATTGGGCACCTCTTTCTTCTTCTTCTTCTTCTTAATATTAGGCATTTGTTAAGCGCTTACTATGTGCCAAGCACTGTTCTAAGCGCTGGGGTAGATACAAGGTCATCAGATCGTCCCACGTGGGGCTCACAGGCTCAGTCCCCATTTTGCAGATGAGGGAACTGCGGCACAGAGAAGTGAAGTGACTTGCCCGAGGTCCTCACCCACTCCCCCCCAGCTGGTCTCCCCCGGCGACACACACCCCCCAGTGTCCCCCCGGGGTGGACAGGGGGTGGACGCTGGCGACGGGACTTCCAGGAGCCGGGGGCGACGGCTTGGGCGGGCAGCTCTGGATGACCACTCGATTTGGAACTCAGATCCGCTTCCCAGAAAACGAGAGCCGATCCCGGGAAAAGCTTGGATTCCGGACTCCTCTGCTCGGACGGAGGATGAGGAGCACAGGGGAGGGGAAGGGGAGGGATCCTGGGTCCCTTCACCCAACGCTCCCGAACTCAGAACCCCCTTCGGTCCGGAAAACCCTCCTTCCTCTCCATTTGTGAAGGCCGAGTTGCATCCGGGCGTTATATTGCGTATTATGCATGCTTGCAACTAGATATATATTTTTTTTTTCTAATTTTTTTTTTTTTGCAATTTCTCCAGGCCCCCACTCCTCATTCCCCGAGCCCTTGGGCCCCTGGTTGCCGGGTGAGGGGCCTGTTAGATTTTCAGCACCCAAACCTGCAACCGTTCATTCATTCAATCGTATTTATTGAGCGCTTACCGTGTGCAGGACGCTGTTCGAAGCGCTTGGAAAGAACAATTCAGCAATAAAGAGAGACGATCCCCTCTCACAACGGGCTCACAGTCTAGAGGCGGGGGAGACAGACATCAAAACAAGGAAACAGAGATGGACTTGGCCGGCGGTGCAGCCTGGGGCGTCCCAAACGTCGCTCCCCGTGGGGCCCGGGATGGTGAAGACGAGGACAGGTTTCATCCGAGACCCTTCCCAGACCCTCCACCACCCCCCTCCCCAGCTCAGGACATTTCTAGGATGGTTTCGAAGCGTGGAGACTCTCAAGCCTCCCGTCGAAGCGAATGTCCCCTCGGACGAACCGTTTTAATAATAATAATAACGTTGGTATTTGTTAAACGCTTACTATGTGCCGAGCACTGCTCTAAGCGCTGGGGGAGATACAGGGTCATCAGGTTGTCCCTCGTGAGGCTCACAGTCTGAATCTCTATTTTACAGATGAGGGAACTGAGGCACCGAGAAGTGAAGTGACTTGTCCAAAGTCACACAGCTGACAGGTGGCGGAGGCGGGATTCGAACCCATGACCTCTGACTCTTAAGCCCGGGGTCTTTCCACTGAGCCACGCTGCTTCTCTTCGGGTTTAACCTAGCCCACATCGTCGAGGATTTGGGGCGGGGGCGACACCCCCACGCCCCCTCCCCCTTCATCCCTCATTTCTGTGACCGCATCAGGGGTCGCAAGAGCTGCAGTTCCTGGAGATGGGCTTTCCGCCCCTCACATCTTGCCAATGACAACAATAGCAGTGAGGGTATTTCTTAAGCGCTTACTACGTGCCCGGCACTGTAGTAGGTGCTGGGGTGGGTACAAGCAAATCGGACTCGACACCGTCCCTGTCCCATGGAGAAGCAGAGTGGCTTAGTGGTAAAAGCCCCGGGTGGGCAGTCAGAGGTCATGAGCTCTAATCCCGCCTCCGCCGCTTTATCAACTGTGTGATTCTGGGCAAGTCACTTAACTTCTCTGTGCCTCGGTGACCTCACCTCATCTGTAAAATGGGAATTAAGACTGGGAGCCCCAAGAGGGAGAACCTGATGACCTTCTATCTATCCCAGCGCTTAGAAGAGTGCTTGGCACATAGTCAAATACCATTATTATTATTATATGGGGCTCACAGTCTCAAACCCCATTTTTCAGATGGGGTAACTGAGCCGCAGAGAAGCGAAGCGACTTGCCCAAGATCCCACAGCAGGCAAGCGACGGAGTCGGGATTAGAACCCATGACCTTGGGACTTCCAGACCCGGGGTCTAGCCACTAAGCCCTGCTGCTTCTCTCTTGCTGTAACCAAGAACCACTTCCGAACGGAGGAAGGATGGATTCTTTCCTTCACCTCCTGTCCCAGGAAAGTCTGGAGGGAGAAGAGTCGTCTACACCGCCGCGTCTACACCGCATCCCTCTCCCTGACTGCTTACTACTACCGGCTCTAACAAACAGGAAACTCTCTGGCCACTAGGACTACCGACTGAATTGGTTTTATTTTTTATTTTAAAGCGCGTTCCGACAACGCACCGGTCCTACCAATAAAACGGATTTTTTTAAAGAAAAAAATGCACCGCAGTTATATTTTCGTCCTTCCTCCCCCCGCCCCGTGGGTTTTTTCATTCATTCATTCGATCGTATTTATTGAGCGCTTACTCTGTACGGTCTGGAGGAAATATATCCACACAGTCGCTATGAATCGGAAACGACTCGATGACATTTGATAATTATACCTGTGCACAGAGCACTGAACTAAACGCTTGGGAGAGTATAGTATAACAATAAACAGACACATTCTCTGCCCACAGCGAGTTTACAGTCTAGAAGGGGAGACCGACATTAGGAGAAATAAATAAAGTGAAATTAAGCGACCTGTGTGCTCTCCTCGACGTTTAGTACAGTGCTTTGCTCGATAAATGAATACCACGGAATAAATGAATACACGCATATTATATCAGCAGCATGGTCTACTGGAAAGATCCCAGGCCTAAAAGTCAGAAAGAACTGGGTTAATTAATAAATTCATTCATTCAATTATTTATCGAGCGCTTAAGAGGACTTTACTAAGCGCTTGGAAAGTACAATTCGGCAACAGATAGATACAATCCCTGCCCAACAACGGCCTCACAGTCCTAAAAGGGAAGGACAGATAGCAAAACAAAATAAGTAGTCAGTTCATTCATTCACTCAATCCCACTCCGCCACTCGTCTGCTGTGTGACTCTGGGCAAGTCACTTCACTTCTCTGTGCCTCAGTTTCCTTATTTGTCAAATGAGGATTAAGACTGTGAGCCCCACGTGGGGTTTGGACTTTGTCGATCCTAATTAGCTTATAATTACCCCAGAGCTTAGTTCAGAGCCTGGCACATAGTAAGTGCTTCGCAAATACCATTAAAAAATAAAAATATAAACGTATACATTCCTTAAACGGCACTTCTCTCTCTGTCTCTGTCGCTGTCTCTCCGTCTCTCCCTTTCTCTTCCCACGCGGTCCTACGCTTTAACCTAGATTCTCGCTGGAAAGGCAGGATCATGCCCAAGAGAAAACATTCTTGGAGTCTCTCTTTCTGCCCCACTCCCTCTGCGATCTCAACAGTCCATTGTTGTTATTATTACTATTATTAATAGTGATAATAATATTGATATTTGTAAAGCCCTTACTATATGCCAAGCACTGGTCTAAGCGCTGGGGTAGATACAAGGTCATCAGGTTGTCCCACGTGGGGCTCACAGTCTTCATCCCCATTTTACAGATGAGGTCACTGAGGCACAGAGAAGTCAAGTAGCTTGTTTAAGGTCACACAGCAGACAAGTGGCGGAAGCGGGATTAGAACCCACGACCTCTGACTCCCATGCTCTTTCCACTAAGCCACGCTGCTTCTCATCACCCTCCCCGAGAAGGTGAGTGGCGCCGATCGATAGTAACTACTTGCAGTAACTAAGCATCAGTTTACCCAGTTGGCAAGTCTGGCACGATCTGCCAGGCCCGGGCACTTTGGGAACTTCTCGATGCTGTCCGAGCCAGGAAAGCTTATCAATCAATCAATCAATCAATCAATCAACCTGATGAGCGCTTGCTGTGTGCAGAGCATTATACTAAGCGCTTGGAAGAGTACAGTACAAGAGAGTTGGAGAGAGAAGCAGCATGGCGTAGTGATAGAGCACGGGCCTGGGAGTCAGAAGGTCATGGGTTCTAGTCGTGACTCTGCCATCCGACTGCTGTGTGAGCTTGGATAAGTCACTTCACCTCTCGGTCACCTCAACTGTAAAACGGGGATCGTGAATGCGACCCCTACGTGGGACAGGGATTGGATCCAACCTGATTAGCTTGTAGCCATCCCAGCGCTTAAAGCAGCGGTGGGCACAGAGTAAGCGTTTAAAACAAATATCATAACAATAATTATTAAGCAATAACATAATGCTATAGTCTTATAATTCAATTGATATGATTATAATTACATGTTATATTATGATAATTATCGTCGTATTATTATTATTAATCAATCTCTATCGGTGAAGTATACGTTACCCCCAACACGATAAAGGGCTCGAATTGTTTTCTTTTTTTGTTTTGTTTTTTTTCAGCAGTGGTGAAGGTTTGCGCTGAGCCATCCAAACGCTCTGGCCCTGATTTCCTGGGACCAGCGATACGTATTTGCAATCGCGGAACTGCATCTCATATCTAGACCGCAGCATCATCCAATTTCGTAAACGACCGATAATAATAATAATAATAACATAATAAAGGTATTTGCTAAGCGCTTACTATGTGCCAAGCACCGTTCCGTTCCATTCGGTCCTCAAGAACAGCTTGGAAAGGTGAGGTTGGAGGGTGTCCGGGGGAATTGTTGACACTTATTGAGGATGCAAGAAATAATAATAACAATAATAACGGTATTTGTTAAGCGCTTACTATGGATCAAGCACTGTTCTAAACGCTAGGGTAGATACACGGTCATCGGTTTGTCCCACGTGGGGCTCACAGTTTTTAATCCCCATTTGACAGATGAGGTAACTGAGGCACAGAGAAGTGAAGTGGCTTGCCCAAGGTCACACAGCAGACAAGTGAAGGAGCCGAGATTTTAGAACCCACGTCCTCCCAACCCCTGGCTCTGAAAAACGCAATAAAAACGAAATGAAAACGAAATGGAAAAAAAAAAAGAAATGAAATGAAAAAAATGAAATTAAAAAAAGAAATGAAAAACGAAATAAAAAATAAAAAAACGAAATGGAAGAATAAAATGAAAAAACGAAATGAAAGAATGAAATGAAAAACGGAATGAAATACGAAACAAAGAATAATATTATTAAATCCCTCTCCCTCCCTTCCTCCCCGCCGCAGTGGAAAGAAGGAAATCCCTTTATGGCCGGGATTTGTTACTACAAACTCCGGGTTGAAAAAGCCATTATTCAGCGGAATAGAAAGAGGAATGCTCCTTAAATTCCCGGGAATTTCGGGAGGAACGAATCCCTTTTTCCCGGGACTGGAGGCTAGGAGGATTTGGGGGTGATGGCTAAGCAGCCGGTCGGTTTGGGCTGTGTGCATCCTTTGCGGCTGGCACGGCTCGGGAGGCTGAGTTTAGGAGACACCACCGGAGGAAGTAGCTGCGAAAAAAAAAAAGAAAACCTGGTTTCTGGAGGGGGAAGAAAGAGGGGCAGACAGACAATAATTGCATCCTTCGGGGAAACCCGACCAAAGAAATTCCCAACCACACTCTCCTGGAGAGCGAAAGCCAGTCTCTATGGCACCATTTGGAGTGGACATCTATCCTGGGAATAGGGGCATCATCCAGATTCCCGACTCCTCCTCTCCTTCCGTCACATGGAGAATTCAACAACGAGGGGGATATATCCATAAAATATCTGCAAAATATATATGTGTATATATATATCGGTGCAAAGGCGGGCGTTTGAAGCAGCATAGCGTCGTGGCTAGAGCCCGGGCCTGGAATCCAGAAGGTCATGGGTTCTAATCCCTGCTTCACCACTTGTCTGCCGTGAGACCTTGGGCAAGTCCCTTCTCTGGACCTCAGTTCCCTCATCTGTCAAATGGGGATTGAGACTGTTGAGCCCCACCGGGGGACGGGGACTGTGTCCACCGTTTAGTACAGTGCCGGGCACATAGTAAGCGCTTAATAATGTCGGTATCTGCTAAGCGCTTACTATGTGCAGAGCACTGTTCTAAGCGCTGGGGTAGATACAGGGTCATCAGGTTGTCCCAGGTGGGGCTCACAGTCTCAATCCCCATTTTACAGATGAGGTAACTGAGGCCCAGAGAAGTGACTTGCCCACAGTCACCCAGCTGACAAGGGGCAGAGCGGGATTGGAACCCATGACCTCCGACTCCCAAGCCCGGGCTCTTTCCACTGAGCCACGCCGCTTCTCAACAAATATCATGATTATCATTATTATCATTATTATTACCCGATGAATTGCACCTGCAGAGCCCCGGCCTAACGAATGCCGGAAAGCGAAGATGGATGGACTCACATCCACTTGTTAAACTATTTGTCCAGGACACGCAGCCGTCGCCCACGGTCTTCTCCGCGCGCCTTAGCTCTTTTATCTGCGTTTAAAACCTGCAGGCTGATCAATTCTTGACAAATCTCCGAGGTGCTTCGACTCCAGTGCTGCACGATATGATTTATGATATCGATCTGTCCCCCACCCCAGATCTCCCCCTCCCCCCACCACCTTACATTATCTTTGAGAGATGGGTTTATTCCATCTGTAAGGAGACGCAGGCTGAGGCCTCCCAGCGCAGCATTGATTGAAGATTCGCTTCGAACTTTAAATGGGCTTGAAAGATTTTGCCATTCAGCCTCCCGAAGTTGGAGGGGAGGGGGAGAGGCTGGGCTGGAGAGGGACAGGCCAGCGCTTAGTACAGGGCTCTGCACACTCTAAGCGCTCAATTCATACGATTAAATGAATGGAGAGACGACCCCGATTTCAGTGGAGGCGGGAAGGAGAACTGGAGGGAGAGATGGAGGCAGGAGGTTTTGGGTCGTGATTTAGTGGAAAGAACCCGGGCTTGGGAGTCTGAGGGCGTGGGTTCTAATCCCGCCTCCGCCATGTAGCAGCTGTGGGACTTTGGGCAAGTCACTTCACTTCCCTGTGGCTCAGATACCTCATCTGTCAAATGGCGATGAAGACTGTGAGCCCCACGTGGGACAACCTGATGGCCTTGTATCTCCTTCAGCGCTTAGAACGGTGTAAACGCTTAACAAATATTGTTATTATTATTATTTCTGCGCAACCGAGCTTCTTTGTTGGGAAAATTGATGAGAGGCGTCAGTTGGAGTTATTATTATTTATTTTCAGAAAAAGCAGTTCTCCCGTCATGTAAAAGACGCCCTATGCCTCGTCAAAAGCGTTGTGTCCGATCTAGGAGAACACCAAATCGGCCGGTTGACCATGGTGGGGAAGGGGTGGGGCGGTCCCGGGGGTCAGGAGGTGAGTGGGAGATGCTCCACAGGTTTAGCTATCATCTGTGTCTCAGTTACCTCATCTGTAAAATGGGGATTAAGACTGTGAGCCCCACCTGAGACAACCCGATAACCTTGTTTCTCCCCCAGCGCTTAGAACCGTGCTTGGCACATGAGCGCTTAATGAATTCCATTATTATTCTCATTATCTCGGCACATCCAAGCTTCTTCGTTGGGAAAATTGATCGGAGGTGTCAGTTGGAGTTTCTCCTGCGAGTCTGAATGCTTGGACCGTGCTAATAATAAGGCTTTGAAATAAATTAGCTGTCATTTATATAATAATAATAATCATGTTATTTGTTGAGCGCTTACTTTGTGCCAGGCAGTATTCTAAACGCTGGGTTGGAGCCAGGCAAATCGAGTTGGACACAGTCCCTGTCCCATATGGGGCTCACCGTCTCAATCCCTGTTTTTACTGATGAGGGAACTGAGGCCCAAAGAAGTGAAATGACTTTCCCAAGGTCACACAGCCGACAAGGGATGGATCCGGGATTAGAATCCGTGACTTCCAGGCCCTTGATCCATCCACTACGCCCCTCTGTTTCTCAATATTATTTACATTACTATCTGCCGTCGTCGTCGTCCCCCGCACCAGACTATAAACTCGTTGTGGGCCGAGAATATGTCTGGTTATTGTCGTACTGCGCTCTTCCCAGCGCTTAGTACAGTGCTCAGCACACAGTAAGAGCTCAATAGATACGATTGACTGACGGATTCAGCGGTTTGAAAACAACCCGTTCCCTCCCGAAAAGACGGGGTTCACCCCCCTGGCTCACCAAGGCAACTGTAAACTCCTCGTGTGCATTCATTCACTCGTATTCACTGAGCGCTCACTGTGTGCAGAACACTGTACTAAGCGTTTGGAAAGTACATTTCGGCAACAGAGACAATCCCTACCCAACAACAGTGTGCAGAGAACATGTTTACCAACTCTGTTACAATGTACTCTTCCGAGCGCTTAGTACGGCGTTCTGCACCCAGTGAGAGCTCAATAAATACCCTCGATTGATTGATGGGACCGTTAAACAGTAAAAAATCGATAGAGTCATCGATGGCATTTATCCAGCACTTACTGCGTGCAGAGCAAAATTCTAAGCGTTTGGGAACAATAGCGAAGAGTCAGAAGATGATGATAATAATAATGAGTATTATTATTATTAAGATGTTACGGTAACGAGCCTTCCCTTCCAGGAGCCTCTGGGGGTGTTGGCATCGTGTCTTCTAATTCTATGGTCTGCTCCTAATAATGATAATTATTACTATCATTTATTATGCTATTTGTTAAGTGCTTACGATGTGCCAAGCACTGTTCGAAGCGCTGGGGTAAATACAAGGCAATAGAGTTGGACACAGTCCCTGTCCCCCATGGGGCTCACAGTCTAAATCCTCACTTTCCAGGTGAGGGAACTAAGGCCCAGAGAACTGAAGTGACTTGCCCGAGGTCACCCAGCAGTCAAGTAACGGAGGCTGGATTAGAACCCACCACCTAAGTGAACCGCACCCCGTAGTCGCCCAATAAATGCCAGCGAACCATTGAATTCCTGGAAGAAGGCTCTGATTCTTGATGGGGGCTAGACTTGGGGAAGAAAGAAACGGTCAAAAGGCAAAGCGAGTTAGGAACCGTGTTCAGGGTGGCTTAGTAGAAAGAGCCCGGGCTTGGGAGTCAGAGGACCTGGGTTCGAATTCTGCCCCCGCCACTTGTCTACTGGGTGACCTTGGGCAAGCCACTTCACTTCTCTGTACCTCAGTTACTTCATCTGTAAAATGGGGATTAAGACTCTGAGCCCCACGTGGGACAACCTGATGACCTTGGATCTAGCCCAGCGCTTAGTGTGGTGCTTGGCATATCCGTGGCTCAGTGGAAAGAGCCCGGCCTCCGGAGTCAGAGGTCATGGGTTCGAATCCCGGCTCTGCCACTTGTCAGCTGTGTGACCGTGGGCGAGTCGCTTCACTTCGCTGGGCCTCAGTTCCCTCATCTGTACAATGGGGATGAAGACTGTGAGCCTCACGTGGGACGACCCGATGACCCTGTATCTCCCCCAGCGCTTAGAACAGCGCTCTGCACCTAGTAAGCGCTTAACAAATACCAACATTATTATTATTACACAGTAAGAGCTTAAGTTTTTTTGTTTGTTTTTGTCTTATGCCACCGAGTTGTTATTGACCCACAGTGACGCCGTGGACACATCTCTCCTAGTACCCCCCGCTCTCCATCTGCCATCATTCCGGTAGTGGATCCATAGAGTTTTCTTGGGAAAAAACATGGAAGTGGTGACCATCGCCTCCTTCCACGTGGTCAACTTGAGCGTCCCCCCGGACTCTCTCCTGTGCCGCTGCTGTCCAGCACAGGGGAGTTTTGACTTGTAGCCGATGGCCTGTCCCTCGCCAGCCACTGCCCGAGCTAGGAATGACATGGAATGAATGTACAATCGAATTGTCCATTCCAAGCGTTTAGTACAGTGCTCTGCACATGGTAAGCGCTCAATAAATACTACTGAATGAATGAATGGACAGGCCTCTGCTTCACTCTCCCTCCCGTAGTCCAGACTGGTAGAGGACTGGAAACTCTCCAGGTGCCATCCTGACAGTGGGACTTAACAAGTACCATTATTATTATTATTATTATTATTATCCCCCAACCCCCCTCTCCCCGCCC
This sequence comes from Ornithorhynchus anatinus, assembly GCF_004115215.2. Taxonomy (NCBI): domain Eukaryota; kingdom Metazoa; phylum Chordata; class Mammalia; order Monotremata; family Ornithorhynchidae; genus Ornithorhynchus; species Ornithorhynchus anatinus. Next base: position 132,157,889 of record NC_041731.1, on the reverse strand, counting down.
ACCCTGCCGAGCGGCAGAATACCGAGATTCATTGAGCTGGGAGCTGTGGACTGTACTGAACGACTGCAAAAGTCCAACGCAAAGGTTTCCCCACAGCACCTATGTATATATCTGTAATTCATTTATTTATCTCTTTATTCATTTATATTAATGGCTCTCTCCCCCTTTAGACTGTGAGCTCACTGTGGGCAGGGAATGTGTTAGATGTTCTATCGTACTCTCCCAAGCGCTTAGTACAGTGATTTGCATCAGTAGGGGCTCAATAAGTACGGTTAATAAATGAATAAAATAACGCGTTGCTTGTCTGCAAAAGGATCCCCGTGTGTTTCCTCCGCTGAGTTGACCTCCCAGATAATGATAATACTTACTGTGTGCCAGGCACTGTACTAAACGCTGGGGTGGATACAAGCAAATGGACTCAGCCCCTGTCCCCCATGGAGCTCCCAGTCTTAACCCTCATTTTACAGATGAGGTAACCGAGGCACGGAGAAGCGAAGTGACTCTGGCCAAGATCACACGGCAGACATGTGGCGGAGTCGGAATTAGAACCCGTGACCGTCTGACTTCCAGGCCCGGGCTCTAGCCACTAGGCCATGCTGCTCCTCTGCTTCTCTGTAGATGCATCTACACTGATCAAGTCGAGTGGGTATTGAGCGATTCAACTGAAGGCTCCACTAGGCTCTCTCGTGCCTTCAAAGCCATGTCTTAATGGATAGAGCACGGGTCTGGGCGTCAGAAGGACCCGAGTTCGAATCTCGACTGCGCCACGAGTCACTTCACTCCTCTGTGCCTCAGTTACCTCATCTGTAAAAGGGAGATTAAGACTGAGAGCCCCACGTGGGACGGGCACTGTGTCTATCCCGATTTGCTTGTATTCACCCCAGTGCTTAGAACAGTGATTGGCACATAGTAAGTGCTTAACACATATCATCATAATTATTATTATTATTATTTAGAGACTGGTGGACACGATGCCCGGCAGGAGGTAGTGGATAGAGCCCGGGCCTGGGCACCTGAAGGTCATGGGTTCTAATCCCGCCTCTCACTTGTCTGCCGTTTGACCTTGGGCAAGTCACTTCATTTCTCTCACTTTTCTTTGCATACAACAAGCTCTCAGTAAATACGATGGAAATACGGTTGAATACATGGGCCTCACTTCTCGGGGCTTCAGCTCCCTCATCTGTGAAATGGGGATGAAGACTATGAGCCCCATGTGGGACAACCTGATTAACTTGTATCTTCCCCAGCGCTTAGAACCGTGCTTGGCACATAGTAAGCACTTTACAAATACTATTACTATACTACTAGATTATCATGGCATTTATTATTATGGTATTTGTTAAGCGCTGGGGTAGATACAGGGTAATCAGGTTGTCCCTCGTGGGGCTCACATTTTTTTTAATCCCCATTTTTACAGATGAGGTAACTGAGGCACAGAGAAGTTAAGTGACTTGCCCAAGGTCACACAGCAGACAAGTGGCGGAGCCGGGATTAGAACCCACGACCTCTGACTCCCAAGGCCTGGCTCTTTCCACTAAGCCACGCTGCTTCTACTACTACTACTATACTACTACTATTATTATTATAATTACCTCGTCTGTAAAATGATGATAGAGACAGTGAGCCCCTCGTGGGACAGGGACTGTCCCTAACACGGTTTGCTTGGATCCACCCCAGGTTTTAGTACAGTGTCTGGCACTCAGTAAGCCCTTAACAAATACCACAATTATTATATTATATATAACATATTAATTACTATATCGATCAATACCTGGTGTATTTAATTTACGTAATAATTATGGTATTTGTTAAGCGCTTATTATAGGCCAAGCACTGTTCTAAGCGCTTGGATGGATAGAAGGTTACCAGGTCGTCCCACGTGGGGCTCACAGTCTTAATCCCTATTTTACAGACGAGGGAACTGAGACTCAGAGAAGTGAAGTGACTTACCCAAAGTCACCTATCTGATAGATGGGATTAGAACCCACGACCTCTGAGTCCCTAGCCCGGGCTCTTGCCCCTAAGCCACGCTGCTTCACCACCTCATCATAATCATCATCATTAACAAATACCTCAATTATTATTATTATTATTATTGCCAACCCAGAATCGACCCTTGGGTGTAGGGGAGTGGGTGATAATAACAACGATAACAATACTAATGATGGTATTTGTTAAGTACTTACTATGTGCCAAGCAGTGTTCTAAACGCTGGGGGAGATACAGGGTAATCAGGTTGTCCCACGTGGGGCTCTCAGTCTTAATCCCCATTTTCCAGATGAGGTAACTGAGGCACAGAGAAGTCATGTGGCTTGCCCAAGGACACACAGCAGACCAGTGACGGAGGCGGGATAGGGGCACACTGGTGGAGCGCCCCCACGTGGGAAAACCTGATGACCGTGTATCTACCCCAGCGTTTAGAGCAGTGCTTGGCACATAGTAAGCGCTTAACAAATATTCATTCAATCGCGTTTGTTGAGCGCCTACTCTGTGCAGAGCACTGTACTAAGCGCTTGGAATGGACAATTCGGCAACAGATAGAGACTATCCCTGCCCAACAACGGGCTCACAGTCTAAACGACTATTATTATTATTATTAGAGGGTGGGCAACCCTCTCCCCGGCCCCCCGTTTCTGGGAGGTCTGAGGGTGGGCTCTGGAGAGGGGGCAGGGGGATGGGACGTTTTGGAGAGGGAGTCGGCAGGTGTGTATCCAGAAGGAAGCGATCCCATCAGATCAGATCAGATTAGACTGCGAGCCCGTCATTGGGCAGGGATGGTCTCCATCTGTTGCCGAATTGTATATTCCAAGCGCTTAGTACGGTGCTCTGCACACAGTAAGGTGTCAATCGATACGATTGAATGAATAATAATAATAATAATGATTAGAGCATGGGCCTCCGAGTTCGAAGGTCACGGGTTCTAAACCCACCGGCTTCTCCACTTGTCTGCTGCGTGGCCTTCGGCAAATCACTTCACTTCTCTTTAGCTCAGTTCCGTCATCTGTAAAATAGGAATTGAGACCGTTGAACCCCTCGTGGGAAAAGGACTGTGTCTAACCCGATTTCCTTGGTTCCAGTGCTCAGTACAGTGCCCGGCACCTAGTAAGCGCTTAACGAATACTATAATTATTATTAAAGTCACCGGATAATTACTTCACTCGACGCTTCGGGTAAGATCCGGCTGAAATTTGGCCGGGAATCTACCTGTTTCCCTGTATTTCGGTACCGTTCTTTTCAACGCGCGTTTATTGAGGGAGAAAGAGAGAGGGAGAGAGAGGAGAGAGATCTCCGCGGTTTCTGCGGGTCTGTCTCTCTCTCCGCTTTGACACTTTCATTCTCTCATTCATTCGGTGGTATTTATTGAGCGCTTACTGTGTGCAGACCACTGTACTAAGCGCTTGGAATGGACAATTCAGCAGCAGATAGAGACTATCCCTGCCCAACAACGGGCTCACAGTCTACAAGGGGGGAGACAGACAACAAAACAAAACAAGTAGGCATCAGTAGCATCAAAATAGAGAGATAGCATCATAGACATATACACATTATTAATAAAATAGAGGAATAAATAATCTATACAAATATACACAAGTGTTGTGGGGAGGGGAAGGAGGAAGAGCAGAGGGCAGGAGAAGGGGGAATGGGGAGGGGAGGAGGAGCAGAGGGAAAGGGAGGACTCGGCTTGGGAAGGCCTCCTGGAGGAGGTGAGCTCTCAGCAGGGCTTGGAAGAGGGGAAGAGAGTTAGTTTGGCAGATTTGAGGAGGGAGGGCATTCCAGGTCAGTGGTAGGACGTGGGCTTTGTTCCTCTGTCTTCCTCTCTCACGCTCTCTCTCTGTTTACTCTTCTCTGTCTTTACCTCTCCCTCTTTCTCTCTGGTTTCCTCTCAGGTTTTCAAAAAACGAAGTGTTCCTTTTGGATGCCCAAGAGTCATTCTGTTGCCCGTCTTAATATTAATGATGGCATCTGTTAAGGACTTACTATGTGCCAAGCACGGATTTCTTTCCCAGGCTTTCGTTACGGATCTGAAACCCGATTTATTTATATTGATGTCTGTTTACTTGTATTGTATTGTATTACTTATTTACTTGCCCACAGTCACACAGCAGACAAGTGGGGGAGCCGGGATTAGAACCCACAGCCTCGGATTCCCAAGGCTGAGCTCTATTGATGTCTGCCTCCCCCTCTAGACTGTAAACTCGTGGTGGGCAGGGATTGTCTCTATTGCTGTACTGTCCTCTCCCAAGCGCTTAGTACAGTGCTCTGCACACAGTAAGGGCTCAATAAAGCGTTGCGGAGAAGCAGCGTGGCTTAGTGGAAAGAGTACGGGTTTGGGAGTCAGAGGTCATGGGTTCTAATCCCGACTCTGCCACTTGTCAGCTGTGTGACTTCGGGCAAGTCACTTAACTTCTCTGTCCCTCAGTGACCTAATCTGGAAAATGGGGATGAAGACGGTGAGCCCCACGTGGGACAACCTGATGACCTGGTATCTACACCAGAGCTTAGAACAGTGCTTGGCACAAAGTTATTATTATTATTATTATTATTATTATTATCAATACATACGAATGAAGGTGGGAATGAATGACCGCTTCTCTTTCTTTCTCTGTAAAAGGGGGCAGCTTTCTTAGCTTCATTTCCTCTTCCTCGGGGCCCTGAAAACCCAGGAAATCACTGGAAAACTAAGAATCTTCCGCAGAGCTTTCCGCAGCTCCTGCCGTCGCAGCTGGGGTGGGGGTGGGGGAATGAAACGAATTGTCCATTCCAAGCGCCTAGTACAGTGCTCTGCACATAGTAAGCGCTCAACGAATACTATTGAATGAATGAAATGAGGAGGGAGAGCAGGGTCTGAGTCCCGACTCTCTCCCTGATCGCGACAACAAGCCTCCCCCCCGCAAGTCTTCTTGGACGCCCTGGGGAACCTTTTCGTCTTCCCGAAACCCTTCTCCCTTCGAACCTTTCGTTCATCCATTCATTCGTATTCATTGAGCGCCTGTACTGTGTACAAAGCACCGTACTAAGCGCTTGGGAGGGTACACTATAACAGACATTCATTCATTCATTCATTCATTCAATCGTATTTATTAAGCGCTTACTGGTACACTGTTAGGGTGTACTCTATCCAGCGCTTAGTACAGTGCTCTGCATGCAGTAAGTCCTCAATAAATACGACTGAATGAATGAATGAATGTCTGCTATAGTGGACTCTCCCAAGCACCTAGTAGTGTTTTGCAAACACTAAGCACTCAATAAATACCACTGATTTAATAGCTCAGCGCTTAGTACAGAGATTGGCGCAGAGTAAACGCTAACAGTTATTATTATTATTTTTCTTACCACATCTGCTCTCTCCTTCTTCGGCCCCCCCGCCTCCGTCTCTCCTCACTGTCCTGGCCCTGCTTTCGGTGACTTCGTTTACCCCTCATTCATTCGATCGAATTTACTGAGCGCTTACCGTGGACAGAGCACTGTACTAAGCGCTTGGGAAAGGACAGTGCTGCAATAAAGAGAAGCAGCGTGGTTTAGGGGAAAGAACTCGAGATTGGGAGTCGGAGGTCGTGGGTTCTAATCCCGGCTCTGCCACTTGTCAGCTGTGTGACCTTGGGCAAGTCACTTCACTTCTCTGTGGCTCAGTTACCTCATCAATAAAATGGGGATTAAGCCTGTGAGCCCCACCTGGGACAACCTGATAAGCTTGCATCTACCCCAACGCTTATAACAGTGCTCGCAGGTAGTAAGCACTTAACAAATACCATTATTATTATTAGCAGTAGCAGCCCGTTACTGGGCAGGGATTGTCCCTGTTGCCGAATTGTACATTCCAAGCGCTTAGTACAGTGCTCTGCACATAGTAAGCGCTCAGTAAATACGATTGAATAATACAGAGATGGGCACATAGTAAACGCTAACAGCTATCATTATTATTGTTATTCTCATTACCACATCTGCTCCCTCCTGCTTTGGCCCCCTCCACCTGCGTATCTCCTCACTGTCCTGTCCCTGCTTTCGGCTACGTCGTTTACCCCTCGTTCTTTCGATCCGATTTATAGAGAGCTGACTGTGTGCAGAGCACTGTGCTAAGCTCTCGGGAGAGGACAATCGAGCAATAAAGGGAGACAGTCGCTGTCCACAACGAGCCCACCCTCTCCTCTTTTGAGTCCCCCAGATCCCATTCCGCCCCGGCCCTCGTCCGATTGAGGGGGTCGGGGAGGGGCCTTGGCCTTCCTTCCTCCTCCTCCTTCCCCCACCCCAGCTTTTCTTCCCCCGTCTCCCCCATCCCCTCTGCTCTCCTCCCGTTACGCTAAACCCCCTTCTTCCCCTCTCCTCTCCCTCTTTCCTTCCTCCTCCTCTCTCCCCTGCCCCCTTTACCGAGGATCTCTCTGTCTCTCTTTATCTCTGTCTCTGTCCCTCTCTGCCCCCGCCCCCTCCAAGGTCCGCCTTCCTGTGCCCCCCGCCCCTTCTTCCTCAAAGCACTCTCACTTTCTCTCCCCTCCCCCTCCCTGCCCCCCGCCCTCCCCCCCCTCACCTGGGTTCCCTCGGCGTCTCTCTGTCTCGGTCTCCGTCTCTCCCGGTTTTCTTGCCCCCCCGCCCCCTCGATTCCCTCTGATGTCTCCCCCTTCACTTTCCTCTCCCCTCCCTCCCCCAGCCCCCGGCCCCCTCTGTCCCCCAGGACCACTTATACCTTCTTCTCTCCCGCAGCCCCCTCCCCATCTTTCCCTCCTCTCTCTCGCTCTGTCCTCCTTCCCTACTGGCCCACCCCCTTGCAGACCCCTCCCCCGGCCCCAGCCCTTCTCCCCTGACCCCCTTCCTCCTCCTCCTCCTCCCCCTCTCCCCCTCCCCCCGGCAGACTCCTCCCCCATGCAGACCCCTCCCCCTCCACACCTCTCCCCCCGCCCCAGCCCTTCTCCCGGGCCCACCCCCCGACCCTCCTCCTCTTCCCCCCTTGCAGACCCCTCCCCCTGCAGACCCCTCCTCCCAGCTTCAGCCCTTCTCCTCTGCCCCCCCTTCCCACCCCCGGGCCCTCCTCCTCCTCCCCCCTGCAGACCCCTCCTCCCAGCTCCAGCCCTTCTCCCCTTCCACCCTAAGGCCCCCCTCCTTCCTCCTGCAGACCCCTCCTCCGAGCTCCAGCCCTTCTCCTCTGCCCCTTCTCCCCCCCTCCGGGCCCTCCTCCCCCCCCTCCTCCCCCCCGCAGACCCCTCCCCCGCCCGCAGACCCCTCCCCCCGGGTGGAGGGTGACCGTGTCCGCGGAGGCCGGTGGATGAGCTGCTGGGCGGCCGGGAGGGCCGGGACGCCTGGGTCCGCCCGCGATGAGCCAGGTCGCCCGGCTGGACGACCCCCGGGTCCGGCCCCCGAGGCCCCCGAGGCCCTTCACCATCGACAGCATCCTGAGGCCCGACCCCGGGGGGCCCCGCCGGAGGACGGCCCCGACCCCCAGCCGCCAGCCCCCCATCCCGAGGGGCCGGCACCGGGACCAGGACGGCCGGGACCAGGAAAGCCGGGACCAGGAGCGTCGGGAGCACCGGGAGCACGAGGACGAGGACGAGGAGGAAGAGGAGGAAGAGGAGGAAGAAGAGGAGGAGGAGGACGGCGCAGAGCTCGGGAGGCACTGTGGTATAACAATAATAATAATAGTTGTGGCATTCGTTAAGCGCTTACTGCGTGCCAGGCACTGTACTAAGCGCTGGGGATGGATACAAGTGAACTGGGTTGAAAGGCTTCTCTCTCACCTCCCCGCGGGGCTCAGCTGGGGTCTCTCTCTCCCCCCCATCTCCGTCCTCCCTGACTCCTTCCTCTTCCTCCCCCTCCTCCTCCCTCTCCTCCTCCTCCTCTTTCTCCTCCTCCTTTTTCTCCACCTCCTTCTCCCTGCCTCCTTTCTCCCCTTCTTTCTCTTACTCCTCCTCCTCCTCCTCTTTCTCCTCCTCCTTTTTCTCCACCTCCTCCTCCCTGCCTCCTTTCTCCCCTTCTTTCTCTTACTCCTCCTCCTCCCCCTCCTCCTCCCTCTCCTCCTCTTCCTCCTCCTCCTCCCTGCCTCCTTTCTCCCCTTCTTTCTCTTACTCCTCCTCCTCCCCTCCTCCTCCCTCTCCTCTTCCTCCTCCTCCTCCTCCTCCCTGTCTCCTTCCTCCTCCCCTTCTTCCTCCTCCTCCTCTTCCTCCCTTCCTCCACCTCCTTCCCCTCCTCCTCCTCTTTCTTCGCCTCCTCTTCATTCTCCTTCTTCCCCTCCTCCTCTTCCTCCTCTTCTTCCCCCTCCTCCTCCTTTTCCCCCTCCTCCTGCTCCTCTCTCTTTCCTCCCCCATCTCCATCTTGACAGTTTATAGCTTACAGTTGGAAGCGAGAACACTGAACTAGACTCATTGTTGGGCTCAACCCAAACTACTTTTCTTTTGTTCTTCTATCAGGTGCTTGTGGAGAATTTTGGAATCCCCTGGAGAACCCACTGGGCTAGCGCAGACCATAGGAATCTGCTTTGCTATTTTAACCCGGTGCAAAGTCAAAGAAAATGGAAGTTCTGTGATATTCCACAGAGTGGCATGCTAGAAAATAGTAAAAATAATGATTGTGGTATTTGTGAAGTGTTTTTTATGTGCGAAGCACCCTACTAAGGGCTGGGATAGGTACAAGATAATCAGGTCAAATAAGACATTGTCCCTGTCCCCCATGCTACTCACAGTAGGAAGGAGAAGAGCATGGCCTAGGGGATAGAGCTTGGGCCCGGAAGTCAGAAGGACTTGGGTTCTAATCCTAGCTTCGCCACTTGTCTGCTGGGTGACCTTGGGCAAATCACTTGATTTCTCTGTGCCTCAGTTACCTCATCTGTAAAATGGGGATTAAGATTCCGAGCCCCTTAAGGGACAGGGAATGGGTCCAACCTGATTAGCTTGTATCTACCCCAGCGCTTAGAACAGTGCTTGGTACATAGTAAGCGCTTAACAAATACCACAGTTATTATTATTCCCTGGGCTGTCCTCCCCTGCTCCTGCCCCTAGACGCCCTCCGAGCCCGCTTTCAGCCCCACCTCGCCCCCTCCCCTTCTCCTGAAGGGCCCCGGATCCTCCTTAGGGGACTCCTCCCCCGTCCTCTCCCCTCTCCCCAGGCCCAGTCAACCCGATTTGCTTGGATCCACCACACTGTTTAGTACAGTACCTCGCACATAGTAAGCGGACGGGGAAGCAAACAGGGCGGGAACCCGGGAGGGAGGAGAAAAAGTAAAAAAAAAAATTAATAATGATGGTATTTGTTAAGTGCTTAACTATGGGCCAGGCATGAGAAGCAGCGTGGCTCAGTGGAAGGAGCACGGGCTTTGGAGTCAGAGGTCGTGGGTTCGAATTCCGGCTCGGCCACTCGTCAGCTGTGTGACTTTGGGCAAGTCACTTAACTTCTCGGTGCCTCAGTTACCTCATCTGTAAAATGGGGATTAAGATTGTGAGCCCCAAGTGGGACAACCTGTTTCCCCTATGTCTACCCCAGCGTTTAGAACCGTGCTTGGCACATAGTAAGCGCTTAACAAATACCAACAAATCGGATTCGTTCAATCGTATTTATCAAGCACTTACTATGTGCAGAGCACTGTATTAAGCATTGGAGAAAGTACAGTGCAACAATAAACTGACATTCCCTGACCACAGCGAGCTTAGAGTCTGAGGGAGGGAGGGGAGGACACTATCCCTGCCCCAAGTGGGGCTCACGGTCTCAATCTTCGTTTTACAGGTGAGGGAACTTGAAGCACAGAGAATAATAATTATTATTGTTATGGTATTTGTTAGGCATTTACTGTGGGCCGAGCACTGTTCTAAGTGCTGCAGTAGTGGCTCAGCGGAAGGAGCCCGGGCTTGGGAATCAGAGGTCATGGGTTCGAATCCCGACTCTGTCACTTGGCAGCTGTGTGACCGTGGGCAAGTCACTTCACTTCCTTAAAACTGTGAGCCCCACGTGGGACAACCTGATCTCCTTGTATCCCCCAGCGCTTAGAACAGTGCTTTGCACATAGTAAGCGCTTAACAAATACCACAGTTTATTTTTATTTTATTCTCTGTGCCTCAGTTACCTCATCTGTAAAATGGGGATTAACTGTGAGCCTCACGTGGGAGAACCTGATTACCCTGTATCTACCCCGGCGCTTAGAACAGTGCTCTGCACATAGTAAGCGCTTAACAAATACCAACATTATGAACATTATTACAAGGTAATCAGGTTGTCCCACGGGGCGGGGGGGTTCACAGTCTTAATCCTCATTTTACAGATGAAGGAACTGAGGCACAGAGAAGTTAAGTGGTTTTTCCAAGGTCACGCAGCAGACAAGGGGCCGAGCTGGGGTTAGAACCCACATCCTCTGACCCCTAAACCCGTGCTCTTTCCACTCAGCCACGCTGCTGCTCTAAGCGAAATGGCTTACCCAAGGTCACACAGTAGACAAGTGGTGGAGACGGGATTAGAACCCATGACATTCTGAATCTCAGGCCCGCGCTCTGTCCACTCGGTCACGCTGCTATGGAGAGGGACCCGGTGGAGCAGAGGGCGGGGAATGGAGAGCTTGAGAGTCAGAGGTCATGGGTTCGAATCACGAATCTGCCACTTATCAGCTGTGTGACTGTGGGCAAGTCACTTCACTTCTCTGTCCCTCAGTTACCTCATCTGTAAAATGGGGATTAACTGTGAGCCTCACGTGGGACGACCTGATTACCCTGTATCTGCCCCAGCGCTTAGAACAGTGTTCTGCACATAGTAAGCGCTTAACGAATACCAACATTATTATTATTATGGAGAGGGATTGGGAAGAGAGCGAGCAGGGGGTGGAGGAGGGGATGGATGGAGAGGGGGGTTGAGGGAGGGGTCGGAGGAGGAAGGATGGAAGTTGGGGCTGGGTTGGAGCCTGGTCCAGTTGACGAGTTGCCTGAAGCAGCCTGGCCTAGTGGCAAGAGCCCGGGCTTGGGAGTCTGAGGTCGTGGGTTCTAATCCCGACTCCGTCACCTGCCTGCTGGGTTACCTTGGGCAAGTCACTTCGCTTCTAACCTGTAATAGTAATAATGGCAATCGTTAAGCACTTAGATTCGGGATTAGAACCCATGACCTCTGATTCTCAAGCCCGTGGTCTTTCCACTAAGCCACGCTGCTTCTCTACCCCAGCACTTAGAACGGAGCTTGGCACATAGTAGTTGCTTAACAAACACCATCATTATTATTTTTGGGGCCTCAGTGGAAAGAGCACGGGCTTGGGACTCAGAGGACATGGGCTCCGCCACTTGTCTGCTGTGTGACCTTGGGCAAGCCACTTCATTTCTCTATGCCTCAGTTACCTCATTTGTAAAATGGGGATTAAGACTGTGAACCCCACGTGGGACAACCTGATTACCTTGTACCCACCCCCCCCCATTGCTTAGAACAATGTTTGGCATAGTAAGCGCTTAACAAATACCATAATCATTAATTATTATTATTATTAATAAAATGGGGGTTGAGGCCGTGAGCCACTGTGTCCAGCCTGATTGCCTTGTATCTCCCCCAGCGCTTAGAGCAGTGCTTGGCACATAGTAAACGTTTAACAAATACAATCGTGAATGAATTCTCTGTGTCCCCTGCAGAGAAGGTACTGAGTGGGGTGACCCCCATGTGAGACAGGGACCGTATCCCACCTGATTGCCTCGCGTCTACCCCAGCGCTTAGAACAGTGCTCGACACATAGTAAGCGCTTAACAAATATACTCATGAATGACTTCTCCATCTCCCCTGAAGAGAAGAGACTCATTGGGGTGACCTCCATGTGGGACAGGGACTGCGTCCAAACTGATTTCATTCATTCATTCATTCATTCGTATTTATTGAGCGCTTACTATGTGCAGAGCCCTGTACTAAGCGCTTGGAATGGACAAATGGGTAACAGATAGAGACAGTCCCTGCCCTTTGACGGGTTTACAGTCTAATCGGGGGAGACGGACAGACGAGAACAATAGCAGTAAATAGAATCGAACTGATTGCTTTGTACATATGCCAGCCCTTAGAACGGTGCTTGGCACATAGTAAGCGCTTACCAAATATAATCATGAATTAATTCTCGGTCTCCCCCGCAGATTCAGTGGGACAGGAAATATATCCAACCTGACTGGCGCGTAGCTCCCCCAGCGCTTAGAACGGTGCTAACAAATCCCATCCTTAATGAATTAATGGATGGATTGTCTGTCTCCCCTGCAGAGAAGAGACCGGATGGGGTCTCAGGAGCGAAGGGTAGAGATGACCAGGACCCTGGCGGAGGGCCAGAGGTCCCCCCGGGACGATTGCCCCGGCCGGGGGTCTGCAGCCCGGACCCCTCGATGCGGCCCGGGGTCGCCCCCCCGGGCAGAGCGGCGTCCGGCAAGAAGAAGACGCGGACCATCTTCTCCAAAAGCCAGGTCTTCCAGCTGGAATCGACCTTCGACGCCAAGCGGTACTTAAGTAGCTCGGAGCGCGCCGGGCTGGCCGCCTCCCTGCAGCTCACCGAGACCCAGGTGAAGATCTGGTTCCAGAACCGTCGCAACAAACTGAAGAGGCAGCTGGGCTCCGAGCCCGACGGCGCCCCCGGGACCCAGCCCGCCGGGATCCCGGCGGCCTCCCTCTCCCTGCCCGGCCTCTCCAAGGACTCGGCTTTCTTCAGCCGCTGCCTGTTGCCCGTCTCCCTGCCTCTCGTCTACCCCGGGAGCACCGTCCCCTACCTCTGTTTCCCCACTCCCGGAAAATACTTCAGCCTGGTAGATGGAGATGTATAACCTCGTTTCTCCTTCCCTCCCCTCTTCTCTTTCCTAATCTCTCTCCTCCTCTTTCTCTCCTCTTTCCTCCTCGCTCCTCGCCTACCCCTCTCTCCCCTCTGCCACCTGTCCACCCCTCTCTCTCCCTCCACCTCTCCATCCCTTTCTCCCCCTCCTTTTCCTCGCTCACCTCTCCTTTTCTCCATCCCTCTCTTCTCCTCCTTTTCCTTTCTCCCCTCTCCATTTTTCCATCCCTTTCTCCTCCCTTTCATCTCTCCCCTCTCCAGTTCTCCATCCCTCTCTTCCCCACCTTTCCCTCCCTCTCCTCTCCACTTCTCAACCCTCCTCACCTCTCCTTTTCCTCTCTTCCTTCTCCACTTCTCCATCCCTCCATCCTCTTCCTTTTCCTTTCTCCCCCTCCACTTCTCCATCCTTCTCTCCCCCTCCTTTTCTTTCTCCCCTCTCCATTTCTCCATCCTTCTCGCCCCTCCTTTTTCTCTCCCCCCACCAAAACCTTCCTTTTCCTTCTCCTCTGACAATTCCCCTCCCTCCGTCCCTGACTCCCTCCCGGGAAGCGGTTGTATTTATCTCCCAGCATGACTCTTCTCCCACCTCTCCCACTCCCCTTATTTTCAGCGCTCCCGTCTCCCAAGTGTATCGGACATTTCCCCCCACCCCCACCCCCTCCACCCCAGCTTCCCCCATCCCCTCTACGGGCCCCCCTGTTCTCTCATACCGAAATTTGGGACCACCGCGGATAAACCCAGAGAAGGGCTAATTCATGTCGATTCATTATTATTATTCCCTCCCAAGAGCCGAGTCCAGCTCTCTGCACACAGTAGACGCTCAATAAATACCATTGCTTGATATAACGGGGTTCAACGGAGAAGGTGGTTTGGGGGATATTCGCGCCAAGGATGCTTTTTAAAGTCTCCAGGTTCTTTTTTCCTCCTTCGGAAAAGCTGGAGTTGCCCTAGCTGAGCCGGGGGCCGTGGAACTGCTGCCAATCGCCAGACCACCTCCCCAATTTTTCCCCAAATTCCGAATTTTCCCTGACAGCTCATTGCATCCTTAGCTCTCTCTTCCCCCCTAACCGAATCTGCTTTCCTTCTGAGAAGCAGCGTGACACAGTGACAAGAACTCGGGTCTGGCAGTCTGGAGAGCTAGGTTCAAATCCCTATTTTGAGGTTCAAATCCCTGTTCTGACACTTGCCTGCCGTGGGATTTTGGGCAAGTCACTGTCTTTCTCCAGACCTCACTGTTCCTCTTCTTTACAATGGGGATTCGATGCTTGCTCTCCTTCCTCCTTAGACTGTGAGCCCCATGCAGGGCAGGGACTGTGTCTTATCTAATAATAATAATTATAATAATGGTATTTGTTAAGCACTTACTATGTGCCAAGCGCTGTTCTAAGAGCTAGGGTAGATACGAGGTAATCAGGTTGTCCCACTGGGGTCTCACAGTCTAAATCCCCATTTGACAGATGAGGTCACTGAAGCATAGACAAGTCAAGTGGATTGCCCAAGGTTATACAGCAGACGTGGCAGAGCCGGGATTAGAACCCACTTCCTCTGACTCCCAAGCCCGTGCTCTTTCCATTTAACCACCCCGCTTCTCCATCCTACTGATTCATTTTATTTCGCTGTATCCAGCGCAGTGCTTGACACATAGTAAGCCCTTAACAAATACCACAGTTACTGCTATTAATAATCATCAGTCAGGACTCTCCCCTCACCACGCTTTAGCGCCTTGAGAAATAGGCGGTATTTTGGGGTGGAAAATCAGCAATAATCTACTGAAACGGGATTTTTAATCGATGTTAAACGACTGTCTTTTATTGGCCTTTTTTTTTTCTTGGAGTACATAGTTCATTAGAGGCTAGTCTCGTCCCCTACTCTTTACTCTCTCCCACTGCCGAATAATTCTAAAGAGGAAAAAGTATATTTCGAGACGCCAAGTAAAATGTTGTGCCCGCTCCGTCCGAGGAGGAGGGAGAAGAGGAAGAGGAAGAGGACGGAGAGGAGGGAGAGGAAGAAGAAGTGGAGGGGGAGAAGGAGGAGAAAGGAGGAGAAGAAGAGGGAAGAGGAGGGAGAGAGGAGAAAGAGGAGGAGGAGGAGGAGGAGGGGAAGGAGGAAGAGGAGGTGGAAGAGGGGAAAGTGGAGGAGGGAGAAGAGAAAGAGGTGGAGGGAGAGAAGAAAGTGGAGGAGGAGAAAGAGGAGGTGGGAGAGGAGAAAGTGGAGGAGGGAGAAGAGAAAGAGGAGAAGTGGGTGGAGGAGGGAGAGAAGAAGGAAAAAGAGGAGAAAGAGGGGGAAATTTGCCCTTACCAGTATTCATCATTCTAGGCCCGGCCCCGACCTGACCCTCCCCCAAGCCCAGCGTGGGGAAAGACTTGTCTTGGGGAATGCGCCCTTGGGAAGGCAGATTTTAGGCTAGGGTAGGAGGTTGAACAGGGGGCGGGGGAGACGCTTATTGCTGTCCGGGACTTGCAACCCCGAGCAACGTCCTAACCTATCGCACTCCACCCGATAATTATTATTATTATTATTATGGTACTTGTTAAGCGCTTACTATGTGCCAGGTATTGTTCTAAGCGCTGGGGTAGATGCAAGCTAATCAGGTCGGAGACAGTCCCTGTCCCATATGGGGCTCATAGTCTTAAGCCCCATTTTACAGATGAGGGAACTGAGGCCCAGAGATGTAAAGTGTCTTGTCCAAGGTCTCACAGCAGACAAGTGGCAGAGACGGGATTCGAATCCAGGACTTCCTGCCTCCCAGGCCCGGGTTCTCTCCAATTCCGGATCCGCCCCCATGCATCGTTTAGACCTAGGAGAGTCAGGCCCAGCTCCGCTCCCCTTTTCCCCTCCCCCTCCATATCCCAGCGGGGCTGGGTGGGGGTGGGAGGAGGAGGGTGGGAGGGGGCCTGGCTAGTTACCTCTGCTGTCCGGGGGCTTGGGGTGGGCACCCCCGTCCAGTCTCCGAGCCCTCTCCCACCTCCTCGCCCCCTCCGTGCCCAAACCGTGCCCTGGAAGCTCTGGGCGGCGCATAGCAGCCGCTCAATAACGGCTACTGATAGGGGTGATGACCTGGGACGGGTCACTCCACTTCTCTGCGCCTCAGTTCCCTCACCTGTAAAATGGGGATGAAGACTGTGAGCCCCACGTGGGACAGGGATTGGGTTCGACCCGATTGGCTTGGATCCGCCCCAGAGCTTAGTACAGTGCCTGGCACATAGTAAGCGCTTAACCAATACCACACTTAACGAGGAAGGGAAAGGAGGAGGAGGAGACCACAAAGGAAACAACGCGGTTTAGTGGATAGACCACAGAACTGAAAGTCAGAAGGATCTGGGTTCTAGTTCCAACTCCACAACGTAGCAGCTGTGTGAGCTTGGGCAAGTCACTTCATTTCTCTGTGCTTTATCGTGGCTTAATGGTTAGCGTACCGGCCTGGGAGTTAGACAGTCATGGGTTCGTATCCCAGCTCTGCCACTTCATTTCTCTGGGCCTCACCTACCTCGTCTGTAAAATGGGGATGAAGACTATGAGCCCTATGCGGGACAGGGATTGTGTCCAACCCTATCCGCTTGTATTCACCCCAGCGCTTAGTACAGTGCCCGACACATAGTAAACACTTAACGAATGCCATGATTATTATTATCTGTAAAATGGGGATTAAGTTTGTGAGGTCCATGTGGAACAGGGACCGTGTCCAACCTGATTATCTTGTATCTACCCCAGCGCTTTGTACAGTGTCTGGCACATAGTAAGCGCTTAGCAATTACCATCAACAACAAGAAGGCAACGGAGGTCCCTGCTGTGGAGGTGAAGGGCGTCTACGTGGGGCGACAGGAAACGTTAGGAGAGATGGTTCACGTCCTTGGGGCCTGGGCCAAATTGGAAATTTAGGGCTGAGTTCCCCCGCAATCTGGCTCCAGAACCAGACTGCTCCACGGGTCAGGGACCCGAAAGCAGGAGGCGGGTGCCCGAGCCACTCGCAGCCTGGCTTCGATTCTGATAATTATAATTCATTCATTCAATCGTATTTATTGAGCGCTTACTGTGCGCAGAGCACTGGGCTAAGCGCTTGGAATGGCCAATTCATAACAATGATATCATTTGTTAAGCGCTTATTATGTGCCAAGCACTGTTCTAAGCGCTGGGGGAGATACAAGGTAATCAAGTGGTCCCACGTGGGGCTCACGGTCTTAATCCCCATTTTACAGATGAGGTAACTGAGGCACAGAGAAGTGAAGTGGCTTGCCCCAAATCACACAGCTGACAAGTGGCGGAGCCGGGATTAGAACCCACGCCCTCTGACTCCTAAACCCGGGCTATTTCCACTAAGCCACGCTGCGTATCTTGTAGCCGTTCTCGGATTCCGAGCCGGCGGGGACCCCCCACCACCCCCAAACCCCGGCTCTTGGGAGGTGGGAAGGGGTCTCGTTGCTGCCACTTCCCCTGAACCCCGACCACCAACCCTGCATTTTCCAACGAAAATTGATCCCCAAAAGAACCGGGCAACTGCTCTCTCCCTTACGTCCTCCAGACTTTGAGTTCGTCAATAATAATAATAATAATATTTGTTAAACCCTTACTATGTTCCAGGCACTGTACTAAGCGCTGGGGTGGTTCCAAACAAATCGAACTGGACACAGTCCCTGACCCAGATGGGGCGCACAGTCTCACCCCCCATTTTAAAGATGGGGGAACTGAGGCCCAGAGAAGTGAAGCGAGTTGCCTAAAGTCACACTGCGGACAAGTGGCAGAGTGGGGATTAGAACCCATGACCTTCTGACTCGCAGACCCGTGCTCTATCAGCTATGCCAGGCTGCTCTAGACTGTGACTTTCCCGAGGGCAGGGAATGTGTCTGTTTATTGTTGATTTGGACTCTCCCAAGCCTTTAGTACAGTGATTTGCACACAA
This sequence comes from Ornithorhynchus anatinus, assembly GCF_004115215.2. NCBI lineage: Eukaryota > Metazoa > Chordata > Mammalia > Monotremata > Ornithorhynchidae > Ornithorhynchus > Ornithorhynchus anatinus. The sequence continues at coordinate 132,140,256 of NC_041731.1, read as the reverse complement.
TAAACTCTCAGAAAATACGATTGAATGAAGAAACGGACCGTGGCAGGCGCCTCTAGCACACCCAGGAGTCTCTGGAGACTCCTTAATACCTTCCCAAATCTCGGAAATCCAATCCCCCCAAAAAGGAAGGCGAGATCCACCCCCTCCCCCCACCTCCACCTGCCATCCATCCATCCGGGCCTGAAAGACCTCCGCATTGATTGTGCTCCTTAAAGTCCATCGCATTAGCCTTAATGGTTTTGTTGATGATTCAACTTATTTTCTTTAAAAGCCACCCCTCCTCACCCCCCACCCGACCACTGGCCTCCTCGAATTTTTTTTTTTTTTTTGTTATTGTTGTTGTTCTCTCAAGGCTTGTGGACATTTCAAAACTTGACACATGTGGGATACTGACAGGGCAAGCTATCGTTGGAAAGAGGAGCCAGGAGATACTTCATCAGCCTGTAGAAACAGGCTTTAAGTGAGCCACAAACTTGTCCATCAACGGCCGGAAATGTCAGGAAACCTTGGCCAGGATCATCAGCCAAGCTCTGGAGATTTGGAATGTCGTTAGAGGATGGACAGAGCCCGCTCTTTGGATCGTGCACTCTCCCAAGTGCTTAGTTAATAATAATCATTAATAATTATAGTATTTGTTGAGCGCTTACTATGGGCCAAGCACTGTTCTAAGAGCTGGAGTAAATACAGGGTAATCAGGTTGTCCCACGTGGGGCTCACGGTCTTAATCCCCATTTTACAGATGAGGTAACCGAGGCACAGACAATAATAATAATGTTGGTATTTGTTAAGCGCTTCCTATGTGCAGAGCACTGCTCTAAACGCTGGGGGAGATACACGGTCATCGGGTTGTCCCACGTGAGGATCACAGTCTTCATCCCCATTTTCCAGATGAGGTCACTGAGGCCCAGAGAAGTGAAGTGACTCGCCCACAGTCACCCAGCTGACAAGTGGCAGAGTCGGGATTTGAACTCATGACCTCTTGACTCCCAAGCCCCGGGCTCTTTCCGCACTGCCACGCTTAGTTCAGTGTTCTGCGCACAGTAAGGCTCAACTACCATCGACTGACTGATCGAGCTCTCTCCCGCCAGACTACTTGTTTCGTTTTGTTGTCTGTCTCCCCGCTTCTAGACTGTGAGCCCGTTGTTGGGCAGGGATGGCCTCTATCCGTTGCCTAGTAGCACATTCCAAGCGCTTAGTACAGTGCTCTGCACATAGTAAGCGCTCAATAAATACCAGTGAATGAATGAAGCGGAATAATAAGGATAATCATGGTATTTGCTAAGTGCTTATTAGTCATTCATTTAAATCGTATTTATTGAGCACTTACTGGGAGAAAAACATTGTATTAAGCGCTTGGGAGAGGACAATAGAACACAGAACAGACATTCGTGCCCACAACGAGCTCACAGTTTGAAGGGGAAGCTTTTTAGGAGCTAAGCACTGTGCTGGAGGCAAAACAATAAAATACAATAGGAAGCAGGGTGGAAAGACTCACTGTAAACTGGAAGCTCGCTGGGGGCAGGGAATGTGTCTGTTAGATTTTTCTATTGCCCTCTCCCAAGCGCTTAGTACAGTGTTCTGCACACAGTAAGCGTTCAATAATAATAATGATGGTATTTGTTAAGCGCTTACTATGTGCCAAGCACTGTTCTAAGCGTTGGGCCAATGCAAGTGATGGGCAAACCTGAGATTCAGAGGACCTGGGTTCTAATTCTTGTTCCCCTATTTGTCTGCTGTGGGCAAGCCCCTTCACTTCAGCAGCGTGGCTCAGTGGAAAGAACCCGGGCTTGGGAGTCAGCGATCATGGGTTCTAATCCCGGCTCCGCCGCTTGTCAGCTGTGTGACTTTGGGCAAGTCACTTCACTTCTCTGTGCCTCAGTTACCTCACTCGTAAAATGGGGATTAAGACCGTGAGCCCCCCGTGGGACAACCTGATCACTTTGTAACAATAATATTAATAATGTTGGTATTTGTTAAGCGCTTACTATGTGCAGAGCACTGGTCTAAGCGCTGGGGTAGATAAAGGGTAATCAGGTGGTCCCACGTGAGGGTCACAGTTAATCCCCATTTTACAGATGAGGGAACTAAGGCACAGAGAAGTGAAGTGACTTGCCCACAGTCACACAGCTGACAAGTGGCAGAGCCATCTATCCCAGCGCTTAGAACGGTGCCTTGCACATAGTAAGCGCTTAACACATACCATCATCATTATTATTCTTTGTCTCAGTTCCCTCATCTGTAAAATGGGGATTAAGACTTGAGCCTCATGTGGGACAGGGATTGTGTCCCAACTGTTTAGCTTGCATTTACCCTAGCACTTTGTACAGTTTCTGGCACAGAGTAAGCACTTAACAAATACCATTAAAAAAAAGAGAAAAGTCACAATTCCTAATCCACACAGGGCTCACAGTTCAAGGGGGAGGGAGAACAGGCACTTAATCACTTTATTCATTCATTCAATTGTATTTAATGAGCGCCTACTGTGTCTAAAGTACTGTACTAAGCGCTTGGGAGAGTGTAATATAACAACAGACACATCCCTGCCCACAGTGAGCTCACAATCTAGAGGAGGAGATGGACATTAATATCAATAAATAGGTAAATAAATGAAGGAATACATTACAGACAATAATAATAATTATGGTATTTGTTAAGCGCTGATTAGGTGCCAAACACTGTTCTAAGCGTTGAGGTAGATACAAAGCGATCACGTTGTCCCCCGTGGGGCTCACAGATTCAATCCCCATTTTTACAGAGGAGGTAACTGAGGCACAGAAAAGATAAGTGGTTTGCCCAAGGTCACACGGCTGACAAGTGGCAGAGCGAGATTAGAACCCATGTCCTTTGATTCCCAACGCCATGCTCTTTCCACTGAGCCACGCTGCTTCTCAGATATATCAGCTATATACGTATGTGCTGTGGGGATGAGATTTTCCAGATGAGGAAACTAAAACACAGAGGTGTGAAGGGATTTGATTAAGACCACATAGCAGGTAAGTGGCAGAGGAGAACTGGAACCCAGGTTGCCTGACTACTTGGTCCTCTAGGTAAAATACAACTCTGACCAATTTCCAGAAGAAATCATTCCTTCAATCGTATTTATCGAGCGCTAATTGTGTGCAGAGCACTGGACTAATAATAGTAATTATTATTATTATTATTATAGCATTTGTTAAGCGCTTACTTTGTGCCAGGCACAAAGCAGCGTGGCTCAGTGGAAAGAGCCCGGGTTTGGGAGTCAGAGGTCAGGGGTTCGACTCCCGGCTCTGCCACTGGTCAGCTGGGTGACTGTGGGCGAGTCACTTCACTTCTCTGGGCCTCAGTTGGAAAATGGGGATTAACTGTGAGCCCCACGTGGGACAACCTGATGACCCTGGATCTCCCCCAGCGCTTAGAACAGTGCTCTGCACATAGTAAGCGCTTAACAAATACCAACATTATTATTATTATTATTATTCAGGCACTGTACTAAGCGCTGGGGTGGATACAAGCAGCGTGGCTTAGTGGCAAGAGACCGGGCTTGGGGATCAGAAGACATGGGTTCCCCCGCTACTTGTCAGCTGTGAGACCTTGGGCAAACCACTAAACTTCTCTGTGCCTCAGTTACCTTATCTGTAAAATTATTAAGACTGTGATCCTCACGTGGGACAACCTGATCACCTTGTATCTATCCCAAAGCTTAGGACAGTTCTTGGCACAAAGCGCTTAATAATAATAATAATGATGATGTTGGTATTTGTTAAGCGCTTACTATGTGCAGAGCACTGTTCTAAGCGCTGGGGGAGATCCAGGGTCATCAGGTTGTCCCACGTGAGGCTCACAGTCTTCATCCCCATTTTCCAGATGAGGGAACGGAGGCACAGAGAAGTTAAATGACTTGCCCACAGTCACACAGCTGACAAGCGGCAGAGCCTGGATTCGAACCCATGACCTCTGAGTCCCAAGCCCATGCTCTTTCCACTGAGCCACGCCGCTTCACAAATACCATTATTATT